>NC_133531.1:42729724-43036911 GCF_048544455.1 Silene latifolia
TCCTCTGTCCTGCAACGGCCATTCAATCACTCCTTGTTTTGGAATTGAAACCTGTAACCAATCTTCAAAGTGGGATAAACACTGTCTGCTATATGGACATGAAAAGAAAAGATAACCATGACTCTCCTCCGCAGCCTCGAGTAAAATGATTAGATGGTCCGTAATCAGCCCAAAACATGCTCGAAAAACTAAACAAAACAGCAACAAATTGCAACAAAATTTAAGACCGTCACAAATGACACAAAAACAAGAATAAAAAGGGACCTAAAACCGGGCTAAGGATAGGACGGTCCCGGAAACTGTTTGGCTTTACCTCGCCCTCGTATTATCATGAGTAAACGAGAAATGGAGGTGGAGCCACGACCAAGAACAAACCCAACTAACAAACAACATATTACAAGACCCGAATGACAAAAGAAACAGTCAGGCGGACTGTTGCTTTAGGATTGAAAACAGGCTATTTTTTGTGTGTTGTTTGCTCTCGATTTGGAGGCTGTTTTGGAGGGTTTATTTGTGTGAAAGATAGAAAGATATGACTTAAACAAGATTACAAAGCAAGCTTAGGCCTAGGATAATACTCTTCCAAAGCACTAAGCAAATGGATAGAGTTCATCTCCAAACACTAAGTAATGGAGGTTGTTCAAGCACAAAGCAAAGAACTAAAGAAAGGGTTTTTCAAAAACCTCATAAATTCATTTCTCATAAACTTCAAATCTGATTTTTACACAAGGTAAGGGCTCCTTATATAAAGCCTCTAATATAATCCTAGCCATCCATCTAAAAAGTAAATCTAAAGGCTACAATTGAAAGCATAAATGGACAAAAGTACAAGTAGATAATTTACACACAAAAGCACAACAAATGGGTGCAAAATAAACAGCATGGCAGCCTGTTTAGGCGTGACAAATGCCGCCCCATTTGGTTGTTTTTACTTCTTCAATTGCTTTGGCCTTTTGCTTGTACAAAAAGGGGACCATTTGTTGTCATTTTCTCCATGGAATCTTGCAATTGTGCTCTTCATTTATCTTGCAAAAACCAACTGTTTTAGCACAATTTAGACGGTTGCCACATTTGCTTCAAACTCCCTTTGTTGAGAAAAGTTTGTCCTCAAAACTTTCGCGGTTAATAACATAGTATAACAAAAGACGATTTCAAAAACAAAAACATTTTCAGAAAAAGGTAGTGTAGATGATAAAGAGGGAGACAACAAGAGCCCATTCTAAGCAAGCACACAATAAATACTTAGAACCCCCTTGTTAGCAACCTCGATTCAACCCATACACAAGTGCTTGAACCAAAGCCAACACCCCCAAATCAAGCCACGCACAGATTTGCGGTGTCACACCCTAAAACACCAAGGACCACTATTTCCCGAGAACGTCTTGGTTTAAGAAAACGCAAGAGCCGAAGCTCTGATAACAATTTGGAGTAAAACGAGTAGGTGGTCCGTAATCAGCCCAAAACAAGCTCGAAAAACTAAACAAAACAGCAACAAATTGCAACATAATTTATGACCGTCATAAATGACACAAAAACAAGAATAAAAAGGGACCTAAAACCGGGCTAAGGATCGGACGGTCCCGGAAAACGTTTGGCTTTACCTCGCCCTCGTATTATCATTAGTAAACGAGAAACGGAGGAGGAGCCACGACCAAGAAGAAACCCAACTAACAAACAACCTATTACAAGACCCGAATGACAAAAGTAACAAATCAAAGGATCGTTGTTTTTTAGGATTGAAAACAAGCTGTTTTTTTTTGTGTTGTTTGCTCTCGATTTGAGGGCTGTTTTGGAGGGTTTATTTGTGTGAAAGATAAAAAGATATGACTTAAAAAAGATCACAAAAACAAGCTTAGGCCTAGGATAATACTCTTCCAAAGCACTAAGCAAATGGATAGAGTTCATCTCTAAACACTAAGTAATGGAGGTTGTTCAAGCACAAAGCAAAGAACTAAAGAAAGGGTTTTTCAAAAACCTCACAAATTCATTTCTCATAAACTTCAAATCTGATTTTTACACAAGGTAAGGGCTCCTTATATAAAGCCTCTAATATAATCCTAGCCATCCATCTAAAAAGTAAATCTAAAAGCTACAATTGAAAGCATAAATGGACAAAAGTACAAGTAGATAATTTACACACAAAAGCACAACAAATGGGTCCAAAATAAACAGCATGGCAGCCTGTTTAGGCGTGACAAATGCCGCCCCATTTGGTTGTTTTTACTTCTTCAATTGCTTTGGCCTTTTGCTTGTACAAAAAGGGGACCATTTGTTGTCATTTTCTCCATGGAATCTTGCAATTGTGCTCTTCATTTATCTTGCAAAAACCAGCCGTTTTAGCACAATTTAGACAGTTGCCACATTTGCTTCAAACTCCCTTTGTTGAGAAAAGTTTGTCCTCAAAACTTTCGCGGTTATGAACATAGTATAACAAAAGACGATTTCAAAAACAAAAACATTTTCAGAAAAAAGGTAGTGTAGATGATAAAGAGGGAGACAACAAGAGCCCATTCTAAGCAAGCACACAGCAAATACTTAGAACCCCCTTGTTAGCCAACTCGATTCAAGCCACACACAAGTGCTTGAACCAAAGCCAACACCCCAAATCAAGCCACGCACATTTTGCGGTGTCACACCCTAAAACACCAAGGACCACCATTTCCCGAGATCGTCTTGGTTTAAGAAAACGCAAGAGCCGAAGCTCCGATAGCAATTTGGAGTAAAACGATTAGGTGGTCCGTAATCAGCCCAAAACACGCTCGAACAACTAAACAAAACAGCAACAAATTGCAACATAATTTAAGACCGTCATAAATGACATAAAAATAAGAATAAAAAGGGAACTAAAATCGGGCTAAGGATAGGACGGTCCCGGAAACCGTTTAGCTTTACCTCGCCATCGTATTATCATGAGTAAACGAGAAACGGAGGTGGAGCCACGACCAAGAACAAACCCAACTAACAAAGAACATATTACAAGACCCGAATGACAAAAGTAACAGTCAGGCGGACTGTTGCTTTAGGACTGAAAACAGGCTATTTTTTGTGTGTTGTTTGCTCTCGGTTTGGGGGCTGTTTTGGAGGGTTTGTTTGTGTGAAAGATAGAAAGATATGACTTAAACAAGATCACAAAGCAAGTTTAGGCCTAGGATAATACTCTTCCAAAGCACTAAGTAAATGGATATAGTTCATCTCCAAACACTAAGTAACGGAGGTTGTTCAAGCACAAAGCAAAGAATTAAAGAAAGGGTTTTTCAAAAACCTCATAAATTTATTTCTCATAAACTTCAAATCTGATTTTTACACAAGGTATGGGCTCCTTATATAAAGCCTCTAATACAATCCTAGCCATCCATCTAAAAAGTAAATCTAAAGGCTACAATTGAAAGCATAAATGGACAAAAGTACAAGTAGATATTTTACACACAAAAGCACAACAAATGGGTCCGAAATAAACAAAGATGGCGACTGTTTAGGCGTGACAAATGCCGCCTCAATTGGTTGTTTTTACTTCTTCAATTGCTTTGGCCTTTTGCTTGTACAAAAAGGGGACCATTTGTTGTCATTTTCTCCATGGAATTTTGAAATTGTGCTCTAGAATTATCTTGCAAAAAGCCATCTGTTTTAGCACAATTTAGACGGTTGCCACATTTGCTTCAAACTCCCTTTGTTGAGAAAAGTTTGTCCTCAAAACTTTCGCGGTTAAGAACATAGTATAACAAAAGAGGATTTCAAAAACAAAAACATTTTCAGAAAAAAGGTAATGTAGATGATAAAGAGGGAGACAACAAGAGCCCATTCTAAGCAAGCACACATCCAATACTTAGAACCCCCTTGTTAGCCAACTCGATTCAAGCCACACACAAGTGCTTGAACCAAAGCCAACACCCACAAATTAAGCCACACATAGATTTGCGGTGTCACAACCTAAAACACCAAGGACCACCATTTCGCAAGATCGTCTTGGTTTAAGAAAACGCAAGAGCCGAAGCTCTGATACCAATTTGGAGTAATATGATTAGGTGGTCCGTAATCAGCCCAAAACAGGCTCGAAAAACAAAACGAAATAGCAACAAATTGCAACATAATTTAAGACCGTCACAAATGACACAAAAACAAGAATAAAAAGGGACCTAAAACCAGGCTAAGGATAGGACGGTCCCGGAAACCTTTTAGCTTTACCTCTCCCTCGTATTATCATGAGTAAAGGAGAAATGGAGGTGGAGCCACGACCAAGAACAAACCCAACTAACAAACAACATATTACAAGACCCGAATGACAAAAGTAACAGTCAGGCGGACTGTTGCTTTAGGACTGAAAACAGGCTATTTTTTGTGTGTTGTTTGCTCTCGGTTTGGGGGCTGTTTTGGAGGGTTTATTTGTGTGAAAGATATAAAGATATGACTTAAACAAGATTACAAAGCAAGCTTAGGCCTAGGATAATACTCTTCCAAAGCACTAAGCAAATGGATAGAGTTCATCTCCAAACACTAAGTAATGGAGGTTGTTCAAGCACAAAGAAAAGAACTAAAGAAAGGGTTTTTCAAAACCCTCATTAATTCATTTCTCATAAACTTCAAATCTGATTTTTACACAAGGTAAGGGCTCCTTATATAAAGCCTCTAATATAATCCTAGCCATCCATCTAAAAAGTAAATCTAAAGGCTACAATTGAAAGCATAAATGGACAAAAGTACAAGTAGATAATTTACACACAAAAGCAAAACAAATGGGTGCAAAATAAACAGCATGGCAGCCTGTTTAGGCGTGACAAATGCCGCCCCATTTGGTTGTTTTTACTTCTTCAATTGCTTTGGCCTTTTGCTTGTACAAAAAGGGGACCATTTGTTGTCATTTTCTCCATGGAATCTTGCAATTGTGCTCTTCATTTATCTTGCAAAAACCAACTGTTTTAGCACAATTTAGACGGTTGCCACATTTGCTTCAAACTCCCTTTGTTGAGAAAAGTTTGTCCTCAAAACTTTCGCGGTTAATAACATAGTATAACAAAAGACGATTTCAAAAACAAAAACATTTTCAAAAAAAAGGTAGTGTAGATGATAAAGAGGGAGACAACAAGAGCCCATTCTAAGCAAGCATACAATAAATACTTAGAACCCCCTTGTTAGCAACCTCGATTCAAGCCATACACAAGTGCTTGAACCAAAGCCAACATCCCCAAATCAAGCCACGCACAGATTTGCGGTGTCACACCCTAAAACACCAAGGACCACTATTTCCCGAGAACGTCTTGGTTTAAGAAAACGCAAGAGCCGAAGCTCTGATAACAATTTGGAGTAAAACGAGTAGGTGGTCCGTAATCAGCCCAAAACAAGCTCGAAAAACTAAACAAAACAGCAACAAATTGCAACATAATTTATGACCGTCATAAATGACACAAAAACAAGAATAAAAAGGGACCTAAAACCGGGCTAAGGATAGGACGGTCCCGGAAAACGTTTGGCTTTACCTCGCCCTCGTATTATCATGAGTAAACGAGAAACGGAGGAGGAGCCACGACCAAGAAGAAACCCAACTAACAAACAACCTATTACAAGACCCGAATGACAAAAGTAACAGTCAGGCGGACTGTTGTTTTAGGATTGAAAACAAGCTGTTTTTTTTTGTGTTGTTTGCTCTCGATTTGAGGGCTGTTTTGGAGGGTTTATTTGTGTGAAAGATAAAAAGATATGACTTAAAAAAGATCACAAAACAAGCTTAGGCCTAGGATAATACTCTTCCAAAGCACTAAGCAAATGGATAGAGTTCATCTCTAAACACTAAGTAATGGAGGTTGTTCAAGCACAAAGCAAAGAACTAAAGAAAGGGTTTTTCAAAAACCTCACAAATTCATTTCTCATAAACTTCAAATCTGATTTTTACACAAGGTAAGGGCTCCTTATATAAAGCCTCTAATATAATCCTAGCCATCCATCTAAAAAGTAAATCTAAAAGCTACAATTGAAAGCATAAATGGACAAAAGTACAAGTAGATAATTTACACACAAAAGCACAACAAATGGGTCCAAAATAAACAGCATGGCAGCCTGTTTATGTAACACCCCTGATTTTCGGCTAAATTAAAATCTAACTTTTACTTATAAAACGCGCCGAAATACAGAGATATTATAATTAATATACAAAGTTTTTCTTACAAAATGTCCATCTCAAAACAAAATATATAAAATGTAAACAAACTTTTACAAAATATTAAATAAAATCTTGTCTTGAAATAAAATCCTTTTTGAACAAAGAAATGAAGACACCCGAAAGCAAAACCAAAGAGACAGAAAGGAACTACCCCATGACGAGTAGCCCCGAAGGAGAAAAACACGTCACCCGGAAAATGAGTAATGTATAATACCTCAATATAAGCAGAATAATTTTTGGTCATGGCGTGGAAACACGGACATGTAAAAATAAAAATAAACAGAGAGAATAATAAAAACACTCCCCAGAACTAACTAGTACCTCAAACCAACTCGTGTCTAATTCCATAATAAATTAAACTCTCGTCCCAATAATTAATCAAGTCTCATCTCATTACTCTGTCTCACTCATTACTTCGTCTCATAATATAATGCTCCACTGTAACCAGATATCATATTCTCATCGTCGTTCCTAAGCCAAGGACAAGGGGTGAGTGAACTGGCGGATAAGACCGCGAAACAATATTTCCATCTCAATATCGGTTTCAAC
The DNA here is from genome assembly GCF_048544455.1 of Silene latifolia. Lineage (NCBI taxonomy): Eukaryota > Viridiplantae > Streptophyta > Magnoliopsida > Caryophyllales > Caryophyllaceae > Silene > Silene latifolia. The sequence goes on from NC_133531.1 coordinate 42,736,425, forward strand.
TTAAATAACTCAATAACTCAATAGCTCAATAACCATGGTCACGCTAGACCGTAAACATAACTCGGCACATAGGCCCCATAACTCATAACTCAATACCAGTAACCAATTTCCATCTCAATTTCAATATCAATATCGTCAAATATTCCATTAAAGGAACTGCTCAACACTTAGAGTAAAACTCTAAGCTACTCCCCCACAAGTCAAGGTCAAAGAAAACGACAATTAGAATACAATACAAAAACTTATTATAACTCAACACGAGAAAAGTATTATCCAAAATTCCAATTCCACGTATATCATTACGGATCAAACGCCAATATCAATCTCAATTATTAACGTGGATCATGATAACTCTCAACATGATTATGCCAACATGATTCTTCTCAACTTTATAATCTGACTGCTTATAAAACCCAAACAAGTATAATTCCCAACCTTGAATTAATTTTTTTTTTGATAAAACCAACACCAACTTACGGATATTAAACAACCTTTTTTCACATGTGAACTATTAACCCGAAACAATTCCTGCTATACTGAAGTATAATATTACGAACCCATTACCGTGTTAACCAAAATAAAACTGATAACAAGAAGATTATATATACTACTACATATTATATAACAACACCGCAATTAGTTTAAACATATAAATCACAGTGCACCAAGAATAGTTAACAAAATCACACAACCTCGAACGATAATAATAATAATAGGATCGGTAGAATCGTGTTACCTTCAACCGCAAAAATCACGCCAAACTGCTACTATTACACTTCAAAAAGGTGACAAACATTCATACTGGCTGACTCCATAAGGGCAAGCGGATGAATTTGATCAAACGAAATTTATTAAGTTGCACATGGTGAAGATGTCAAATTTGTTAAACCAATTTAAGGTTCATGTAATATCCACAGGTCAAATAAGAATTGAGCACTTCTGTTAACAATCACATGGCTGATCATCAATATTGTATTATAGAAGTCTAATGGGAATTTGGTGGAGGCGTTTGACGGAATTTTGCGGAAGAGGGTTATGAGTTCTTTTTTTTTTGTTTTTATATGAAAAGAAATAGAGTTTCTTATATCATAGAATTCCAAGGTGATAAAGTAAGGCTGATGAGAAAAAGAATAGGAACCGACTTAAAAGATGGCAAACACATATAAAATTATATCTTAAATCTTTTAATAAAATTCAAGTATTAAAATAAATATTAAAATATTTGGAATATTACAATCTTCCCCTCTTAAAAGAAATTTCGTCCCCGAAGTTCAAATTAAGAAAAACAGAACTAGTTTAAAGTTTGAGTGGTATTACAATCCACCCTCCTTAAAAATAAAGTTCGTCCTCGAACTTAAAAGTTGAAAAAAAAAAACATTTTTTTTATTATCTGTTTCGAATATTAAGAAAAGTTGTAAAAGTGAAAATGAGCGGTGCTAAGTTATGACGATCTCAACACCTAACCAAGAAAGAAACCGCTCTGATACCAATTGTAACACCCCTGATTTTCGGCTAAATTAAAATCTAACTTTTACTTATAAAACGCGCCGAAATACAGAGATATTATAATTAATATACAAAGTTTTTCTTACAAAATGTCCATCTCAAAACAAAATATATAAAATGTAAACAAACTTTTACAAAATATTAAATAAAATCTTGTCTTGAAATAAAATCCTTTTTGAACAGCAGCGGAAGACCTGAAAGCAAAACCAGCAGACAGAAAGGAACTACCCCCATGACGAGTAGCCCCGAAGGGAGAAAACACGTCAGCCGGAAAGCTGAGTAACAGATAATACCTCAATATAAGCAGAATAATTTTTGGTCATGGCGTGGAAACACAGACATGTAAAAATAAAAATAAACAGAGAGAATAATAAAAACACTCCCCGGTAACTAACTAGTACCTCAAACCAACTCAGGTCTAATTCCATAATAAATTAAACTCTCGTCCCAATAATTAATCAAGTCTCATCTCATTACTCTGTCTCACTCATTACTTCGTCTCATAATATAATGCTCCACTGTAACCAGATATCATATTCTCATCGTCGTTCCTAAGCCAAGGACAAGGGGTGAGTGAACTGGCGGATAAGACCGCGAAACAATATTTCCATCTCAATATCGATTTCAACTTAAATAACTCAATAACTCAATAGCTCAATAACCATGGTCACGCTAGACCGTAAACATAACTCGGCACATAGGCCCCATAACTCATAACTCAATACCAGTAACCAATTTCCATCTCAATTTCAATATCAATATCGTCAAATATTCCATTAAAGGAACTGCTCAACACTTAGAGTAAAACTCTAAGCTACTCCCCCACAAGTCAAGGTCAAAGAAAACGACAATTAGAATACAATACAAAAACTTATTATAACTCAACACGAGAAAAGTATTATCCAAAATTCCAATTCCACGTATATCATTACGGATCAAACGCCAATATCAATCTCAATTATTAACGTGGATCATGATAACTCTCAACATGATTATGCCAACATGATTCTTCTCAACTTTATAATCTGACTGCTTATAAAACCCAAACAAGTATAATTCCCAACCTTGAATTAATTTTTTTTTGATAAAACCAACACCAACTTACGGATATTAAACAACCTTTTTTCACATGTGAACTATTAACCCGAAACAATTCCTGCTATACTGAAGTATAATATTACGAACCCATTACCGTGTTAACCAAAATAAAACTGATAACAAGAAGATTATATATACTACTACATATTATATAACAACACCGCAATTAGTTTAAACATATAAATCACAGTGCACCAAGAATAGTTAACAAAATCACACAACCTCGAACGATAATAATAATAATAGGATCGGTAGAATCGTGTTACCTTCAACCGCAAAAATCACGCCAAACTGCTACTATTACACTTCAAAAAGGTGACAAACATTCATACTGGCTGACTCCATAAGGGCAAGCGGATGAATTTGATCAAACGAAATTTATTAAGTTGCACATGGTGAAGATGTCAAATTTGTTAAACCAATTTAAGGTTCATGTAATATCCACAGGTCAAATAAGAATTGAGCACTTCTGTTAACAATCACATGGCTGATCATCAATATTGTATTATAGAAGTCTAGTGGGAATTTGGTGGAGGCGTTTGACGGAATTTTGCGGAAGAGGGTTATGAGTTCTTTTTTTTTGTTTTTATATGAAAAGAAATAGGGTTTCTTATATCATAGAATTCCAAGGTAATAAAGTAAGGCTGATGAGAAAAAGAATAGGAACCGACTTAAAAGATGGCAAACACATATAAAATTATATCTTAAATCTTTTAATAAAATTCAAGTATTAAAATAAATATTAAAATATTTGGAATATTACAGTTTAGGCGTGACAAATGCCGCCCCATTTGGTTGTTTTTACTTCTTCAATTGCTTTGGCCTTTTGCTTGTACAAAAAGGGGACCATTTGTTGTCATTTTCTCCATGGAATCTTGCAATTGTGCTCTTCATTTATCTTGCAAAAACCAGCCGTTTTAGCACAATTTAGACAGTTGCCACATTTGCTTCAAACTCCCTTTGTTGAGAAAAGTTTGTCCTTAAAACTTTCGCGGTTAAGAACATAGTATAACAAAAGACTATTTCAAAAACAAAAACATTTTCAGAAAAAAGGTAGTGTAGATGATAAAGAGGGAGACAACAAGAGCCCATTCTAAGCAAGCACACAACAAATACTTAGAACCCCCTTGTTAGCCAACTCGATTCAAGCCACACACAAGTGCTTGAACCAAAGCCAACACCCCCAAATCAAGCCACGCACAGATTTGCGGTGTCACACCCTAAAACACCAAGGACCACCATTTCCCGAGATCGTCTTGGTTTAAGAAAACGCAAGAGCCGAAGCTCCGATAGCAATTTGGAGTAAAACGATTAGGTGGTCCGTAATCAGCCCAAAACACGCTCGAAAAACTAAACAAAACAGCAACAAATTGCAACATAATTTAAGACCGTCATAAATGACATAAAAATAAGAATAAAAAGGGAACTAAAATCGGGCTAAGGATAGGACGGTCCCGGAAACCGTTTAGCTTTACCTCGCCATCGTATTATCATGAGTAAACGAGAAACGGAGGTGGAGCCACGACCAAGAACAAACCCAACTAACAAACAACATATTACAAGACCCGAATGACAAAAGTAATAACAAAGTGACTGTTGCTTTAGGACCGAAAACAGCTATTTTTGTGTGTTGTTTGCTCTCGGTTTGGGGGCTGTTTTGGAGGGTTTGTTTGTGTGAAAGATAGAAAGATATGACTTAAACAAGATCACAAAGCAAGTTTAGGCCTAAGATAATACTCTTCCAAAGCACTAAGTAAATGGATATAGTTCATCTCCAAACACTAAGTAACGGAGGTTGTTCAAGCACAAAGCAAAGAACTAAAGAAAGGGTTTTTCAAAAACCTCATAAATTTATTTCTCATAAACTTCAAATCTGATTTTTACACAAGGTATGGGCTCCTTATATAAAGCCTCTAATACAATCCTAGCCATCCATCTAAAAAGTAAATCTAAAGGCTACAATTGAAAGCATAAATGGACAAAAGTACAAGTAGATATTTTACACACAAAAGCACAACAAATGGGTCCGAAATAAACAGCATGGCAGCCTGTTTAGGCGTGACAAATGCCGCCTCAATTGGTTATTTTTACTTCTTCAATTGCTTTGGCCTTTTGCTTGTACAAAAAGGGGACCATTTGTTGTCATTTTCTCCATGGAATTTTGAAATTGTGCTCTTGAATTATCTTGCAAAAAGCCATCTATTTTAGCACAATTTAGACGGTTGCCACATTTGCTTCAAACTCCCTTTGTTGAGAAAAGTTTGTCCTCAAAACTTTCGCGGTTAAGAACATAGTATAACAAAAGAGGATTTCAAAAACAAAAACATTTTCTGAAAAAAGGTAATGTAGATGATAAAGAGGGAGACAACAAGAGCCCATTCTAAGCAAGCACACATCCAATACTTAGAACCCCCTTGTTAGCCAACTCGATTCAAGCCACACACAAGTGCTTGAACCAAAGCCAACACCCACAAATTAAGCCACACATAGATTTGCGGTGTCACAACCTAAAACACCAAGGACCACCATTTCGCAAGATCGTCTTGGTTTAAGAAAACGCAAGAGCCGAAGCTCTGATACCAATTTGGAGTAATATGATTAGGTGGTCCGTAATCAGCCCAAAACAGGCTCGAAAAACAAAACGAAATAGCAACAAATTGCAACATAATTTAAGACCGTCACAAATGACACAAAAACAAGAATAAAAAGGGACCTAAAACCAGGCTAAGGATAGGACGGTCCCGGAAACCTTTTAGCTTTACCTCTCCCTCGTATTATCATGAGTAAAGGAGAAATGGAGGTGGAGCCACGACCAAGAACAAACCCAACTAACAAACAACATATTACAAGACCCGAATGACAAAAGTAACAGTCAGGCGGACTGTTGCTTTAGGACTGAAAACAGGCTATTTTTTGTGTGTTGTTTGCTCTCGGTTTGGGGGGCATTTTTGGAGGGTTTATTTGTGTGAAAGATATAAAGATATGACTTAAACAAGATTACAAAGCAAGCTTAGGCCTAGGATAATACTCTTCCAAAGCACTAAGCAAATGGATAGAGTTCATCTCCAAACACTAAGTAATGGAGGTTGTTCAAGCACAAAGAAAAGAACTAAAGAAAGGGTTTTTCAAAACCCTCATTAATTCATTTCTCATAAACTTCAAATCTGATTTTTACACAAGGTAAGGGCTCCTTATATAAAGCCTCTAATATAATCCTAGCCATCCATCTAAAAAGTAAATCTAAAGGCTACAATTGAAAGCATAAATGGACAAAAGTACAAGTAGATAATTTACACACAAAAGCAAAACAAATGGGTGCAAAATAAACAAAGATGGCGAATGTTTAGGCGTGACAAATGCCGCCCCATTTGGTTGTTTTTACTTCTTCAATTGCTTTGGCCTTTTGCTTGTAGAAAAAGGGGACCATTTGTTGTCATTTTCTCCATGGAATCTTGCAATTGTGCTCTTCATTTATCTTGCAAAAACCAACCGTTTTATCACAATTTAGACGGTTGCCACATTTGCTTCAAACTCCCTTTGTTGAGAAAAGTTTGTCCTCAAAACTTTCGCGGTTAAGAACATAGTATAACAAAAGATGATTTCAAAAACAAAAACATTTTCAGAAAAAAGGTAGTGTAGATGATAAAGAGGGAGACAACAAGAGCCCATTCTAAGCAAGCACACAGCAAATACTTAGAACCCCCTTGTTAGCCAACTCGATTCAAGCCACACACAAGTGCTTGAACCAAAGCCAACACCCCCAAATCAAGCCACGCACAGATTTGCGGTGTCACACCCTAAAACACCAAGGACCACTATTTCCCGAGAACGTCTTGGTTTAAGAAAACGCAAGAGCCGAAGCTCTGATATCAATTTGGAGTAAAACGAGTAGGTGGTCCGTAATCAGCCCAAAACAAGCTCGAAAAACTAAACAAAACAGCAACAAATTGCAACATAATTTATGACCGTCATAAATGACACAAAAACAAGAATAAAAAGGGACCTAAAACCGGGCTAAGGATAGGACGGTCCTGGAAAACGTTTGGCTTTACCTCGCCCTCGTATTATCATGAGTAAACGAGAAACGGAGGTGGAGCCACGACCAAGAAGAAACCCAACTAACAAACAACCTATTACAAGACCCGAATGACAAAAGTAACAGTCAGGCGGACTGTTGTCTTAGGATTGAAAACAAGCTGTTTTTTTTTTGTGTTGTTTGCTCTCGATTTGAGGGCTGTTTTGGAGGGTTTATTTGTGTGAAAGATAAAAAGATATGACTTAAAAAAGATCACAAAACAAGCTTAGGCCTAGGATAATACTCTTCCAAAGCACTAAGCAAATGGATAGAGTTCATCTCTAAACACTAAGTAATGGAGGTTGTTCAAGCACAAAGCAAAGAACTAAAGAAAGGGTTTTTCAAAAACCTCACAAATTCATTTCTCATAAACTTCAAATCTGATTTTTACACAAGGTAAGGGCTCCTTATATAAAGCCTCTAATATAATCCTAGCCATCCATCTAAAAAGTAAATCTAAAAGCTACAATTGAAAGCATAAATGGACAAAAGTACAAGTAGATAATTTACACACAAAAGCACAACAAATGGGTCCAAAATAAACAGCATGGCAGCCTGTTTAGGCGTGACAAATGCCGCCCCATTTGGTTGTTTTTACTTCTTCAATTGCTTTGGCCTTTTGCTTGTACAAAAAGGGGACCATTTGTTGTCATTTTCTCCATGGAATCTTGCAATTGTGCTCTTCATTTATCTTGCAAAAACCAGCTGTTTTAGCACAATTTACACGGTTGCCACATTTGCTTCAAACTCCCTTTGTTGAGAAAAGTTTGTCCTCAAAACTTTCGCGGTTAATAACATAGTATAACAAAAGACGATTTCAAAAACAAAAACATTTTTAGAAAAAAGGTAGTGTAGATGATAAAGAGGGAGACAACAAGAGCCCATTCTAAGCAAGCACACAACAAATACTTAGAACCCACTTGTTAGCAACCTCAATTCAAGCCATACACAAGTGCTTGAACCAAAGCCAACACCCCCAAATCAAGCCACGCACAGATTTGCAGTGTCACACCCTAAAACACCAAGGTCAGCCTTGTATATGGGCATCTTATAACTCATTTGCGTATTGACTGTTGTAGCTGTGACTGTTAATTTTTGACTGCATTAAATTGGTTTAAGTAGACAAGTTATATCTAGCTCTGAGTTTTCATTTCCATTCCATTAGTTTGCGTTTAGTTTGCTTGGGAACAAGCAAAGGTTTGGTTTAGGGAGATTTGATACGTGCATTTTATATAGGTATTTTGTACTTCATTTGCACGCATTTCAATGCATTTTGTGTGGTGTTTGGCTACAAATGTCCCCCGAATAGTCTACTTTGGTTTGTCTTTTATTATTTGCAGGTATGAATCGTAAAGGAGCGTAATCAAGCTTAATACATGTCCCTATGAATGAATTTAGGAGATTAGTTGAGTCAGAGCCTTAAGACTACTATTTTGAGATGCACAAAGGAGTAAGACAGCTAGGCGAGCAAAGGAAGAACTTCAAATTACTAGTGCCTACTTTGAAGAGCCATATCTCGAGTTCTGCAACTTATTTTCAGGTGATTCCAATTGGAGATGAACTACTATCCTCTTAGCTTTCCAACGCCACCAGAAACGCCCTGTTTATCCAAGTAACGAAGAAATGGCAGCCATTTGAAGTTCAGTGCGCGAATCAGGAATTGTACGCTGGAAAATACTCGATCGAGTACAATTGTGTTCGATCGACCCCTTTTTCTACTCGATCGAAAGTGTCTTTTTGATAAGTGTTCGATCAAGTACCTAAAGTACTCGATCGAGAGGGTTTAGCTTGGATTTGTTCGATCGAGTGTTATAAAAGTCCTCGATCGAGTATTTAGCTATTATACTCGGGATTTTTATGCCGTGATAAGTTTAGTTTTGTTAATTTTCACTTCCTTATATAAGGGAGTCGTAATTAGGTTAATAAACAGTTCTTCTTTTACCTTTTAATACTTCTCTTAATACACTTTACTGCTGAATCTCTTCCCTTTAATCTTTGCTTTGCTTAGTGGAACGATCTTTACGCCGGATTGCTTGAGATTGTAATCACACCTTTCTCTCTTAATCTTAATCTTGTTATTTGTTGTGTTAATTTCTTGCTTTCTCTCTTTATTACTCTCTGCCCTAATTTAGTTTATGCATTATTATTGTTATTTCATCATGGCTTTCATTAGTACATTCATTATTATTATTGTTGACGCCATTAGTAATATGAATAGCTAAATTCTCGTATGTTAGGATTAGGGAATCCATGGTAGGATTGTGATGATGTAGCGAATAGGCTAGATAATTTATATGTGAGAATCTGTCCCCATAGCAATATGACTGTAACACCAATTTAGTTGAATGCATGCTTCTAAATTACATTAATTTGGTTAAATTTACCCTAGATCGGAAGATTGGAGTAAATAGACCTGCTATGAACAGTAGACTACCCTAATGAGGACGGAAGTTAAATTAGTGGAATTCTAGGATCGAAAGTGGACCGGAAGGACCTTTCCTTTATCCTTCTCACAGTAGATTGTCTAGGCTATTTGCAGCTGAGTCGATAGACTACCATGGTTAACCGAAATCCTGGCATACTCTCTTTATTTGATCTCTCTTATCATATTTTCTCCCTTTTATTGCTCCTGCTTAATTTCTCTTTCTTTTAATCTTTTGTAGCTTAGAAAATCAATTAAAACCCCCCATATTGTGACTTAGATAGACGGACTTTCAGATAGATACCTTGCCTCCCTGTGGAGATCGACCCTACTTATCACTAGCTTCTGTTAGTATATTTAGGTTTATTTTTGGTACAGAAACGACCGTATCAAATTTTGGCGCCGTTGCCGGGGAGGCAATTGGCCTATTTATCTGTTTATTTTCGTTTGTTTTCCGCCTCAAGGGATTTATTCCTTGAGGCAGTTTTTATCTTTTTCCTTCAGTGTTGTTTTGATAGGTCCTACAGGTCCTACCTAGACAGGATTCTAGGAGAAAGATCGTCAAAGGGAAGGCTTGAGTACTTTGACCCTTCTACCAAGATGTCTAGTGTCTCCCGAATTATAGCACAGTTTGAAGCTCAAAATGCAAGATTTGGCAAGCTGGAGAGTAGACAGTCTTGGAGTGGTTCATCTCAGCTCTATACTACGGCACAACAGGTGGTCCACTGTAGGAGATGTGGTACTGCGGGGCACGAAGCTGTCATTTGTCTAGCAGATGATGATGTAGTCTATGCGTTTAGGCGACATAGACAAGCTAGTCATTCTTCTGCATATGTGCCGCCACATCCATTTCAGCAAAGAGTCTATTAAGAGTCTCCATTTGTTTGCCCGCCGCCACAACAAACTCCTCCTCCTAATAAGCAGAAAGTAGAAATTGCTGAGTTGACATATATAGTGAAGACACTTGCACTTCAAGTGCAAGAAGTTATTCAAACTAAAGACGCCACTATCAAGTCACTTAAAGCTCAGTTGGCTCAAGTATTGGCCGAGCAAATTTCTAGGCGGCCCAAGACCATCTGTGCTATCCACGTCCGGACTGAAACTCCCTGTGAAAGGCCGGTTCTGCCTACTAATGTTGCAAACACTGTTCAAGAGGAGGGATACAAAGCAGTCTCGCCTGCCACTGTTCAAACACTCGATCGAGAGCCTTACTATAATCGATCGAGAGCCTTATTATACTCGATCGAGTGAAATTACTGAGGAAGTACTCGATCGAGAGGGTGAAAGCTCTCGATCGAGCAATGAGGAAAATCGAGTCCTCGATCGAGTGCCACAAGTTGCTCGATCGAGTACTAATGCTGAAAAAATACTTCGATCGGGCTACATAAGTGCTCGATCGAGTAATTTTTTGGCTAATAACAATGAATGGTCGTTTAAATTTATTTCAGACGATATACCGGCAATTAAGGTTAATTCCTTTGTTACTTCTTCTGCAGGTACTGAAAGGTTGACGGACCCAGAAGCTGGGCATCATACGTTAACTTTGGAGACTGGAACGGTGTGTATTGATGACCCATGCGGAGGATTGGATGAGGCTAGGTCGTACAAGAAGAAAGCGCGCAAGAGGGCCAAAAGTGGAGGCCAATACGCTGTTCTCCTGTTGCTCGGATGGTATGGAGACCTAAGGTCAAGCTGATGGATGCTGAGGGAACCTCATTCAGTCAACAACCTTGTTGTGGGCCATTAATTTCTGTCGGTGGATGATAAGAAGAAGGTCGAGCTGGGACCTATCTGAAACTAGCGCTGTCCCAGAGGCAACCCGGAGTTCAAACTATTTAGTTGTTTTTTTTTTCAAACAATTTAGTTTTGTTGTGTGCCTTAATAATTAGCCTACTCGGCTATAGACTGTGAACAATTTAGCCCTCTTTGCTTTGGCAGTATTTTTGTGCGGTTGCTATTTGCGAATTTGCAGGTACTCTTGCATTCTGTTCGCAACTTAGCTGCTCTGAAGCCGCTAGCTGTGACCTCCCATGTTGCTGGCTAGTTTGGGGAGGTCCCTTCTTCGCATTATCTTGTAAGTATTCCGCTTCTACACTCTCTCTCCTTTTTAGTTTGCATTTCCTTTCCCTGTTTTAGGTACAATGAGGCATTGTACGATTTGGTTTGGGGAGGTTATGCATCCATATCTGTGTCTGCATCTTGTTTTATTGCATTTCTGCTATCACGTTTAATTTCCGTATGCATTGTTGTTTATTTTCATAAAAATCAAAAATCTAAAAAATAACAATTCAAAAAAAAAAAATTCAAAAAATTTACGTTTTTTTTTGCATATAGATTGAGTCGGAACGGTAGCTTTCCGTGATGAAATTGCACTTTAACTTGTCATTTTTACTTGAGCCTTGCACTCTATTGATAGTTATTAGCTGAGTCTTACGCATATCTATGAGTTTTTGTTCAAATTAAGCTGATTGTTTAGACTTGACCTGATAAATTGGCAACCTACCTTACAATTTCTGAGATTTAGAACCTTATAACCGGTGACATTCATGACCGGTTTACATAGGAATTAAGAGTAGTACTCCTTGCATAACATGTCCATTACTTTTGCACATTTGTAAAATTCGATTTCTTGTCAATTGCATACATTCGGGTTTGTGGTTGGTGTCACATGCAGGGAGGTTCTTGCAATTTTTCTTTTCTTTCATTTTTCACCCATTTACCTCCACTTAAGCCAAATATAGCCTTTTTGACCCATTAGCTACACCTAAAATTAAGCCTGCCTTGTCAAGCTAGTTTAGAGTGACTTTTGTGGTATGCTTATCATGTTGCGAGTTTGGCCTGTTTTCATATGTTGGAGTTGGTAGAAAATGAGTAGGAATGAGAAAAAGAAGAAAAAAAAGGCGTGAAAAGAAAAAAAAAAAAAGAAAAAAAAGTTGAAAAAAAAAAATGAAATTAGACGTGGAACAGAAAGAAGAAAAGGAAGAAAAGTTGAAAAAAATGGGTTGAGTTTGTTGAATAAAAGAGATGGTCGGACTCATTTGGAGCTTAATTTTTGGTTACTTGTCGTTAGGAGCGCCTAGACCAAAACAATATTTATAACTTCACAAACAGCTCTACTATTAGTAAAGAGGCAAGTAAAGGTCGGATCCCAAGGGACGGGTATTGATGTAGGATTTTCGATTGCATGTAGCGGTGTCTAGGGGTGTCACGATTTGGGTTGAGGTAAGAAGATCACTAAACTAAATAGCAATAAAAGTAAACAAGCAAGATGATTAAAAAGAGATGTAAACAATTGATTAAAACTACTAGGGTGTCATGGGGTCATAGGGGATTCATGTGAATTGATCATACAAACATATTCTCAAATTATAAGCAAGCAATTATTGTTGTGATGAATCGAGTTGGTTTATATCTTACAATCCTAGGAAGGTTTGGGTCCCGGAGCCGAATCGATTAGATTGTACAACACCTATAAGTCGACTTAATCCTCCCTACTCAACTATATGCATGGTCTAATGAGACTCGAGTTGGTTTATGTCTTACAAGTCTCATTGAAAAGGTAAGTGATGGGTAAAAAATGCAAGGATTCATAGGCTCGCATTTCATCAAACATAACATGTGCATAAGTTGAGATCACAACAAGCAAGCAAATAAATTATGAAAACATATTAAATTAAGCATGAATCATCCCCCATGTTGGTTTCCCTTAATTACCCATTAACCCTAGTTAAGGAAACTACTCACTCATTATCAAGTTTAACACGTTAACAATGTTGTCAATCACATTAACAAAGCAAAACATGATGAATAAATGAAGATCATTAACAATAATTAAAACGGGATTAAGAGAATTATACCTACTACTGATTCCAAAATAAAGCAAAGAATAATAGAAGTACTTGATGATTGATTGGAAGGTTGTCAATCTCCCAATAATAACCCAAATAATCTTCAATTACCCAAAATAAAAGATGAACAAAAGAGAAATTAAGGAAATGAGATTTGTATTAATATTTGATTAGAAGTTAATTACAAGATTAAGAAGAGATTAGAATGATACTCCCTCCCAGTCACTATAATGTTCCCTCTTTCCCGAAACGGATTATTCAACTAATGTTCCCCTTTCTATTTTTAGTAACTTTTACTCTTATTTTATTCATTCCTCTCTCCTATCACCAAACCCCACACAACTCTTTTACTCCTATTTTATTACTTTCCTTTATGTTTTGACCTCACAATTCTTTATTTAACTACTAATCATTCATCCATCTCTCCTATCACCAACCCCACACAACTCTTTTACTCCTATTTTAATACTTTTCCTTAAGTATTGTGCCCATATCAAATGGGAACAATATAGTGACTGGGAGGGAGTATAAACTAAACTAAAGATTTATAAGAAGAACATGATTGATCTAATTAGACTAATGGGGTATTTATAGTGGGGATTAGGTACACAAATTAGGGTTTACTAAGGGCTTAAATGACGATTAGGTCCTTGAGGAATCGCTCCTCTCAGAAAAGATGCGAGTCTCCTTTTTGCCGGTCTTTCATAAATATGCGCATCTTTCATGGAGGGAAGAAGAAGATGTAAGGGGCTGTAAGACAATCCGAGCGTCCAAGGGGTCGGGACGGGCGGATTCTAGGGTGGCTGGACGGGCGGATTGATACGCTGGACGAGCGGATTGGGGCGTGGTTGGACGGGCGGATTGATACGCTGGATGAGCGGATTGGGGCGTGGTTGGACGGGCGTCCCTCTGGCAAAGACGCTCGGATTCCTGAAGTGTTGGACGGGTGTCTTCTTGGCCGGACGAGCGGATCTCGTCACAGCCTTCCTTTTCTTCTTTTCTTCCTCTGTTCTTCCAATAATCCTCCGGGATTTAGTCAAGGATGCAAGGATTTCTTCATCAATGCCCATCTACTATAATATGTACAAAGGCCTTCAAGTCTTGTCTTCCTTTTGATGCTTGGTCATTAGATTCGATCAATTTAGCTCTATTTTGCCATGAAAATGCAAGGTTTGCACTCCTCTCCTACCAAGGAAACAAAACCTCAAAGAATATGCAAAATAAAGGACTAAAGATAGTAAATGACCCAAATATGCACTAAAAAGCATAGGAACGAGGCTAATTCGGGGACTAAATATGCTCAAATAATGGTCACATCAAGAGACTTATATGCTTATTTTTATCTTGTCACGGTCTCACTCGTCCGATATATTCGTATATTTTTGAGGAGATAGTGTATTGGATAGTGAGATGTGTGCCAATGAAGGGCACTTGAGCTTTATTTTCTAGAGAGCTGAGTTTTGGATGGTCTTTATATGGTCTTGTTTAGGAGCTAGCTTGACGCTTTACCTCCACATTTCCATAATCTATTTTGACTTTTCTCACTTGTAACCTCACTTTCCCATACTATTTGTAAGCCCTCGGCTGTGACGGACATTGTTGGTTGGAGTGTAAGCGTAGTACTTGAATCGTCTATCATTTTTGTTGCATGCATGTTATGTAGGTCGCAGTTTAGGTGAGTGACTGTATTCTCTTTCCCTCTTACACATAATTATTCACCCTTTGCTTCATGAGATAAGAGTGACCACGTTAGAGTCCGATTTTGTTGGTCTTGCAAGGTCGATAGGTCAGCCTTGTATATGGACATCTTATAACTCATTTGCGTATTGACTGTTGTAGGTGTGACTGTTAATTTTTGACTGCATTAAATTGGTTTAAGTAGACAAGTTATAGCTAGCTCTGAGTTTTCATTTCCATTCCATTAGTTTGCGTTTAGTTTGATTGGGAACAAGCAAAGATTTGGTTTGGGGAGATTTGATACGTGCATTTTATATAGGTATTTTGTACTTCATTTGCACGCATTTCAATGCATTTTGTGTGGTGTTTGGCTACAAATGTCCCCCGAATAGTCTATTTTGGTTTGTCTTGTATTATTTGCAGGTATGAACCGTAAAGGAGCGTAATCAAGCTTAATACATGTCCCTATGCATGCATTTAGGAGATTAGTTGAGTCGAAGCCTTAAGACTACTATTTTGAGATGCGCAAAGTAGTAAAACAGCTAGGCGAGCAAAGGAAGAACTTCAAATTACTAGTGCCTAATTTGAAGAGCCATATCTCAAGTTCTACAACTTATTTTCAGGTGATTCCAATTGTATATGAAAGCTTACCCTCTTAGCTTTCCAACACCACCAGAAACGCCCTATTTGCCCAAGTAACGAAGAAATGGTAGCCATTTGAAGTTCAGTGCGTGAAGCAGGAATTGTGCGCTGGAAAATACTCGATCGAGTACAATTGTGTTCGATCGACCCTTTTTTCTACTCGATCGAAAGTGTCTTTTTGATAAGTGTTCGATCGAGTACCTAAAATACTCTATCGAGAGGTTTTAGCTTGGATTTGTTCGATCGAGTGATATAAAAGTCCTCGATAGAGTATTTAGCTATTATACTCGGGATTTTTATGCCGTGATAGGTTTAGTTTTGTTAATTTTCACTTCCTTATATAAGGGAGTCGTAATTAGGTTAATAAACACTTCTTCTTTTACCTTTTAATACATCTCTTAATACACTTTACTGCTGAATCTCTTCCCTTTAATCTTTGCTTTGCTTAGTGGAACGATCTTTACGCCGGATTGCTTGAGATTGTAATCACACCTTTCTCTCTTAATCTTAATCTTGTTATTTGTTGTGTTAATTTCTTGCTTTCTCTCTTTATTACTCTCTGCCCTAATTACGTTTATGCATTATTATTGTTATTTCATCATGCCTTTCATTAGTACATTCATTATTATTATTGTTGACGCCATTAGTAATATGAATAGCTAAATTCTCTAATGTTACGATTAGGGAATCCATGGTAGGATTGTGACGATGTAGCGAATAGGCTAGATAATTTATATGTGAGAATCTGTCCCCATAGCAATATGACTGTAAAACCAATTTAGTTGAATGCATGCTTCTAAATTACATTAATTTGGTTAATTTTACCCCTAGATCGGAAGATTGGAGTAAATAGACCTGCTATGAACAGTAGACTACCCTAATGAGGACGAAAGTTAAATTAGTGGAATTCTAGGATAGAAAGTGGACCGGAAGGACCTTTTCTTTATCCTTCTCACAGTAGATTGTCTAGGCTATTTGCAGCTGAGTCGATAGACTACCATGGTGAACCGAAATCCTGGCATACTCTCTTTATTTGATCTCTCTTATCATATTTTCTCACTTTTATTGCTCCTGCTTAATTTCTCTTTCTTTTAATCTTTTGTACTTAGAAAATCAATTAAAACCCCCCATATTGTGACTTAGATAGACGGACTTTCAGATAGATACCTTGCCTCCCTGTGGAGATCGACCCTACTTATCACTAGCTTCTGTTAGTATATTTAGGTTTATTTTTGGTACAGAAACGACCGTATCATTTATCTTGCAAAAACCATCTGTTTTAGCACAATTTAGACGGTTGCCACATTTGCTTCAAACTCCCTTTGTTGAGAAAAGTTTGTCCTCTAAACTTTCCTGGTTAAGAACATAGTATAACAAAAGACGATTTCAAAAACAAAAACATTTTTAGAAAAAAGGTAGTGTAGATGATAAAGAGGGAGACAACAAGAGCCTATTCTAAGCAAGCACACAACAAATACTTAGAACCCCCTTGTTAACCAACTCGATTCAAGCCACACACAAGTGCTTGAACCAAAGCCAACACCCACAAATCAAGCCACGCATAGATTTGCGGTGTCACACCCTAAAACACCAAGGACCACCATTTCCCAAGATCGTCTTGGTTTAAGAAAACGCAAGAGCCGAAGCTCTGATACCAATTTGGAGTAAAACGATTAGGTGGTTCGTAATTAGCCCAAAACAGGCTCGAAAAACTAAACAAAACAGGAACAAATTGCAACATAATTTAAGACCGTCACAAATGACACAAAAACAAGAATAAAAAGGGACCTAAAACCGGGCTAAGGATAGGACGGTCCCGGAAACCGTTTGGCTTTACCTCGCCCTCGTATTATCATGAGTAAATGAGAAACGGAGGTGGAGCCACGACCATGAACAAACCCAACTAACAAACAACATATTAAAAGACCCGAATGACAAAAGTAACAGTCAGGCAAACTGTTGCTTCAGGACTGAAAACAGGCTGTTTTTTGTGTGTTGTTTGCTCTCGATTTGGGGGCTGTTTTGGAGCGTTTATTTGTGTGAAAGATAGAAAGATATGACTTAAACAAGATCACAAAGCAAGTTTAGGCCTAGGATAATACTCTTCCAAAGAACTAAGCAAATGGATGGAGTTCATCTCCAAACAATAAGTAATGGAGGTTGTTCAAGCACAAAGTAAAGAACTAAAGAAAGGGTTTTTCAAAAACCTTATAAATTCATTTCTCATAAACTTCAAATCTGATTTTTACACAAGGTAAGGGCTCCTTATATAAAGCCTCTAATATAATCCTAGCCATCCATCTAAAAAGTAAATCTAAAGGCTACAATTGAAAGCATAAATGGACAAAAGTACAAGTAGATATTTTACACACAAAAGCACAACAAATGGGTTCAAAATAAACAGCATGGCAGCCTGTTTAGGCGTGACAAATGCCGACCCATTTGGTTGTTTTTGCTTTTTAATTGCTTTGTCTTTTGCTTGTACAAAAAGGGGACCATTTATTATCATTTTCTCCATGAAATCTTGCAATTGTGCTCTTCATTTATCTTGCAAAAACAAGTTGTTTTAGCACAATTTAGACGGTTGCCACATTTGCTTCACAGCCCCACATAGACAGCAACAATTACTCTGAGAAATCGCCATCCTCACCAACCTTTCCTGTGTAAGCAAGCATTTCTGAGCAGGTAACCATAGGAAGAAGGCATGCTTGGGTATCATGAAGCTAATGTTGACCCATGGAAGCCAGTTCACATCAGCTGCCTCATCTTGTAACCAATGATAGCCTAGTTTCAGAGTTTACTCCACACCAGTTCCTCTCCACTTCTCATCAAATATAAGCTCTTTTAGGATCTGCTTGACTCCACAATTTTTTGTCCAAGCCCAGCTAATGTAACACCCCAACTATCCGACCAAGATAATTGGGGCGTTACCATCTCAGTTTCCCGAGGCGGTGAATCGGAGATACGATAAAGAAAACATTTATTATAAACAACTAGTTTAACAATTACAAACCATTAACTAATGAATAAAATACAACTCATAGCCATTAAACTCATCTAGCTAATTATCCACATATCGTGACTCATCAAGCTCGTTCCGTCTCCCGCGTACTATCCAACCTACCTGTATCTAACCTGCACCCTATTTGACCAAAGGACATCATATGGATCAACACAGGCCACCCCAAGAGAGACAGGTGTCAGAACAGAGAAACAACAAATGTTAGTTTCAACAGACAACAAAGAATGACACGACTTAAGTGAGAACATGTAACATGACTACTAGTGTGAAAGAAATGTTATCAAACAATAACCACCACGGTACCGGGACACGCCCAGACATACCGACAACCACACTGGTACCGGAACACGCCCAGACATACCCACAACCTCGAATAGCTACCGGGACATGCCCAGACGTACCGGGTCTGGAAGCCAACCGAATCCCCTGCCAGACGTCGTGTCTCAACCACACGAGTCCCTCCGTGATTCAAGCCATTAATGTGCACATCCCTCTTAGAGTGGGAAAATCTAAGAGGCGACTTAAGCGTAAGATGATCTCCTAATCGTCTTACGTCTCAGAAACAACAACAACAATAACAACAACACAACGACAACAATAACAAATCCTCCAACATGTGATAATGACCAATACATGAACTAAAACCAACCAATCATAATTATCCTCTTAATGATGTGATTACTACAAAACAAGTTATAATGCAAATGTTCTAATTATGCAAGACTAACTACAACATCAACATAACTAACTTTACATCATTGAAACCGAGTAGGATTAACCTACCTTTTGCAAAATCCATAAGCTATGCGAAATCACCAAGCATCCATCTCACAAAACCGTCTCATCCACAATAAATTACATAATAGCCATCACAATTGATCCTATGCTAATATATACTATAAAGCCCCTTATTATTACCCCTTAACTACCTTAAATACACCTACTAATTGCTAATTAATTACCCATGATGAATTCCCCCAAAAGTTAGGGTTTAAAGACTAGAAGGGAGAGATCTTTACCTACTAAGTGAAGGAGATGAAGAGGAAGGTGGTAGATCTCCTAATCCAAGCTTGCATCCCAATAGGAAGGTGTTTGTGAGGGCTTTAGAGAGAGAGAGAGGAGGGAGTTTGGAGGGATAAGGAGGAAGGTGGAAATGATTTAGGGTTAGGGGAGAAGAGGGACTAAATCCCTTGTTCTGAAAGCAGCGGCACTCGACCGAGTGCCGAGTCCACTAGGTCGACTGAACTCACTCGACCGAGTTGCACTCCACTCGGTCGAGTGGACTCACTCGGTCGAGTATAACCTTCACTCGACCGAGTAGACCCACTCGATCCGCTGAACACTATTCGGTTTAGGCCTAGGTTTAGTGTAAGGCTATGTTTCCTTTCCGAGTGCTCTCTTATCGGTTTAAACCGCTTCTCACGTGTCCCAAGGTCTAAGTACAGGTCCGACAAAGGCCGAGTATTACAATCTTCTCTGCTTAAAAATTAACTTCGTCCTCGAAGTTCGCCTCATCCTCACTTTTCCTTAACACATTCGCTTGTCTCTCTCGCTAGTGTTTTACCGTGCGTGCTATTTTGTGTTCTCATGTCATTTCTTATTCCTAAATGTTACATTCACTCCCCCTAAAAGAGAACTTCGTCCCGAAGTTCGCCACTCGATCTCTCGCAAGAAGGATTCACTTACTCGATCTAGGCTCTTGAGTTCGAGTACAAGTCAAGCTCAACATTCATTCCCACTCTCACGGCTAAGGTCCAATGGTATCATGCATAGTGTGAGATTCTAGGTATATGTGTATAACTCATGACTCCATACGCAACAATCATAACGCGGTCAACTACCTCGCATAGCGGGGCTCACTTTCTTCTATTTCCCTTATTCCCGATTAATTCATGTGGTGCACAAACCACGTGATTACGCATGTATTCTCATCCATCCTCGTATCATAACATCTTAGTCTAGTTGCCACAAGACTCGATCGTGTAAGACTCATATAATTCTCGCTTATATTTACCAATTACCGTATCCTTATTATCGTTACTAAGTATGTTAGGTCTCATCCATCGGTTAAACGTATTTCATGTTTACAACATATAAAATGGCACATAAAAATGTAAACAACTTATTCCGGTTTATACGTTGATGATTTCTACGTTCATACAACCATTGGGTGGTTGGTAGGGTCACAAAACGAAAATACTTGGTCCATGTCGGTTCAAAACCATCAAAACAGAAACAGAACAGTTCACTCGGTCGAGTGGAGACTTACTCGGTCAAGTGGGAGTGGCACTCGGTCAAGTGAGAGGGTCACTCGATCGAGTGCAGGTTATTACAGGAAGTCCCCAGGTCTGATTTCAGCTCACTCGATCGACTGATAGGGGACACTCGGTCGAGTGAACCTCCACTCGGTCGAGTGAAGATGGGGCTCGGTCGAGTGTTACCTGATAGTCCTTAAATCCGATCTTTCATGTCTTTAAACATACCAATGGTCAGTCATGCTTGCAAAATAGTCTCAATGGGGACCATACCATCATCCCACCACACAACATATACTAGGTTTTGGCCTTATGGTCGAGTTTAAAACGCGAGAAAAGCCAATTGTCCGAGACTCAACCAACACAAGGTCACACAAGCTTCCACATGAGTGGGTAAAACTAAGAAGATGACTTCCTCCTCTTACCAAGCCTCTTCACCCACCGAACCATGGCTCCTTGGTTGCTTACCGGTGACTCTTCCCTCCGCGTGCTAAGCTCTTCACTCCTCGTATCTCCCGAATTGTCCATCGTCGCGTCTTCTACAATTGCATTGACATAGCAGCCCTGATACTCCATAAGTCTCGGTGCCTAACTAGATGCTCCACCCCCACTTCTGATCCCATAGAAAACATTATTCCCACCCTCGTGAGAGACACCTCCCACCTCCTCTTGGTACGAGCTATCCATGTTACCTTAGTAGCCACCACCTACATTCTTTTGGTAGCCTCCACCTTGGTGCGTATCATTAAAGAAACTTCCAGTGGTGTAGTGCGGTCCCGCCCAAGGACCAAGCAAGTGTCCGTCACCGTGAGTACCTATATGACCCCAATCCGAGGGTTGAATACCATAGGCTTTGAATACTCCGGAAGTGTCCCCATCCCCGGACCAAAAAATAGGACGTTCGGTCGGATTTACCCCTTGGTTATAGGTAAACTCATGTATATCTCTTAGGACCAAGGAGTTTTTCACTCTCTCAACTAGGTCGCCATGGGGTATTTATGATCATAAGCCGGTGGTGGTTGGTCATATCCTCCGGTGAAGGACAGAATGTGCATGGAGTGTCGGGGAGGGTCATGGTGCGGTGAAGACTCGTGCATGAAGGAAGAGGACGGGGCGTAATTGGAGTGTCTAGGGCGATCAAAGGACGGTGAGGGCATGGGCACAAAGGAGAATTATGGTGCATGTGGAAAAGTCCTAGGAGGATCGGAAAGGAGTTGCGGGGTTGGTTCCCCTCGTGTCGCCTCACTACGAAGAGTGTAAGTAAGACTTTCGGGAATGAGGTAGGATCAGACCGGAGGGCGAGGTGAGGCTAGTTCGGGTAAGTGAGAGGTTTCGGGCAATCCCTCATTTATGGGGAGTTTCATATATGAATCCGTGTTCACTCTCCATGAGTATCCCCTTTTGTCTTTCCTATCCACAATCCAAAACATGCCTTTCATGTAGGCAATGTCGAAGTATGGCACTTTCGTACTCATGGGTCAATCAATTGCCCCCGGTTCATAACCCAAGAGGATCTTGGCTAGTCTAGTCACTAGGGCACCACAATCAAAGGAGCACTTGTCGGACTTGGTCATCCTTTCAAATGCTAGGCAAACCATAGACACGAGGCTAAAGTAAAAACGCCTCTCATAGTATGGGTTGAGGTAGGAGCTTAGAAGTAGTACTTCTGAGGAATTGAGTTTACTATGGTCCTTTCTTCCGTAAAGGAGTTTGGTCAAAAGGCGAAGGAAAACTTTCAAAACGGGGTGTTCCACATCATTTATTTTCATGGCACTGTCGGTATTGCGGTTACCTGTGTAAAGGTCGATGTATTTTGTGGCTTTCATTTCTTCCTCACCTTGTCAAGAATATGGGTGGTTCTTTTTCCTATACCTAGCCTCTCCGCAAAGACATCACTAGATAGGTGAAATGAGGTGTTCTTGAGTCGAAAGCTCACGGTATGGTCATTTGGATTGTAGAGGAAGGAGCTCAAAAATTCTAAGGTAAGGATGTTGTAGCTTATTTCCGCTATGTTATACAATCCCTCCATCCCAAGTACGCTAAAGATGTCGTGCACTTGCACTTATATCCCCAAGGCTTCTAAGGCACTCTCCGACACACACCTAGTGGCGTTCATACGTCTCTCAGTGAGGGTTAAGAAGGTATTCCTATGGGGTTCACTTTCGAATTCTATCCCCGGGTATCTCGGATGGGTAAAGGCGGGTGGTGCCTCCGGTTGGGGTTGGGGTTGGCGGTTGTTTCTTCCACGGGTGCTCCTCGTGTTCCTTGACATGCTACAAGAGAAGTCACACACAAAACATAGAAGGAAAGATGGGACTGTGACTAACTCTGAAAGTGGATGAAATTCGTCCCCAATTTCTAAACTTAATACTTGACCAAGTAGTGAGCATGAAAAAGGAAACTTTTATCATATAGAGTGCTAAATTTTGATAAATCCTTTCACATTTTTAGATGAAACTTTCTTAATTCGCTTCATAGTGTAGTGATAACCGTTACATTCTTAGTTTATCGACACTTCTCAAACCATTTTCAAGACAAAATAAAAACTGTTCATGGACACTTAGGAAGTTTTCAAGAGTTTTCACCAAATTTTCAAGATGGAAAAATTTTCATTTTGAGATTACATACCGCATTATCGATTAAAAAGAGTAGTATTATAAGGCAATTAAATCAACTTTTACTCAAGTAAAATCAAAATTTTGGCATGACTTGTCTAAAATTTTAAAATTTAAGATGAAATTGTAAGGCGAAATTTTCACATATTAAAGAAAACCCATCCATAACAACAAAGGTTAAGCCTTTGTTATCCAATTAGACTCAACAACAAGCACCAAAAGTCCACATACAAGCTCATGTATCCATTTTTTTGTGTTCTTCAATTTAGGTGGTAGAATTGACATAAAAACTTGATTTTTAGCAACAACTATAATGTAGAAAGCTATTTGTCACTATGAATTAAGCAAAAGCATAAATTTAATTGACACACCTCAAGCACACTAGTGTAGATCTAGCAAATTCAAGATGGAGGAGTAAGAAGAAGAATGGTCTACTTACATTGCCAATTAGGAGAGATTTAAGACGAAAATCGTGAGTGAAAAACTTAGCCAAGTAGCAAATCACCAACAATGGAGTTTTAGAATTATTTTTAGAGGAATTTTGGTGTTGTTGAAATAAGGTGGAAATGAGATATGAAGCAGATAAGGAATGGAGAAAAAGGGAGTTAAAACCGTGAAATTCTCAGCCCAGTTCCACTCGGTCGAGTGACGAGTTCACTCGGTCGAGTGGGAGCTTACTCGGTCGAGTGATCTGCTTTCCAAAATATTTCCACCTCCTGGAAAGTAGTCCACTCGGTCGAGTATCAGGCCAACTCGGTCGAGTGCACCCGCACTCGGTCGAGTATAGACTCGCACTCGGTAGAGTGGTTGCTTAAGGCTCGAAATTTGAGTCAAAATAGAACAATGAAATCCCTGCACCACAAGGGAAGGTTCGGGAGTCCACCGGCTTCCGGTGACTCACTCGAGTTAGCTTATACGACATCCCATTTTATCGTCTTTTGTATACAATTGTAGCAATAATGACTACTCTACCAACATACTTCACTGGTCATATACGGCAAATACATTAACATGCATTCATTTAGCACATGGTGTAAATATTCAAAAGCAAAGTCATCAATCGTATGCCAGCATATACCCCTACTTCTAAGCATAGTATTGTAAACACCCTAGCATTCAACTTCCACGCTTTTATGTATCATGGTAAGCACTATATCAAACAATAACTCAACGTGAATCACACATCCATGTAAGCATACTAATATACAACTTCCACATAGCGATCACCCATACTTTTAACCACCCACGTAGTGACCAACCGAGACAATAGGCACTAGTTTTGATATGAGGGCGCCCTCTCATATAAAATAGATCTCTTATCGTACTCAAGCCGAGTTCGTTTTATTAGACACGCCTAGGTTCCTATTGGTTCATTGGTTTAGGTTTCAAAATCGTCGCTCTGATACCACTTTGTAACACCCCAACTATCCGGCCAAGATAATTGGGGCGTTACCATCTCGGTTTCCCGAGGCGGTGAATCGGAGATACGATAAAGAAAAAATTTATTATAAACAACTAGTTTAACGATTACAAACCATTAACTAATGAATTATACAACTCGTAGCCATTAAACTCATCAAGCTAATTATATACATCTCGTGACTCATCAAGTTCGTCCCGTCTTCCGCGTACTATCCAACCAACCTGTATCTAACCTGCTCCCCATATGACCAAAGGACATCATATGGATCAAAATAGGCCACCCCAAGAGAGACAGGTGACATAACACTGTAGATACCTCATTTCTACACCTCCCGCAAGCCACCCGGTGATGATTGGGCCGCATGTTTGGTACACGGAACGATTTATGACAATTCGTAAGTTTATCGTCAAGTGATAGCTCAAATACTTGTGTCTACCCCTTAGTCATCATCTACGTGCCGTCACGGTCGTTTTGACAGTAATTAGAGTACATTTGGAATCCGGGTAAAAAACCGTCTTCATTTTCTAATAACCGTTTAAAATGCCGAGTCAGAATGTTCTGGAATGTTCCGGATATTTCTATTCCATATTTTCAATCTTTTAATCTTTTGATAAATTATATCCCGAAATTATATTTTAAATAATAAGGAAATTCAGATCAACAGCAATTCCATAATCGAAACGCGGAAAATCTTTCTTCCGCAGGAGGAAACTCTTGGGGAAAGGACGCAGGACCTGCTGCGCCTCTTCCAAGAGCCGCAGTGGTTTCTGCGCCTCTTCCCCAGCTCCTTTCTGCGTATTTAAAATCTTTTCGATATTTACTTCCAAAGTTTTACCGAAACCCTAATTCCTCCGTGTGATTAGTATAAATACAGACCTTCGTTCCTCATATTTCTCACGCGAGTGTCCGCCCTTCTCTTCTCCCTTTGCATTCAAAGACCACGCTCTCGCTTTTTGGCGTCTACGTGCTTGAACTTTCGACCACGTAAGCTCGGATCCTTCTGAGTACCAGCCTCGTTTTGCATGACCGACCAATTTGACCAACTCCACATCAATCAACTTAATCAACTTTGTTTAATTTCCTCTTAGAGGGCACTTTTGTCGTACATTCGAGTCGAGCATCACTAAACGTTAACTTAGTTAATCTCGTTTCATCAAACATGTAAGTCTGAGGGTGTAAATCCCATCTTTTACTATTGTTTTTATTTTTTGTAATCATTATTGTAAGGTTTACATCGAAAATATACTCAAAACCGATTTATAAAACCTTTACTCAAAACCTTTTTACGGATTAACGGGAGACAGATGTCGAGAAGGAACGCAAAAACTGCTGCGCCTTTTCGAAGGGACGCATCGCCTGCTGCGCCTCTTCCTGAGGCTGCCGCAGTTCCTGCTTTCCTTCTTCTTCCTTCGTCTTTTGTTTAATTCGTCCGTTTATTTTTGTTTCGTCTTTATTTGTTCTTATTTCATTTGTATGATATTCTTAGCATATAATTTATTAGTAATTTATCACCTTTAAATTCCCGACTTAAATCCCAAGTAATTCATATTTGCGGGTTTTCGTCATTAAAATCAATCCGGGTTTTAGAGATTCGATTTATCAATAACAAGTCTCTGAAATTCATCTTTTGTATATTTTTCGTCTGTTTATCGTCGTCATCATCAATAGTTTAGCATTAATTTAAGCCTAATTAATTTTTTTTGATAAGTTTAATTTATAATTAACCTTGTAATTAATCTTGTAATTCATTTGTTCTAATTAGTTTTGTCTCATGTTTTTATTGTTTTATGACCAATTTGCATGTAAGTAATCCGCTAAACCACTTCTATCCGAGTCAAATATCAATAATCAATCATTAAATTACCAATGGATATTAACGATATGCAATTCCAGCTTCACAGCCAAAATTCACCTCAGGAACAGACGCAGTGAGCACTGCGCCTCTTCCAAGGGACGAAGCTCTGCTGCACCTGTTCTGGGTTGAGTTCTGTCTCTGAACTTCCGTTGTTGCTCTGACCTAGCTTATTAGTTTACGTATTAATTAACTATTACCCGTATTATCACCCATTAATCTGTTCGTTAATTTGTTTTCTCTTTTCTTTTCTCAAATCATCCGTTTTAAACGTATTTTCGACGTAAATCAATTAACCCGTTGTAATTATTTTAATTATTGTATTTTTATTCTATTCTTTATTATTTATTGTTTGTATGCCTTCACATGCAATTAACCTAAATTTCTACCTTGACATTAATGCTTGTTAAACTACGTGTTCACCGACTTAGTTAATTCTCACATGTTAGGATTAAATTATTGGATGTTGCATTGCATGCATATAATCGACAACATATCAAGTATAGATGATTTTCCCTAATCATTAGTAGAAGCCGCTATCGAGGTGGGCGGGATTAGGTGTTCGATCAAAAGAGCTTCCTAATACGTATCCTCACCCCTTACTCTAGATCTCTGTGAACATCCGTGTTTATTGGCATCCACGAGAGTCATTCTAGACATAGAATGCTAAGGGTAACGAGTTCTTAGTGTCTATGTCATTACTTTGTGTCTAGACATGACGCGAAGTATTCGAACGGTTTCCGATTTTCCACAATAAATTGGTGGTGACTCCACATATGCAAACGCTTATTTTCCTAAGCGACCCCGTGGGCCCCCCGTGTCCACAGTTAGGAATCTCCGCTGGGCAGTAATACACTTACGTGTTGCCAAGGGTGAAACTTGAACAAGGTTAGGGAATAGTTTATATGAGACAGTTGTCGGTTTTTATTACTCGACCTTCTTAGGTCGTTTTATTCGGCCTTCCTAGGCCCAACCCAACCCATTCGACCAATCGTCTCGTCTGGACGGTCCAAATTCTTATTTGGGCCTAAGGATGGATAGCGACTGACGTCAACCATACCATGATGCTTACTCCTGTTTGTATCAAGGGTTTTCACTACTCGAGGGAATGGACTAGGAATCGGCCTTACTCCTATTTGGTACGAGCCTCTCCACAGACCCCGGGTTTGATTGTTCAGTATGGCAACCCACCCTTTAAACCAAAACCCTTATAAATGCACTCAGCATACCGTTATAATGCCTGTATATATGTTTGTATCATATACGTGATCACCATTTTTGTAAACAAAACTATGACAAAATTTTGTAAAATAAAATCCTTTTCAAAATGTAAACATTTTCAAAACAGCGTAAAATAAGCCGAAACTTTGTCCAAATGTCGAGTCAAACTTCGGGCCTAAAATCCATTTCAAAACCCGTGTAAAAAAACGTAAAAAAAAAAAACGAAAAAAAAGTCCAAAAAAAAAAAAACGTTTTATTCAAAATATTTTTCCAACCATGTAAATGTAAATTCAATTGGGCTAAGTTAGAGTCAGAATTCAAACCGACTATGGCCTAGTCGGAACTCCGTCGAGTCATAAAACCGTCTTCCTTTACATTTTGGGTCTTTTCAAATTCCAGTCAAGTCTTAAGGCATCACGCCGTCATTTTGGACCCCCATACCCCAATTCAGTTAGGATCTAAACATTTTCGACACCTCGAGTCACACGTTCCAAGGCTCAACACACGGGTCTCAATGGGCCTCATATTTGAGTCTAAACTACAACAGTCTTCTTAATACCTATAAGCAAACCTCGAGTCTAGAATCAACACGTGTCATCAATCCCGTCAATCAAGTCAACCACATAAATGTCGCTCCGTCAAAGTCAACACTCGAGTCTAAAGTCAAAGTCAAACACCGTGAGTTCAAACACGAGAAGTCACTCACGACATTTCATTATTTCACAAGTCAAGAATCTAGTCATCCCGTCCCGTTTTCCTATATTTTCCTTCGTGTATCCTTTGTTTGTTGCCTTAGTATGCGTGATCCCATGTCAAATCAAGTTGTAACGCGCGTCATTTTCTTCTCGGTAGGAATTTTGCAATTTCCAATGAAAGTGTTCAGGAACGTTTATCTGTCAACGTCAAAGAACTAAGTGCTGCAGTCATTAAGCTTCAGGCCACCGTCGAAGATTTGAGCACTCGTGTCATCAATATAGAAAACAAGATAGACATGATGAAACCTTCACCATCTTTTCATACTGTAGATACCTCATTTCTGCACCTCTCGCAAACCACCCGGTGATGATTGGGCCGCATGTTTGGTACGCGGAACGATTTGTGACAGTTCGTAAGATTATCGTCAAGTGATTGCTCAAATATTAATGTCTACATCTTAGTTGTCATCTACGTGCCGATACGGTCGTTTTGACAGTAATTAGAGTACATTTGGAGTTCGGGCCTAAAACCGTCTCCATTTTCTGATAACCGTTAAATCCCGAGTCAGAATGTTCTGGAATGTTCCGGATATTTCTATTCTATATTTCACAATTTTTATCTTTTGGTAAACAATTTCCCGTAATATTCACATAAGATATTAAGGAAAACCGAATTATTTCCGTCCTACCATAACATAAACACGGAAATCTTTCTTCCGTAGGAGGAAATCACTTGGGAACAGACGCAGCAGGTGCTGCGCCTCTTCCAAGAGACGCAGTGGCTGCTGTGCCTCTTCCCAGGTCTTTTTTTGCGTAATTCTCGTATCTTTTTCATATCTTTCCGAGATTCACTTCCAAAGAGTGTCCGAAACCCTAATTCTTCACGTGATTAGTATAAATAGGAGCCTTCGCTCCTCATATTTCTCACGCGAGTGTCCGCCCTTCTCTTCTCCCTTTGCATTCTAGACCTTTGTTCTTACTTTTTGGCGTCTACGTGCTTGAACATTCGACCACGTAAGCTCGGATCCTTCTGAGTACCAGCCTCGTTTGCATGACCGACCAATTTGACCAACTCCACAATCAATCAACTTAATTAATCTAATCGTTTTCCTCTTACGAGGGCACTTTCTTTGCATTCGCGTCGAGCATCACTAATCGATATCTTAGTCCTTCTCGTTTCGTCAACATGTAAGTCTGAGGGTGTATAATCTCTCTTTTATTTATTGTATTTTAATTATTGTAATCATTATTGTAAGGTTTATGTCGAAAATACCTCTTAAAACCGATTTCTAAAACCGTCTTTAAAACCTCTTTTACGGATTTCCGGTAGATAACCGTCGAGAAAGGACGCAGCAACTACTGCGCCTCTTCGAAGGAGCGCAGTACCTGCTGCGCCTCTTCGTGAGGCTGCCGCAGTTCCTGCTTCCTTTCTTCTTCGTTCGTCCTCTGTAATTCGTCGTGTTTATTTATTTTCGTTTGTTTGTTAATTCTTTGACATACAATCACATAATAATTTCACATGTATATCATTAATCATCATCATTAGTTCGTATAATTCATTGTTAAATCCGACTTAAATCCCTTATAATCAATATTTGCGGGTTTTCGTCATTAAATTCAATCCGGGTTGTAGGAATTCGATTTGTTCATATCGGGTTTCTGGAATTCGACCTTTGATATATTTTCATCTGTCTATTATGTTATTCGTCATCAATTTGTCATTAATTCGTTATAATTAATCCATTTCATTCACCCATGTCACTAATTATTAATCGTTCGTTCATAATAATTAATTCGTTTGCATCCGTCCCATCCATGTTTTATTGTTTTATGACCCCTCTTTCACATGTAAATAACCTGTTAATCACTTTCATCCGAGTAAATAATTTAATCAATCATTAAATTTACCGACGAATATTAACAATTAAATTAAAACTTCACGACCCGTTCAGTCGAATCGACGCGGCGTCTGTGCGCTTATTCCAAAGGACGCACTCTGCTTTGCTTTATTCGAGTTGAATTCTGTCCCTGAACTCCGTTTTTGCCTTGACTTAGTTTAATTAGCATACGTATAATTAACTATTATTCGTATTATCATCTTCTGTTCTGTTCGTTAATTCTTTTATTATTTCGTTTTCTCAAATTATCCGTTTTAAAGGTATTTTCGACACAAATCGCCTATCCCAATATAATTAATGTAATTTTCATTATTGCAATTTTCCTATTGTATTTATCATATTTCTTGTATCATTTGTATGTTTTCACATGTAATTGAGCATTAAATCCTACTTCGACCCAATTGTATGTTAATTACGTGTTAACCGACTTAGCCTAATTTTCACATGTTAGGATTAAAACTTGGATGTTGCATTGCATGCATATAGCCGACGATATATCGAGTACGAATAAGTTTCCTAATCATTAGTAGAGGCCGCTATCGAGGCGGGCGGGATTAGGTGTTCGATCAAAAGAACTTCCTAATACGTACCCTCACCCCTTACTCCAGATATCTGTGAACACCCGTGTTCATTGGTATCCACGAGAGTCATTCTAGACATAGAATGCTAAGGGTAACGATTGCTTAGTGTTCATGTCTCTACTTTGTGTCTTGACATGACACGAGTATTCGAACGGTTCCAATTTCCCATAAAAATTGGTGGCGACTCCATACAAAAATGCAAACGCTTGTTTCTCTTCTCTCCCAAGCTCCCCCGTGGGCACCCCCGCTGTCCACAGTTTGGCGACTCCGCTGGGGAAAATACACTTACGTGTAGCAAGGGTGAAACTTGAACAAGGTTAGGGAATAGTTTGTATAAGACAATTGTCTGTTTTCATAACTCGGTCTTCCTAGATCGTTTTATTCGGCCTTCCTAGGTCCAACCCAACCCATTCGACCAATCGTCCCGTCTAAACGGTCCTAATTCTTATTTGGGCCTAAGGATGGATAGCGATTGACGTCATCCATACCATGGTACTTACTCTTGTTTGTATCAAGGGCCTTCACTACTTGAGGAAATGGACTAGGAATCGGCCTTACTCTTGTTTGGTACGAGCCTCTCCACAGACTTCGGGTTTGATGGTTCGGTATGGCAACCCACCCTTTAAACCAAAACCCTTTTAAATGCACTCAGCATCCCGTTATAATGCTTGTATAAATGTTTGTACCTTACATGATCACCATTTCTAAACAAAACCATGACGATTTTTCAAAAATCAAAACCCTTTTTCTTAATCAAAATTTCGAAATAGGCCTTCAATTAGCCCAAAATCCAGTCAAAACTCTGTCTGTGTGTCGTGTCAAAATTCGGGCCACAAGCCCATTTCAAAAGCTCACTTTGAGTCCACTCCTACAACTACACTATAGTTGACTAGGACACACATTTTCAAAAACCTTGTCTTTCTTCAAAGCTCATTCAACACAAGTGGCACACACCACTTCACGAGTCAAAACATTTCTTCTTTTAGCAAGTGTGTTAGAATGGTCGATCGTGTTTTGATTCGTCGCCGATCTCTTGTCCAGTTTTCAAGATGCCTGGATCCAGCGAAACAAACCTCCACCAACTTCAAGATGGTAATGATCGAATCCTAGCCGCACTAGCCCAAATGCAAGTTACTCAAGACCAAGTCTATGACCTCCTTGAGCTCATCGAGGGCCGTATCTATGCCGTAGAGGGAAGGTTGCCTCCTCATGAAAGTGAAGTACTAGGTGACTCCGATAATGAATCCAAGGATGAAAATCCTCTCATGGGGATGACTGTAGCTGAGAAGAGACTCCAATACTTAGAGGAGCAATTGATGTACCTTAAGGGGGATGACATTTATAGGGAGAACAATCGCAAGTATGAGGCCGTCAATTCCAAATTGCCAACCAACTTCAATATGACGGATATCCCTAAATTCAAGGGGCACGAGAATCCTTTGAACCACATCCGTGCCTTCAAGGATTATATGTCTATCAAAGGCATCAAACCCGAGATGTTCTTAAGGATCTTTCCTACATCTCTTGACACTATCCCAAAACAATGGTTCTACTCCTTAGATCATAAGAAGGTCGCTACTTGGGAAGATGCTGCAATCGAGTTTTCTAAACAATATGCGGATAATGCCGAGATCCAAGTTAACATGCGCACTCTAGAGGTTCTTACCCAAAATGACAAAGAAGGATTCACCGACTTCCTAAGTAGGTGGAGGAAGACTAGTACCCAACTAGTTGAACGCCCGGATGAGGCTACCCTTGTGGAGAAGTTTGTGGACAATCTCAAACCCATCTATGCCAATCATTTGAGATACCAAAACATCAAAACTTTCAAGGATTTAACCGTACTAGGGACAAGGATTGAAGATGACATCCGTAAAGGACTCTTGTCCAAAACGGTAGGTCGTGGATATCAAGGTTCAACAAGTCGTTCATACGGCTCTACTAGCAAGACCGATGAAGTTAACCTTCTCGAGCCATCCAAGAAAAGTACCCCACCAAGGAAATTCACAAATCTTGGGGACACTTACTCCAACGCTCTAAAAAGGTTAATGAAGCAAGGCAAACTCCAACCCATTGGACCTACTCCCGAACCCGAAAGGAAATCCAAATTCTGGGACGAGAACTCGTACTGTGAATACCATAGGGGCAAGGGGCACGACACAGAAAAATGCTACAAGTTGAAAAACGTGCTTCAAGACATGATTGAAGATGGTCGATTGCCAATACCACCGGGAGGTAAACCCAACAACACTCAGAATCCTCTTGGAGTTCTAGTGATCACAAGTGATGAATCTACCGTAGATTGCTCACACCTCATTTCTCCAATCGAAAATGAAATCTATGCAATCGAGAATGAATGGTTCTACTCTACTATCTCCCCTACCATTTCCGACTTCATCATATGGGCAAGGAGTGTAGAGGGGCAAGTTTGGGAATTAGAAAATATGGTGACAACTTTACGCGATCCCAACGCACCCCCCAAAGAACATGTGCCACTAATCTTCTCTCAAAATGCTACTATGCAAGAAGTAGTCACCGTGGTTGATAAACTAGTTGACCAAATCATACGACTGGAAGATGAAGTCATGAGAATGAGAGAGCTAACTGCAATCAATGGAGTTTGGGCCGACGATGATGAGGACGAGTATCTCATTGAAAACTCCCTAGTCAAAGAAATAGTCCAAAATGGTGAAGACCAAGATGTGGACCACCTAACTCGTTCGGGTCGTCCATATCAAAGCACTACTCAAAACGGTCCAACCAACATTGTCACACCAAATGATAACGAAGAGGACTCCACTGACCATTTGCTCAAGCAATTACAGAAGACGGTGATCTTTCGATCCGCAATTAGTAGCAAGCTCATTCCCACATCGCCAAGCTTTACTGCAAGCTTTGGCCAAACTAAATGTAGCACATAACTCGACACCCGAAGATTTAGTCAACTTGGTCTTCCAAGAATCACCAAAGCTAAGTAATCCTATTACTTTCTCAGACGAAGATTTGCCACCTTTTGGCGCTAGTCACAATTTAGCTCTTTACATCACTGTCATTTGTCTAAAGAAAAACGTGCCAATGACCTTGGTAGATGATGGCTCCACGGTCAACGTCATACCTCTCAAAACGGCATACAAGCTAGGCATGAAAGATTCGGATTGGACCCCTACCAATCAAGGTGTGCGCGCATATGATGGTACACGACGAAAGGTGGTAGGACTTGTTAACCTAACCATAGCCACAAGGCCAATTGAACGAAAGGTTAACTTCCAAATAGTGGACATTGAAGCTTCCTTCAACATACTTCTGGGAAGGCCATGGATTCACGCTTCCAAAGCGGTAACATCCACCCTTCATCAAAAGATCAAGATCCCACTAAATGGCAAAGTAGTGACGATCACTTCGTCACCCATCAAGGCAATAATCGAAAAACAGTCGAACAATCAAGTCCTTGCAGATCCCGTATACGAACTTGGAGGCTTCCAAAGTGTAAGCGTCATAGAAAGTGAGTTGGCACCCTTATACTATGATCCCTACTCCAACTTGGTGGTCAACCACATGCTCAAAACCCAGGGATACTTCCCTGGAATGCCTTTGAACCCTACTCGAAGAAACACCTTCGCACCATACAAGGAAGGCAACTCAAAGAGGATACCACTTGGACTAGGGTACAAACCCACTAAAGAAGAGGTTCTCGAACTGCTTGCCCAAGTCCAAAACCGTAAGCATGTAGGAGTCCAAATGAGACCATATCTCCCTACTTTAAATGGGTACTTTGTTCAAGAAGGAAGTCTAGAACTCTTTCACGGATTTCCCGAGCCTTGGCATTATCTCGAGAGGAAGCTAGCCGGAATCGAGATCTTTCACGATTGCTACTTTATCCCTCCAGAAAAGGTTCCTACCGTCAAAACCCGTCAAGCACCTTGCTTAGACGAACAAGCTGTTAGCCTGTTGTTCGGAGAAGATCGATTTGTTAGGGCCGCGCAGGATGAGATCATTACCATGATACTTCAAGACGATCGCTTCAACCCCACCGCGTTGATCACAGAAACCAACGCAAAAAGCGAGAAAAGGATGGAGAAAATCAATCAAGTGGACCAACAATCAAGGAAGACTCTTCAAGCTCACCACTGGAGAAGGAGAGATGTTCAAAGGAGAACCAGATGACGATGAGTTCGAGTCGGAGTCAGAGTCTAGAGAAGTCATTAGAGAGTCTCCTCCTGTCGTCAACCCCACTCCCTTTGTTTCTCCTAGCTTAGCCTCGAGTAGTCACAGTAGTTCGGGAAATGCCCCAACCACTGTCCCTTTGCCGCCACTGACCATGGATCAGTTGGCTTCTTTGTTTCAACTTTACTCAAATTTTAATATGAATAAATCTGGTTCTGCTTACTCTTTGTGTTATCTTGAGTGCAATTCTGTTTACGATGATACTGAGGATGACCAAGACCCAGACTCGATCGAAATACCTCCCTACATAGCCAAAGAAATACTACAGGAAGGGGAAGGGGACCAGTAATAGAGGACACCGAACCCATCAATGTAGGAACCGAACTAGAACCCCAAGAACTTAGGATAGGGACTACCTTGAGCTCTACCGAAAGGGCCGATTTCATAAACCTCCTAAATGAATTCAAAGATGTTTTCGCTTGGTTCTACAAAGACATGCCAGGGATCGACAAGGATATCACTGAACATAGAATTCCGATTAAGCCAGTTTTGACACAGAAAAAACGAAGCTTGACGAATGAGGACAGAATGGGCTCTCAAGATTAAGGAAGAAGTTGACAAACAATTCAAAGCCAGGTTCATCAAAGTTTCCGAGTATTCTGACTGGGTAGCCAACATAGTACCTGTGCCCAAAAAGGATGGGAGAATCCGCGTTTGTGTTGATTTTAAGGACTTAAACAAAGCAAGTCCATAAGATGACTTCCCTCTACCTCATATCGACATATTGGTGGACAATACCACTGACCACGCGTTACTATCCTTCATGGATGGATATGCGGGTTATAATCAAATCAAAATGGCCATGGAAGATATGCATAAGACCGCCTTCGTCACTCAATGGGGAACCTATTGTTATACGGTCATGCCGTTTGGATTAATCAACGCCGGAGCTACATATCAACGCACCGCAACTACACTCTTACATGACATGATACACAAAGAAGTTGAGGTATACGTAGATGACATGATTGTCAAATCCAAGGAAAGAGAGGGGCATATTGTGGACCTTCGCAAGTTCTTCGCAAGGCTACGAAAGTACAACATGAGGCTCAATCCTCAGAAATGCACATTCGGAGTAACATCTGGCAAACTCCCGGGATACGTCATTAGTCAAAGAGGTATAGAAATAGATCCTTCCAAAATCAAAGCTCTGATCGAAATGCCACAACCTCAAACAGAAAAAGAAGTCAGAGGATTCCTGGGAAAAGTGCAGTATATAAGTCGATTCATATCGAAACTTACCATGATTTGCGAGCCTATCTTCAAGAAGCTCAAGAAAACGGACCACACCATGTGGGATGATGATTGTCAAAAGGCATTCGACCGAATCAAAGAGATATTGGCTAAACCGCCAGTGCTCATGCCACCACAACGAGATCAACCTCTTGGTTTATATCTCACAAGAATGGAAAAGCGACCATGGGTGCCATGTTGGCCCAAATCGTAGGAAGTGAAGAAAGAGCTATCTACTATCTTAGTAAGAAGTTCTTGAGTACGAGTGCAAATACTCACAACTCGAAAAGACATGCCTCGCTCTTGTGTGGGCAACGAAGAAGCTACGCCATTACATGCTTAGCTACTCCGTCAAAATATACTCCAAAATGGATCCAGTCAAATACCTCTTCGAGAAACCCGTGCTCAACGGACGCCTAGCAAGATGGACCCTGATGCTCTCAGAATTCGACCTCAAATACGTGCCACTGAAAGTTATTAAAGGGCGCGCCGTCGCCGAGTTCTTCGCAGAAAATTCCATCAATGACGCACAAACGATAGACGCTTGGTTATTTCCAGACGAGGATATACTCCAAACTGATGTAGATTCCTGGGACCTTTACTTTGATGGAGCATCAAACTTGAGAGGATTTGGAATATGAGTGTTGCTCATTTCTCCTGAAGGCGAGCATACACCAATTGCTGTCAAACTCGACTTCGAGGTGATAAACAACGCTGCAGAATACGAAGCTTGTCTCATTGGACTACAAGCGGCAGTAAGCTTAGGCAGTAAAAACCTCCGAGTACATGGGGATTCATCATTGATCATCAACCAAGTTACAAGATCTTGGAAAATCCGAAGCGAAAGCCTCGCACCTTATCAGGCCAGAATAGACCAAGTTGCCCAATTCTTTGATCACGTAACCTACCTACACCTACGTCGGGAAGAAAATCAATTTGCAGACGCTCTTGCGAAACTTGCATCTTTGATTAATATGCCAGATCACATGGTGGAAATGCCTTTGTGCATCGAACGACGGTCAGAGCCGGCTTATGTCCACCAAATCACCAATGAAGAGAAAATCGCGCAGGAACCCTGGTTCCAAGAAATCCTGAATTTTAAGCTTAATGGTACCTATCCACCCGATATGGACAAGAGGGGACAACGTGCTATACGCCTACTCGCTTCCCAATACGTTCTCATGCAAGGAGAATTATACAAAAGAACACCTCTTGGTGTACTCTTACGTTGCCTTGATCATTCACAGGCGCGAAAGGTGATGGAAGAAGTCCACGACGGAGAATGCGGTCCCCACATGAGTGGGCCCATGATGGCAAAGAAAATCACACGTTTGGGGTGTTATTGGACCACAATGGAATCCGATTGCATCAAATATGTAAGGCATTGCCACAATTGCCAAATCTTCGGGAATGTACAACATGTCCCTCCTTCATTGCTCTATACAATGACCTCTCCCTGGCCATTTTCTGCATGGGGAATTGACATAATCGGGAAGATAACCCCGGCCGGAATAGGAGGTCACTGTTTCATTCTAGTAGCAATTGACTATTTCACCAAATGGGTAGAAGCGGCTTCCTACACTAGTCTTACAGCTAAAAACGTGGCAAAGTTCATACAAAACAACATCATCTGTCGATATGGTTGCCCACATGAGATCATTAGTGATAATGGATCACATTTCCAGGCTGAGACCGAGCAACTGCTAGCCAAATACAAGATTAGGCATCACCACTCTTCGCCCTATAGACCACAGACTAACGGCGCGGTAGAGGCGGCAAACAAGAATGTTGTCACGATTCTCAAGAAAATGATTGACAACTATAGAGATTGGCCAAGCAAGATACCCTTTGCTTTGTGGGGGTATCGTACATCTGTTAGGACGCCCACTGGGGCTACTCCTTTCTATTTGACCTACGGCATGGAAGCTGTACAACCAGTCGAGCTAGAAATACCATCCTTGCGTATTTTACTCGAAAGTCAAATCCCGGAAGCCGATTGGAAGATGGATAGATATGAAGAACTCATCCTCCTGGATGAACGTAGGCTACGCGCCTTGCATAATGTCCAAACATATCAAGCACGTATCAAACGAGCTTTCAACAAAAGGGTTAGGCCAAGGAACATCAAGGAAGGAGACTTAGTGCTCAAATCGGTTAGAGCTCTTCTACCTGTTGACCCACGGGGAAAATTCAAACCTAATTGGGCCGGACCATTTCTAGTCAAATCCATACTCCCAGGGGGTGCGGTTAGAATCACAGACCTAGATGAGAATGAGTTTTCGAACCCAACAAACCTTGACCAACTAAAACGGTACTATGCTTAGAATAGGAGCAAAAACGCGCCTCGCGTAACCCCACGTGTCGCTCTTGTGGCACTAAATAAACGGCCCCTGGCCAAGCTGAAATAAGCTAATGTCACTGTGCTCTTGCATTTTGACAAATTTGTCATCCTCGTATCATCAAATAAGCTAAATTTGCACCTTCAGAGTAAGCAAAAAGCTCATGCTTCTTTTCTAAGTTCATTACAAGCTCTTGCTTAGAACAATTATTCTTTTACATTTACTCGAACTACGCGCAAGGGTTTGATTTCATTTTTTTAAGTGAATACGTAGGCAATCCTTCACAGGATTCAACCCGTTATATCTAAAATGTAAATAGAAGGACATTTGCATTGCATTTGGAATTTGACAAGAATAATAAATAGAAAATCACAACGGTTTCATAATCACTTAACCTTCTTTTATTTCGATAATAATAGTAGGCTACTTAATAAAAATAGAATAGGCTAGGATTCTAAAAACCCCACCTTTTATTACAACAAATAATAATAATAATAATCAAATAATAAATAAAGACTCGGGCTATTCCACCATCTTCCCCTTGCTCTTGTCATTCTTGTCATATTTCTTGTCACGACCTCGAGCCGGACGCTCTTGCGCCACTTCAGACCTAATCACCAACGGCCTTTCTCGAGGCCTAGACTTTCCATTCTTGCCAATCACCATTTCCGCGACAGGAGTAGTCTTTGGTTTCTTCGAGGGATGAACGACTTGAAACCCGACTTCTTCTTCTCCCTCTGTCAGATGATTCTCTTTCTCTACCTCGCACACCTTGTAGTCAACGGGCTCGCGCTTCCTCAATCTCTCGAGCTCTTCCGGAGTAGTAGCCTTTCTCCATCGCAGATAAGAATCCGACACCCACAAGGCATTAGCGGAGAAATTCAAGAACCACATGTTTCTTTAGGCCCATTTAATGGCCCACTCTCTTCAGCTCTCTGTAGTAAGCGCCATAGCAGTCTGCGGGACAGTATCAAGCTTCGGGATCGTCTGTTTCAGCCCAACTTGTCTCATCAGCCTTTCCGGGAAGATGCACACCATAAACTCCAATCCAGGAATGCGCACGGACCTAGTGGGATCCAAAGAAGACACTCGATGAACGGATTTGAGGTGCCACCACGCATGCGACCCACCTAATCAATGGGCCATCATCGCTCTTCAGTTTGTTCTTCCAGTAATCACAGACCCGAGTGAAGTCCACCATGTACAACCTCGTCCTCATCGCAATCGAGCGGGCATGATAGGAAAGCACATAAACCGGGGGCTCGATCAATCGGAGCCGTTCCATAAGCCAAACCTACCAAAAGCGGGTATTAGACATTAAAACAAAAACAAAAAAAAACAAAAAAAAAAAAAAAACGAACGAAAAAGAAGAAAAAACGAAAACAAAAAAAAGAAGAAAAAGAAGAAAAAAAAAATGTGACTTTTACCTGCAGAATGACAGGGCTTCCCAAATATGGTAGATCACGGTTGGATTTCCTATTATCCAAGCCCAAAAGAATCTCTCCTAAGCATAAGCAAGCTGGGCTCCTGCGCAGCTCCATTTGCTCAACAAGGCCCAGAAGACGGGGATCACCTCTCAAGTCTTCATCAACATGCCCTTGGAAGACATACACATGTAACAAGCAAAAGCCAAATGCCCTCCGCCTAGCAACATGAGAAACGGTGGGGTCGGCCCTGTTGATGAATCGATCTATGAAGTCCAGCATTCTCACGCCTTTCGAGGTAACTAGACGGTCCACCTCAAGTCTAGTCAACCCAAGCAAGTCTCTAAATTTTCTCTTGTACCTTTGCGAAGTAGAAGAAATGGCAGGCAAGTGTTCAGGATCCCACCCACCAATAGCAGCAATTTCTTCAGGAAATGGGCAAATATCACCTCCAGGGAACGCAAAAACATGGTAATTCGGGTCCCAATAGTCAAGACAAGAATCCAAGAACGGTTTAACACCTTGATGAGTTTTAAACTCAACAATGATCCAAAATTATAAGAGCCCATATCATGTTTCTCCATGTTCGAAAATTCGTTGGTCCATTCCTTCAAACGAATCTCCAAAGTATTCATGATGAAAAATTATTTTGAGAATTTTATGTAATTAGACGAAGAAGAGACGGAAGATTTGTGTGAATAAAAGCTCCATCGACGTTTCTATTTATACTAATTTCTGTTTCCAAAAATCCGTCAGAGCAGAACACCTTGGGAACAGGCGCAGCTCATGCTGCGCCTCTTCCTCAGCTTCACTTCTGTGATTTTCCGCGTTGGATCTTTCCTAATTCCATGACGAATAATTTCCTATTCCTATGGGTTATTATTTTGGTAAATACGTGAAGATTACCATGTTTCAGGTTTCCTAATTTCGCGGGCACGCATTTCGAGGCGACATCGACATTTTCGCCATTTTACCACACTTGTATATTTTCATTTTAGGAAATAATTTTCATTTTAATTCATCGTTTTAGGAAATAATTTTCGTTTTAATTCATTTTAATTTTACATTTCACATTTAATACATTTATTTTAGAAAATAATTTTCAATTTACCGAATTTCAACATTTATATATTAATTTCAATTTCTTAATTTCATTTCTACATTTCTAACTTATAGATTTCTGTTTTTTTTTTTTTTAGGGGTAACCTTCCCTACCGTCCGGTCATTTCCGGCAAATTTTTTTTGCATTTTTTGCATTTTTGCATCTTTTGAGTCATTCGTTTTGCGCTAATTGAGGCCATATGTATATACAAATGTATGTTTTGCGTGATTTCTATGTAAATTTCGGCAGCATGACGACGTAAATCGTCATCTACCAAACCTGTTCAAAGCTAACCTGCAGATACAAGCAACGCAACCCAGCAGCAAAGGCACCCAGGCCGTCGTATATACACCAAACAAGGGAAATGTACTACAAACTGGGGGCTCTCGCCCCAAACAAAGTCTGAAAATGTCCAAAATCAATGTCCAAATGTGCAAGTCTACAAAAGCTACACAAAACTACTGCTGGTCGCCCTCCAACTCTGCAACTCTTGCAGCAAGAACGGCAATCTCGGCGTCTCGAACCTCGAGCTCCCTCAACAAGCGAGCTGTCTCCTCCCGAGACTGAGTCAACTCTCGCTCCAGCTCGCGGTCACCCTGTAAACAACAATAAAATGGCTCATGTCAATCGTTTCAAACAAAGTTGGAAAATTAAAATTCAAAAATGGAATAGGCATAAGGTTCATACCTGACGACCTCGACCGCCGACAAGTGCCTCGACGACAGTAGCTCGCAGCCGGTTGGCCACCCTCCACAACGCCACAAACCGAGACGGCGCAACCTGCATTTTCAAAACGAAATTCTCAACAATCGAACAAACTCAATCAAATGTGTTCTTACACAGAAGTTATGCAAAGTTAGAGCATTTACCCTCCGAATCAGATGCTGCCAGTCGTCCAGGCCAGCATCCGTCACAGCTACGTCAAGGTCACACAGCT
The DNA here is from genome assembly GCF_048544455.1 of Silene latifolia. Taxonomy (NCBI): domain Eukaryota; kingdom Viridiplantae; phylum Streptophyta; class Magnoliopsida; order Caryophyllales; family Caryophyllaceae; genus Silene; species Silene latifolia. Next base: position 42,778,514 of record NC_133531.1, read on the forward strand.
CGGAGATCGTCGTCCTCCCGGTCGCGTCAGTGTACTCGAGGGTCTCGGGGTACTCTGGGGGCTCGATGCCCGCCGCCTCGACCTCCTGCAAAGTCAAATATTTCTCATTAATTGGTGATCTTTCATCATAGTTCTCAAAAGGAAATCAAGTCAAGAGGAAGAGTAAGAGATGCTTACCACTACCGGCCAGTACGCCAACCTCTCGTAGAGTAGTCCTCACCAGGAAGAAGGAGGGCGTCACCACTGGCACCAGCCAAGTCCGCCTCCCTCTCAGCCTCAGAAGGCTCCCTGAACATCGTCCTGGGAGGATCGACAGGAACCGTCAACACGTCTCGAGAGCACTGACGAGCCAAGCGCTCGCCCAAGCGCTCGCCCAAGTACCACACAGGACCCATCGACGTCCTCAACAGCAGTCGGCTCGAGCTCCTGGGTCGAAGGACCTCAGCCACGAAATGAGGCGCTCCAGCGTACTCCGCCCAAGGTCTGGGCACCCATTGTGACAAGATAAACAAGGATCATTCCTATGATCAATTAAAAGACAATATAGAAGCAAATGAATATAAGTAAGATACTTACGCTGTCCAGCTGAAGAGCGTTCACATCCCGCCGGTAGACACCGTGAGAAGAACGCTTTCTCTTCGTCCTGCACATCACCCAATCCCTCACCACGGGATAGGCCTTCTCCAGCGGCTCCGTCCTCTTGGGCGCGAGGCCCGGGAAGTAGGAGTACACCCACGCCTGCAAAGCAAGATAGTCAATGATGATCATTCGTGATTTGATAAAGAAAGGAATTGATTTCGGTTTAAAGGAAGGTTCATACCTCCAGTAGTAGTCCAGACCCGACAGCACCAGGAGAAGTCTCCTTCTCCATCAACTCCGGATGAACCATGGCCCTCATGAAGCGGATGAGGACCGCAAAGCCAGCAGTGACCCAGTCCCAACGCCCTAGGGAACTCAGGTTAGAAATGAAGAGAAGAAGCTTCGTCGACAGCCTCTCACCCTTGTCTCTGAGGTAAATCGAAGACAGAAACCACCAGAGCCACAAACGAGCCCTCTGCTCAGCTGTACAGGGAGGAGGAGTCATCTCCCTCCCGTCAATCGTCACCAGCGCCGGGATTTTTCCCGCAAAGTAGTCTCGAACGTAGGATCTGGGCACCAAACCCGGCTCTGTGACAGCCTTCGGCGACAAGTTCTAGCCGATCAACCTCCTCGCCTCGGCCGAGTCCACCCTCATGGCAGTCTCCGGCCACTCCACCTTCTCGGTCCCACACGGCAGACCAGAAATCATGTCGTAGTCCTCTAGAGTGACTCCCACCTCACCAAAAGCCATGTGAAACGTGGAAGTCGTATCCCAGAATCGGTCCAAGAAAGCGCGGACCAGGCTAAGGTTAGCCCGCAGCTTCCTCTTCGCGATATCCCTCCAGGCCTGCACCGAAGGACCGAACGCTCCACGCTCGATCATGGTCTGCTCCTCCGCCGACAGCCGCTCGTAGTGCTCCATCGCTGTCGTGTAACCCGAGAACGACCTGATGTTCCCGGCCTCCTATTGTGATTTGAAACAAAAGCTATCTTTAGTTTTGAATGAAAATCAAAAGAGTTTTGAACGAATGAATGAAAGAGGATGAGTAATGAGTAGTGAATTCCGATTTTACCAAGCTCTTCACCGTCCTGTAGGACAGGTGACCCTCTGCCCGACCCACACAACAGTGCACCGCTCTCCCAAGTCTCGGCCACGCAGAGCTCCTCTCAGCTGACGACCTCCTCGCCCAACGTTGGCCCGTCTCGGGGCCTCTTCCTCCTCGACAGCCTCCTCCTCGTGGACCTCGTCCCCAGCAGCCATCACCGTGGCGGTGAAGGCCTGCTCTAAAGCCTCCTCGACAGTAGCAACGTCTATCTCCATGGGAGCTCTCCCAGAAGTAGAAGCTACATCACCTGCAACATTAAAGCAAATTTAAGCCGCGTCACGTGACGACAAGCCTTGGTTAAGGGATTTTCGAGCCTTCGAAGCCCTGAAATCGCTCTTTTCTCGCCATCTTTGGCCATGTTCTCGCAAACCCGATCACTCATGTGGTAATTTGGGTCAAGTCAAGCCTAATGTGAAGCCTAGTTCTGGGTTCGAGTCGAAATTTCGGCAGCATTTCGTTATAACAGCGATTATGCCCTAGAAAAGTGTCCTGAAAAAGCCGTCACAAACCAAAATTCCGAGATGGTAGAAAGTTTACCTATCATTCAAGGATCCCAAATATCAAGTTTCATCGCAAATGGGGCAATCCTAAGGCTATTTTGGAAGCAATTTACGGTTTAGCTGTAAAACCGTCTCAAATTTCACTCAAAGGCTCAAAACTCAACGAAAATTCGAGACAAATACATGGTTATGTTCCTTATATTACCAATCATCCGTTTCTAATGTCAATTTCACAAGGCAAATGCATTTGGGGGAAAAGCCCCAAATTTTCGATCAATTGGGTCATAAACCCTAATTTTTTTGACTCAAAATTGAGCAAATATAGACGATTAATGCAAGAGTGAGACACATACCTCGATTAGTCATGATTAATGCAAGCTTTTGGATCAAACCTTGGCGGAAATGATTGATTTTTGATAGAGAAATATGTAAATTGTGTTTCGAAATAATAATGAACATAAGCCTCTGATTATCGCGTTTTTACGCAGAAGAAACACTTTGGGGAATAGACGCGGCAGCGGCGCTGCGCCTCTTCCAAGAGACGCGACTCTTCTTTGCGCCTCTTCCTTGTGTTCCCTCCATACGGATTTTCAAAAATTCTTTATGAGTTCGTTATTTGTGGGCCCATCTTTGGTGCGCCTCTTCCCCGATGCTATTTTATCCTTTTGGTTCGTTTGGCGATTTTCTTTCGTTCCGGCCCGCATTTCCAAGCCAGCAGCAGACTGTTGCATATTATTTATTTCTTCCAAGACCTTTTGCTTGTCACAACGAGCATTTATTCCTTCACAGAATTCGACATGCCTTCATTATGTTTCCCGACGAGAGTAAGCGGATACACTTTCCCTCTCATGACATGAAGAATAATTCCCAATCATGTCTCCAGCGAGACTAAGCGGACGTACTGTCCCTCTCAAGACATGAAGATTAACACCTACCTAAGCAGTCTTCTCCTCAGCAGTTCCCGCCTGTGTCCTGCTACTCGCAATTATTTCTCGAAGACTACCCAAGCAGTCTTCTTTCAGCAGTTCCCACCTGTGTCCTGCTACTCACCTTATTTAGTCCTTACGCCTGATCTTCGCTCAACAACTCCCATGTACCTCCGGAAGCATCTCGAGAAAGAAGTCTCAGGTATGGTCTCTTCTTATGGCTGGCGAGCCTCCTTACGTAGTCTAATGGACTTTAAACGACCCTCCCCGATAGTCGACAGACTCTAAAATGTTCCCGACGACAGGTCCTTGGTTCAAACCCCTTGAGCCACCTCGCGTCGCCATAGTCGTCAGGTTGTAATCTTCGATTGACCTGATGGCTATACTTTGACTTTCGCCTTGTCCAAGCCTCAGTCAAAGTGGGGGCTCTGTAGATACCTCATTTCTGCACCTCTCGCAAACCACCCGGTGATGATTGGGCCGCATGTTTGGTACGCGGAACGATTTGTGACAGTTCGTAAGATTATCATCAAGTGATTGCTCAAGTATTAATGTCTACCTCTTAGTTGTCATCTACGTGCCGATACGGTCGTTTTGACAGTAATTAGAGTACATTTGGAGTCCGGGCCTAAAACCGTCTCCATTTTCTGATAACCGTTAAATCCCGAGTCAAAATGTTTTGGAATGTTCCGGATATTTCTATTCCATATTTCACAATTTTTAGCTTTTGGTAAACAATTTCCCGTAATATTCACATAAGATATTAAGGAAAACCGAATTATTTCCGCCCTACCATAACTTAAACACGGAAATCTTTCTTCCGCAGGAGGAAACCACTTGGGAACAGACGCAGCAGGTGCTGCGCCTCTTCCAAGAGACGCAGTGGCTGCTGCGCCTCTTCCCAGGTCCTTTTCTGCGTAATTCTCATATCTTTTTCATATCTTTCCGAGATTCACTTCCAAAGAATCTCCGACACCCTAATTCCTTCACGTGGTTAGTATAAATAGGAGCCTTCGCTCCTCATATTTCTCACGCGAGTGTCCGCCCTTCTCTTCTCCCTTTGCATTCTAGACCTTTGTTCTTACTTTTTGGTGTCTACGTGCTTGAACATTCGACCACTTAAGCTCGGATCCTTCTGAGTACCAGCCTCGTTTGCATGACCGACCAATTTGACCAACTCCACAATCAATCAACTTAATTAATCTAATCGTTTTCCTCTTACCAGGGCACTTTCTTTGCATTCGCGTCGAGCATCACTAATCGATATCTTAGTCCTTCTCGTTTCGTCAACATGTAAGTCTGAGGGTGTATAATCTCTCTTTTATTTATTGTATTTTAATTATTGTAATAATTATTGTAAGGTTTATGTCGAAAATACCTCTTAAAACCGATTTCTAAAACCGTCTTTAAAACCTCTTTTACGGATTTCCGGTAGATAACCGTCGAGAAAGGACGCGACAGCAATCTGCGCCTCTTGAAGGGAGCGCGATACTGCTGCGCCTCTTCGTGAGGGCCGCGATTCTGCTTCCTTTCTTCTTCGTTAAATCTCTGTAATTCGTCGTGTTTATTTATTTTCGTTTGTTTGTTAATTCTTTGACACACAATCACATAATAATTTCACATGTATATCATTAATCATCATCATTAGTTCGTATAATTCATTGTTAAATCCGACTTAAATCCCTTATAATCAATATTTGCGGGTTTTCGTCATTAAATTCAATCCGGGTTGTAGGAATTCGATTTGTTCATATCGGGTTTCTGGAATTCGACCTTTGATATATTTTCATCTGTCTATTATGTTATTCGTCATCAATTTGTCATTAATTCGTTATAATTAATCTATTTCATTCACCCATGTCACTAATTATTAATTATTCGTTCATAATAATTAATTCGTTTGCATCCGTCCCATCCATGTTTTATTGTTTTATGACCCCTCTTTCACATGTAAATAACCTGTTAATCACTTTCATCCGAGTAAATAAGTTAATCAATCATTAAATTTACCGACGAGTATTAACAATTCGCAATTCTGGCTTCATAGCCGAATTCGTCGAGAAACAGACCAGCGTCTGCTGCGCTATTCAAAGGGACGCTTTCTGCTGCGCTTTGTTCCAGTTGAATTCTGTCCCTGAACTCCGTTTTTGCCTTGACTTAGTTTAATTAGCATACGTATAATTAACTATTATTCGTATTATCATCTTCTATTCTGTTCGTTAATTCTTTTATTATTTCGTTTTCTCAAATTATCCGTTTTAAAGGTATTTTCGACACAAAGCGCCTATCCCAATGTAATTAATGTAATTTTCATTATTGCAATTTTCCTATTGTATTTATCATATTTCTTGTATCATTTGTATGTTTTCACATGTAATTGAGCATTAAATCCTACTTCGACCCAATTGTATGTTAATTATGTGTTAACCGACTTAGCCTAATTTTCACATGTTAGGATTAAAACTTGGATGTTGCATTGCATGCATATAGCCGACGATATATCGAGTACGAATAACTTCCCTAGTCATTAGTAGAGGCCGCTATCAAGGCGGGCGGGATTAGGTGTTCGATCAAAAGAACTTCCTAATACGTACCCTCACCCCTTACTCCAGATATCTGTGAACACCCGTGTTCATTGGCATCCACGAGAGTCATTCTAGACATAGAATGCTAAGGATAACGATTGCTTAGTGTTCATGTCTCTACTTTGTGTCTTGACATGACACGAGTATTCGAACGGTTCCAATTTCCCATAAAAATTGGTGGCGACTCCATACAAAAATGCAAACGCTTGTTTCTCTTCTCTCCCAAGTGCCCCCGTGGGCACCCCCGCTGTCCACAAATACCCCAAGGCCAAGTTATAGCTTCAACACGACTCACCCATCTAAGAAGGCTAATGAAGACAAAGGAGTCAACCTCTTGGATACTCCACTCAGAAGGCCGGGACGAGCTCCTAGGGAATTCATTGACCTTGGAACCACATATGAAGTAGCTCTAAAAAGACTGGTTTCCCAAGGAAAACTTCATCCAATTGGTCCAACCCCAGACCCTGAAAAGATATTTCCTAGGTAGAAGGGCAATTCATATTGTCAGTACCATCGAGGTAGGGGACACGATACGGAAGAATGCTTTTGATTAAAGCATATTATTCAGGATATGATCGAGGATGGCAAGCTTCCTGTGCCACCTTCCGTCAAGCAATCCAAGAAGATCGACTCTCTTGGGTCTAATATCACTAAACATGACGAAGAATCATCCCTAGACTGTTCTCAGCTCCTCGCTCCTCATGATAACGAAGAGATCAATGTCCTCGAAGACGATGATATCCAAAGTGGAATGCTCATGCTTTCCATTGCTTTCAATAATAAATTTTCCAAGTTAGGGGGAGCCATTGATAATCTAAACTCTCGACTTTCCAACATGGAGAACCAGTTTGCTGAAATGGGTAAGAAGCTTGATGCCCAACCTCTCCAGATGAAAAGTGTCCAGACAAACCCTCAACTTGACAGTCCTAAGGAGGAAACAATAAGAGAGCAATCTATTCCTTGTTATTCTCATCCAAGAATCAGAATCAACAAAGGCAACCTCATGGAGCCTTCATCAAAGAAACCTAACAATTTTCTAAGGTCATTTACAAAGGGTTTTGACAACAAAAAGAAATTTACCAACATTGGTATTACATACACGGATGCCCTCCATAGACTCATGGAGCGACGAATGTTGAAACCTATCGGTCCTACACCAGATCCAGAAAAGAAGTCTAGGTTTTGGGATGAGAATGCTTATTGCCAATATCACAGGGGCAGGGGACATGATACTGAGGTGTGCCATAAGTTCAAGCACGTGATCCAAGATATGATCGAAAGCGGGAAATTGTCCCTCTCAACCTTTAACTCACACGACAAGTTAGGCAATCCTCATGGATATGCCACTTATCAGGAAACGTTTCTTGATTATTATCCTTCCAGTGTTCCCAATGATGACGACAGGGTGCTCAAATGGGTGAATACTCAAAGCCAGATGCCGAAGCCAGTTGCTGGAAGAGTAGATGTTCAAGCGTGGGCCGATGATTACGAGTCTGGATCTAAGATCGCGTCAAAGTCTGAGTCCGAGTCTTAGGCTTTATATCCCATAATTTTGTCATAGTGTCTTTCTTCGTGTTCATTTCCGTTTCTAGTGACAACCTGGGGGATGTCCCACGAGTCACGCGTCTCCTGGAGTCTATGTTAAGTACATTCATTACTCATTTCAATAAAAATACACTTTTCATCCATATATTCTATCCTATCTCTTCCTTTATCCTTTTCATGTGACAACAAGAATTGATTTGAGACATTTTAAAACGAACAACGCATGGCAAGTTGATGTGAGTGCACTTAAACGATGTTCCATTCCAAGTTGTAAAGGACCTGAAACTCCGTGTCCATTTCCTTACCTATTCCATGTCTGGCAATAGAAACCTTGCTATAACCCCAGTTTAGGACGAGCATATCTCAAGAGATTCTAGGACGAATCCAGACCATCTCCCTTGTTAACGATCCATGACGGAATGCAAGCCCATTCCCCACAATAAACAACCCGTGTTACGAAAAAAACAACAACCCATTTCACACCAAAGGTGCTAGTCTGACCTAAATCCATGGTAGCAAACAAATCCAAGACGATACAAGCCATGATCAAAGACAAAAGGCTCAATCAAGAGAAACTGGTGTCAATATCCAAGATCAATATCCAAGACAAAAGAGTCAAAATAACAAGGCTCGATCAAGCAAGTCAATATCCAAAATCAAAGTTATCTTCAAAAAATCTTAGCAAAAAGCCGAGATATATTTTTGATCAAGAATATTAGTCTGAATCAAGAACAGGCCTGAAATCAAATACGGAATACTGCTGAAGTCTATATAGAATCAAGACATCGATGAAGATGGTCAGCTAGCACCCTCTCTTAGCCTTTCACACATCACACACCCTAAGTCCTTCTCGAGACCGTTACGGTGAGATAGTTAGGAATTTTGAGAATCCTCTCAAGCTCGTCAAGTATACCCATCCTTTAGGCCAAGACATGGAAATTTGATCCCACGTCATTTTAACCTACCTTTATGTGCTCAGGCTACATCAAGCCAAGAGACTCCATTTCGAAGCCACATTACAAGCCATAATCCCATCAAACCTTAACTCCACAAAATCAAGCTCCAGAGATTTATTTCATCAAAGCCTCTTATTTTCGAGCTCCACATTCCAAATATCCAATCCAGTTTCACCTTGACCCAGACACGGAGTCTTCAAATACTTTGCTACCTAGGACGGGACATACCCAATTCATCTTTAGGGTTCACTTTCAAGTGCGCTCACATGACAAGGAAATTTTTACAAAACAAGTTAATCCTCTTTGTTCTATGATTAGAGGGAGTTATCTCAAATCAATTCTTCGAGTCACAAAAGGAATATACCCTTGTGATCCATGCACTTTAAGGCCCTGACAACATTAGCTTAGGCACACACTTGAACTACAAGCATGGTTTGATTTCACCTCTTCAGGTGAATACGTAGGCAGTCCTTTCTTACACAAGAAGGATACAACCACAACACCCAAACAAAATTAACCAAACCTCAGAACTACGATCTGGTTTGATTTCACTTCAGGTGAATACGTAGGCAGTCCTCATTGACACAACCGTCCCAACTTTTAACTTTTAACCTCAATTATCAACCACCTAAAACATCAACTTTCAACCTCAATTATCAACCATCCCAACCATCAACTTTCAACCTCAATTATCAACCACCTCAATTATCAACTTTCAACCTCAATTTCAACCTTCGAACCACAATTTCCATTTTTACCTCTTTACTGGGGGCTCCTTCTTGTCGCCCAGTCTTCTTTTTACCAAATTCTAGAGTTATCTTCTCATCCTAGGGCTTCTCTTTCGAGATGCCACCCTTCCTTTACTCCTCTCTCATTTAAGTCTAGATAGTGCTTGGTCCGGACAATGACAAAGATCTTAGATCAATTCTCTGATTTATCGTGCCTTAGGGGGGTATCTTTACAGCAGACGATGTCAAAAGATGTCCGGGTAGATAGCTGATCCATGGCTTATGCCTTTACTTTATATATCCCTATCATTCTTACAATTATTATACCTCTGGAACTGATATACATTATCACCCATGGCTAGGGGTTGCGCATACTTAAGCAAAGTCTGTCAGAGTCATCTTCATGTCGCGTCAGTCAAACCTAAGTCTATTATTTCACGTCCTACTGAGTCGATGTCACATCAGTCATATGTCTAAAGCCCATTTGAATATGCATAATGCATTGCAAACGACAAATCTCTTTAAGCAAGTTTTAAACAATTTAATGCTTTACTCAATTTTGCAAAACCCATGTGCTTCCTCATTTGAGGTCCATGTGCTGATTGTTTATGTGCTTATATGCTATGTGCTATTTTCCTATTAGATCGCATTCTTGTGTGGCTACTAACTATGCGGGTAAGTATCAGAAGCAGTGCTAGCTCCAACTGGGGACTTCGCTCAAGTCTTCATTCTCCCCAACGGCGATCAAGATGTTCCTAATCTTCAATGTGTCCCCGCGATGCTAAGGACGCGTCGTGGTCGATTTATTTTCTTCAACGGGGATAAGGACGCGCCGTTGTTGATTCGAACATCTTTATTTTCCTCAGCGATGCTAAGGATGCGTCGTTGTCGATCCTTTGTTTTATTCTCAGTGGTGGCAAGGACGCAACATATGATTCTTCCCCACAGAGTTCGAGAGAAATAATTCCCGAAGAGTTATGTACTTTCAGATAACCCTTTTCAGGATACACTCTTCAGATCTTTCAGAAACTTGCCTTAATCTTCAGATAACCCTTTTCAGGATAAACCCTTCAGATAACCCTTTCCAAGATAAACCTTTCAGATCTTTCAAAAACTTGCCTTAATCTTTCAGACAACTCTTCAGATAACCTTCATATATTCAGATAACCTTTAGATAACCCTTTTAAGATAATCCTTCCTTCATCCTTCCTCGCTTCAGATAATCCTTTATTTATTCAGGCAACTTTCAGATAATCCTTTCAGTAACCTTCAGATAACCCCTTTTCAGTTAAGTCCCCTTTCAATCCTTCAGAGAGTTATCCTTCAGCCTTTCCTTTAGAGAGAGATAGCCTTCAGAGTTAGCCTTCAGAAGGGTTAAGAAGCTTCTTCAGAATCCCTGTGACCCCTAATGCCTTCAGACACCCAGTTATCTTCAGACCAAAGAGTTTTGCCGAAGCGTCTTCAGTCCCGTTTCACCCAGGGGTGTCTCAGGTATGGTTTCTTCTTATGGCTGGTGAGCCTCCTTACGTAGTTTAATGGACTTTAAACGACCCTCCCCCATAGTCGACAGACTCTAAAATGTTCCCGACGACAGGTCCTTGGCTCAGACTCCTTGAGCCGCCTCGCGTCGCCATAGTCGCCAGGTTGTAATCTTCGATTGACCTGATGGCTATACTTTGACTTTCGCCTTGTCCAAGCCTCAGTCAAAGTGGGGGCTCTGTGGATACCTCATTTCTGCACCTCCCGCAAGACACTCGGTGATGATTGGGCCGCATGTTTTGTACACAGAACGATTTATGACAATTCGTAAGTTGTCAAGTGATAGCTCAAATACTTGTGTCTACCCCTTAGTCGTCATCTACGCGCTGTCACGGTCGTTTTGATAGTAATTAGAGTACATTTGGAGTACGGGTAAAAAACCGTCTTCATTTTCTAATAATCGTTTAAAATGCCGAGTCAGAATGTTCTGGAATGTTCCGGATATTTCTATTCCATATTTTCAATCTTTTAATCATTTTGTAAATTATATCCCGAAATTATATTTTAAATAATAAGGAAACTAAAATCAACCGCAATTCCATAATAAAAACGCGGAAAATATTTCTTCCGCATGAGGAAACCCTTGGGGAAAGGATGCAGCACCTGCTGCGCCTCTTCTAAGAGCCGCAGTAGTTGATACGCCTCTTCCCCAGCTCCTTTCTGCGTATTTTAAGATCTTTTCGAGATTTACTTCCAAAGTTTTACCGAAACCCTAATTCTTCCGTGTGATTAGTAAAAATAGAGACCTTCGTTCCTCATATTTCTCACGCGAGTGTCCGCCCTTCTCTTCTCCCTTTGCATTCTAAGACCACACTCTTGCTTTTTGGCGTCTACGTGCTTGAACTTTCGACCACGTAAGCTCGGATCCTTCTGAGTACCAGCCTCGTTTTGCATGACCGACCAATTTGACCAACTCCACATCAATCAACTTAATCAACTTTGTTTAATTTCCTCTTAGAGGGCACTTTTGTCATACATTCGAGTCGAGTATCACTAAACGTTAACTTAGTTAATCTCGTTTCGTTAAACATGTAAGTCTGAGAGTGTAAATCCCATCTCCCATCTTTTATTATTGTTTTTATTTTTTGTAATCATTATTGTAAGGTTTACGTCGAAAATATATTCAAAACCAATTTATAAAACCTTTACTCAAAACCTGTTTACGGATTAACGGGAGACAGATGTCGAGAAGGAACACAGCAACTGTTGCGCCTCTTCGAAGGGACGCAGCGCCTGCTGCGCCTCTTCCTGAGGCTGCCGCAGTTCCTGCTTTCCTTCTTCTTCCTTCGTCTTTTGTTTAATTCGTCTGTTTATTTTTGTTTCGTCTTTGTTTGTTCTTATTTCATTTGTATGATAATCTTAGCTTATAATTTATTAGTAATTTATCACCTTTAAATTCCCGACATAAATCCCAAGTAATTCATATTTGCGGGTTTTCGTCATTAAAATCAATCCGGGTTTTAGAGATTCGATTCATCAATATCAAGTCTCTGAAATTCATCTTTTTTATATTTTTCGTCTGTTTATCGGCGTCATCATCAATAGTTTAGCATTAATTTAAGCCTAATTAATTTGTTTTGATAAGTTTAATTTATAATTAACCTTGTAATTAATCTTGTAATTCATTTGTTCTAATTAGTTTTGTCTCATGTTTTTATTGTTTTATGACCAATTTGCATGTAAGTAATCCGCTAAACCACTTCTGTCCGAGTCAAATATCAATAATCAATCATTAAATTACCAATGAGTATTAACGATATGCAATTCCAGCTTCACAGCCAGAATTCACCTCAGGAACAGACGCAGTGAGCACTGCGCCTCTTCCAAGGGACGCATCTCTGCTGCGCTTGTTCCGGGTTGAGTCCTGTCTCTGAACTTCCGTTGTTGCTCTGACCTAGCTTATTAGTTTACGTATTAATTAACTATTACCCGTATTATCACCCATTAATCTGTTCGTTAATTTGTTTTCTCTTTTGTTTTCTCAAATCATCCGTTTTAAACGTATTTTCGACGTAAATCAATTAACCCGTTGTAATTATTTTAATTATTGTATTTTTATTCTATTCTTTATTATTTATTGTTTGTATGCCTTCACATGCAATTAACCTAAATTTCTACCTCGACATTAATGCTTGTTAAACTACATGTTCACCGACTTAGTTAATTCTCACATGTTAGGATTAATTTATTGCATGTTGCATTGCATGCATATAATCGACAACATATCAAGTATAGATGATTTTCCCTAATCATTAGTAGATGCCGCTATCGAGGCAGGCGGGATTAGGTTTTCGATCAAAAGATATTCCTAATACGTACCCTCACCCCTTACTCCAGATCTCTGTGAACATCCATGTTCATTGGCATCCACGAGAGTCATTCTAGACATAGAATGCTAAGGATAACGAGTTCTTAGTGTCTATGTCATTACTTTGTGTCTAGACATGACGCGAAGTATTCGAACAATTTCCGATTTTCCACAATAAATTGGTGACGACTCCACAAATGCAACCGCTTGTTTTACCAAGCGACCCCGTGGGCCCCCCGTATCGACAGTTTGGCGATTCCGCTGGGCAGTAATACACTTACGTGTTACCAAGGGTGAAACTTGAACAAGGTTAGGGAATAGTTTATATAAGACAGTTGTCGGTTTTCATTACTCGACCTTCTTAGGTCGTTTTATTCGGCCTTCCTAGGCCCAACCCAACCCATTCGACCAATCGTCCCGTCTGGACGGTCCAAATTCTTATTTGGGCCTAAGGATGGATAGCGATTGACGTCAACCATACCATGATGCTTACTCCTGTTTGTATGAAGGGCTTTCACTACTCGAGGGAATGGACTAGGAATCGGCCTTACTCCTATTTGGTACGAGCCTCTCCACAGACCCCGGGTTTGATTGTTCGGTATGGCAACCCACCCTTTAAACCAAAACCCTTATAAATGCACTCAGCATACCGTTATAATTCCTGTATATATGTTTGTATCATATACGTGATCACCATTTTTGTAAACAAAACCATGACAAAATTTTGTAAAATAAAATCCTTTTCAAAATGTAAACATTTTCAAAACAGCGTAAAATAAGCCGAAACTCTGTCCAAATGTCGAGTCAAACTTCGGGCCTAAAACCCATTTCAAAACCCGTGTAAAAAAAACGTAAAAAAAAACGAAAAAAAATTAAAAAAAAAACGTTTTATTCAAAATATTTTTCCAACCATGTAAATGTAAATTCAATTGGGCTAAGTTAGAGTCAGAATTCAAACCGAGGCATTACTTCCTTTGCAGTCAGTGCCTTACCACAAAAATCTCATGCAAAGTGCATCAATTTTATTCAGCACAGTTTTGGGTAGAATGAAAATTTGTGCCCAATAGTTATGAAGTGTCCCCAGGATTGATTTAATGAGCACCACTCTCCCTGCATAGGAGAGCTTCTTTGCCCCAAGGCTAGTAATCTTGTCAGTGATTCTATCAACTAAACACTGGCAATCTAACACTCCCAACCTCTTGGGAATAATATTAACTCCCAGATATCTAAATGGGATGGTCCCTCTCTTTATACCAGTAGCCTTTGGAATAGCCTGTACAATTAGGTCAGGTATCCCATTACAGTAGAAATTGGACTTTCCACTACTCATTTTCAGACCAGAAGCAGCGGAGGATTTCTACCCTTAACATTAAAGTAAGTGAAAGAGTGTCACCTCTGCTGAACATCAGAAGATCATAAGCAAAGCAAAGGTGAGTGAGATTTAGGTTTACACAGAGAGAATTTGAATCCTTTAAACTTATGCAGCAGCTCCAGCAGCCTACTCAAGTATTCAAGACATATAGTAAACATTATAGGGAGAGAGGCCCCCTGTCTTAGCCCTCTCTTACCCTTAAAGATGCCAAACACTTCTTCATTCAAGGCAAGTGACTAAGAAGGAGAAGTGACACACCCCATTAATAGCTTAATATATACTTTGCCGTGGAAAGTTCAGAGCATCAAGCATATCATAAAGGAAGCTCCACTCAATGGAGTTATAAGCCTTATGCAGATCAATCTTCATCATTAAACTTAGTGAATAGGCTTTCCATTTATAAAGTTTAATCAGGTCCTCACAAATAAGAATGTTTCTGTAGATACCTCATTTCTACACCTCCCGCCAACCACCCAGTGATGCTTGGGCCGCATGTTTGATACGCGAAACGATTTATGACAGTCCGTAAGTTCATCGTTAAGTGATAGCTCAAAAACTCAAGTCAACCCCTGGGTCATTATCTACGCACCAATACGGTCGTTTTGACAGTAATTAGAGTTCATTTGGAGTCCGGTCAAAAACCACTTCATTTTCTAAAAAACGTTTAAATGCTGAGTCGGAATATTCCGGAATGTTCTAAAATTCTCTGAATATTTATTCCTAATTAAATTTAATATTTTATGTAAATATCTTCCGTATATTGTGTTTTATGGAATAAGGAAGTGTAGATCTACCGAAATTCCATAATAAAACGCGAAAATCTTCCTTGCTGAGGAGGAAACCTCTTGGGAAATGACGCAGCAGGTGCTGCGCCTCTTCCAAGAGTCGCAGTAGCTGCTGCGCCTCTTCTCCAGCCCTCTTTTTGCCTTTTTCAGAATATTTCCGTGATTTGTTTCCAAATCCGTGTCATTCCTAAACTCTTCCGTATGTTTAGTATAGATAGAGACCTTTGGCCTCCATATTTGGCACGCGAGTGTTCCACCCCTTCTTTCTCTCTCTTTGCATTCTAGACTACGCTATTGCCTTTCCTCGCTTACGTGCTTGATCAATCGACCACGTAAGCTCAGATCATTCTGAGTCGCAGTCACGTTGCATAGACCGACCAATTTGACCAACTCCACCTTTTAATCAACCTAATCAATTTGCTAAATCTTCTAACAAGGGAACTTTCCACGCATATTCGAGGCGAGCAATCACTAAACGTTAACTTTAGTCAATCTTGTTTCGTCAAACATGTAAGTCTGAGGGTGTAAATCCCATTTTATTATTGTACTTTTTTTTTTATCAATTAATGTAGATCTATATCAAAAGCACGTTCGAAAAAACGATTTAAAATCCATCTTTTAAAACCCTTTATACGAAACAGTAGAGGTCAGACGTCGAGAAGAAACGCACCAGTAGCTGCACCTCTTAGAAGGATCGCAGCTTCGCTGCGCCTCTTCCAGAGGCTTCTTCTTCTTCTTCTTCTTCTTCTTCTTCTTCTTCTTCTTCTTCTTCTTCTTCTTCTTCTTCTTCTTCTTCTTCTTCTTCTTCTTCCTCAGTTTCCTACAAGTTTCTTCTTTTCTTATTCTTTCCTTTTCTTTCGTTCTCTTTTGTTATTTGAGTACATAAATCATATTTTAACTAAATCTCTTTTAATTACAATGTTTAATACGTCCTTAATCCCGAGTAATTCAATACTTGCGAATTTTCGCCGTTTTAATTCAAATCGATTCTTCGGGGTTACGACTTGTTCATGTCGAGGTTCTGGAATCCCAGTTTGATATATAAGTTTTCTTCTGAATCTTATTTGTCTAGTTTCATCTTAATTTAATCCCAAAATCTCGCTTTTTTTTTGGTATTTCCGACACGAGGTAATCGTAATCATTTAAAGCGCTGTAATTTCTCGTTTTAATTCGCTTTATGACTTGCCTAGATATATAATCGGTCAAAACACTTCAATTTGAGTTTAATATCGATAATCCATCCTAAATCTACCAACGAACGATAATAGTGTTACGGTTCTGACTTCACAGCCAGAACCCAGTCGCGCCTCTTCCAGAGGACGCAACAAATGTTGTGCCTGTTCTGGGCTGGCTTCTATCCCTGAACTCTTTCTCGCTTTGACCTAGCTCCTAAATACGGTTTAAATCAACTATTAATCATATTATCACCTCTAATCTGACGTATTTTCATATTTTAATTCCAATTTTATTTTCTTTATATTTTCTTCTTCGAAATCCCGTCTTTGAGCGTGCTTTTCACGTAGATCAAATAAAGTTTGTAATTTTAATTATTATAATTCATTTATTGTAATTATTATTATAATACCACGGTTTTCTAAGTCTGTTACTCGGCCGAATATGGTTTACTCGGCCGAGTAAGGGTGTCGGGTGTTTCTGGACAGTTTACTACCCAATAATACTCGGCCGATTATTGGAATACTCGACCGAGTGGAGAATACTCGGCCGAGTATACTCTATACTCGACCGAGTATTCGGTCTGACGGTATTATTTCCGCGGTTTGATTTTGAGATGATTAGAGTTATATAAGACGCGTTTAACAGTTTCAAATCACTTTTACAAAACCTAAACATTTCAACGTAACTCTAATCCTCTCCAAATCTCTCTCAAGTGCGTGGATCGTTAGCGAGTCTTCTTCATCATTCATTGCATTGTTGGTGTCGGTAAGCCTTTGGTTTCATTAATTCTAGTGTTTTACCTTTTAAGGTCATGCCCTAATTTGTGATTTGGGGAAAAAGGGTTTTGCATATGGTAATTGGAATTATGTGATTATTGTTAGGTAAGGATTTTGTAGAGAAGCCGTTCTAGATTGCTTTGCTTGTGTATCTCATTGCAGTTGTGCTAAGGTAGGGTTTCCCTACTCGTTTTACTGTTTAATTGTTACAAGATTGTGTGATAATTGTTGTACGATTGATTATCTGCTGATTGTTGTTGGTGTATTGGATTTGGAGTTGTTGTTGTTTTTGTGATGGTTGATGATGATGTTTGCGAGGTGCGTCCTCGGCCGAGTGAAGTCACTTGCGGGAGTGGCTTCACCCCCTAGTTTTTCCCTCTGTGAAACCCGCCAGAGGAGGGGATGTGCACATTAATGAACAGGTTTATCGCTCATTGATGAGCGGGGCTTGGTGGGCAAGGCTGCGGTCCCCCACTGGCGGTGAGGATTATCTGTTAGGATGGGTAATATGGCAAGGCTACACAATTTAGTGTGTAGTCATTTACTTGATGTGATTGGGAGTTGGAGGTGGATGATGATCAACTGTTTGTCTTTTCGTACTTGTGTTATTTTGATTATACAGTAACTGACCCCGTTGTTGTTTTATAAAATCTGTGGTGATCCATTCGGGGATGGTGAGCAGATTGTGACAGGTGATGATGTTTACTAGCTATGGGCTGTCATGGAGAGTCATCACTCGAGTCTAGCTTCCACTGTCAAAAGATTTATCATTCAGTTTTAGTCGTTGAACATTAGTAACTTTTACTTTGGTTTTTGGATTTTGGAACATGTAAACATTTATC
This sequence comes from Silene latifolia, assembly GCF_048544455.1. NCBI lineage: Eukaryota > Viridiplantae > Streptophyta > Magnoliopsida > Caryophyllales > Caryophyllaceae > Silene > Silene latifolia. The sequence continues at coordinate 42,796,237 of NC_133531.1, forward strand.
GGTTATACGTTAATAATTGTGCAACCGAGATGGTGATGCTCTCTTATGCTAGGGTGGTCCTGGTAAGGCACTTTAATATGTGAGGGTGTCACAAAGTGGTACCAGAGCGACGATTCTGGAACTTAAAACTAATGAACCCAATGAATGTAGGGAGTTTAAATAAAATAAACCCGCAGAGAGTTGTTTGGAGCTATCGCAGAGACTTGGGAGACGTCCCGAAGTCGCATTGAGGCCCTTACGATCTCAAGCTGGTCACATGGAAAAGTCTTAGGAACTCTTGTATGTTTGAGTCATGTGTGTGTGATACCTATAACGTGAATCCTGTGAAGTTGTTGGATGAATTGTGACAGTGTTGGAACATGGTAATATATGAAAGGTGATTTGTGAATTCGTATATGATAGATCTTGAGCATGAAATATGGTGAGCATGTTACCTGTTTAATACGTGGCTTTCAAAAGGGTAGTGGTAAATATGTATATATTGTAGGAAAATATGTTTTACATATCACATATTTTAGTTTAAAGTTTTAGTCATAAAAACTTAAGGATCTTATGCATGAAAAACTATTTCATAAGAGTAAAGGAAAATCGGTTCCTTACGTTGGATATTTCGGCTATTAGGGCACTAGTAAGGTCTCCTACCTTACTTAGTTCTTGAGCTTTCCAAATGGATGAACAAGATTCAATTTAGAATCTCTCCTCAAGGATTGTACCAAGAAAACCTCCTTAATACAAATATTAATTTGATTACTAGAATTAATATTTGTTCCCTTAAAATTATTACTAATATTATAAGTATACTACTTCTAGTATTTAAGGAATAATATTAGTGATTTTTATGAGATTTTTATCTTTTGTTCAACAATAAGAGGTAGAGAGATAATAATTTTCTCAAGATGAAAATTAGTTGGAATGAATTAGAATGTTGTGAAAATGCACTACTTGAGTGTGTAGGGGAGGAGGCCACCGGTTTTGGGGGGGGGGGGGGTAGGGTACCCAATACATTTGCAATTTTCTCTTCTCAAGAATATGGGTATGCATACCTATGATTAGTAGGTAATCATCATGTTACCCACTAAACAAAAGTAATTAAGGCACAAAATCCCCTTCCCTCTTCCATTTACACGGTCCATATGGTTAATATGGATCCATTTTAACTTTGTTAATTTGTTAATTTGTATTGTGTGACATATTGGGCATATTACTATACATGTAACTTAAATAATGTATTTTTAACACATTAAAAATCATTATATATGAATAAAATAAATCACATACAAAATTAACTAGTAATTCACAATTAATATTACTTAAAATGGGTCATATAATTATAAATCACAACTACTTGTATTTATAATAATCAATTCATTCTTATTTCAATTGTTTCATAAACAATAAATAAACCTTAAGTAATAAAACAATTTAATTACTTGGAACGAATCTGATATAATCGAATTACAACAAGATACATATAATTACTCACAAAATCATTTGTTCAATTTTAAGGAATTAATTAACTTGTATCATTATACAATTAATTAGTTAGTCAATTAAGAATGTTTCCCTAGAGGTATGACCATAAGGGATCAACTGATCACCATCGTCACACGACAATAATGTCAAACTCTAGTCAGCTAATCATTACCGATTAATGTGGATCAGTTGACAATAAAAATGTTACATTCCCTTATGTATTCTTAATATGAGATTTAAACATGTGATCACATTATTGTCGAGGACACACACTCCAACAATCTCCCACTTGTCCGCGACAAGTGTGCGTCACCAATTCTCTTGTCCTATTACTATCTCCCACTCAATGCAAGGTGTCTTGCAGGTCGTACTTGCATTTGATCATATCGTGAGCGGTTTTCTCGCTCTGGAGAATAACTGTTTGACCGGAATTTATCTACCATAGATACCTTCCGAGCGTGGCCACGCATTTCCAGTTCATTGCTCCTCGAGTGGCCTTGAGATATTAGATAACCCTAACGGGGATGGACAATTCCTATTGCACTCTTCCCTTCGATTAGCCATAGCTCATCATGACCCAAAACATGCCCATTAGACCCCAATTACGAAGGTCGCCGAACATAAATCAAAGTCATTCTGAAACTCTGCCATCTTAGGGAACAGTTATTAGTCAAAGAATTGACTCATAAGAATACCATAGTAGCTCTCGCCACGACCAGGCTATAAAAATTGCCAGAACTCTATAAGCGGTCATTGGTCCGACAGAGTGTCCCTCACAGACTGCCTATGTGATCGACTAGTCATCTCTTATGACTCTATGGCACTTGAACTTGCCATCAATCGCATCACACTCTAGTTGCTTCGAGATGTCACCTCATGTAAGTAACTAGGGACGAATACTATGTTGATCCAGTTCACTTTAATGGGGTTCAATATTGTCCCAACAATCCCATTTGGATGTAACAAAGTATAAGATGAGTTAATAATAACTCAAACAATAAATGTGATTATCACACATGAGTAGTCAATACCATGTTGCTACTCCATGTCTTATAATCATTAGTGCACTTATGCACTTGCATGACGCAACAAAAGTTTAGTTTGTGAACATACCATGTGTCCATGTGCCCAAACTTTCTGAATTGCGTTTTCCTTCAACTTCATGTTATCCTTTATATCATGAATTTTACTAAATACATGTCTAGACTTCATACCAGACATAGGTTCTAAGCTTAAAAGAAGCTATTAGTGTTATCACATAACTTGTGATGTGGATTTCAATAGACAACACTACTTATAGTTTTTAACGTCCACCACTTAATCACAACGCACTTAGGTTCATTTCATAGAAATTTGCAATGGATGACAATAGAATACTCTTTTCTGGTCTTGTACTCCTTATGTCAATAATCTGCCTTGGATTTTCACAAATCCAAATGAGTTTGGAAACTTGAGTTTGTGTAACTTCTTAACACACGACTTATTTCTCTTCCAAACTATAGAACATATCATTAGTTCTCCTAGAGAATTCATGACGGTTCCTTAAGGTTTACCAATAACTCTCATATGGGTAGACTTGTTATTGACTTATCATGCTCCAAGCATTTAATTTATCTAGGACATATTCATAATGGTATACATGATTGTACTAATGGCGGAAATATTAGTAATCATATTCATGTAGACAATAGTTCTTAGGTTCAAGTGAATAGTCATAGCTCTATGATAATTCAAATTTCATCAATATGAACAACCTATCAAACTGATTGTATTAAGAAGGATCATTATCATCATAAAATACCTATCCAAGTGTCAATCCAACATCCCATGTTATAATAGTTATGCTTAATGTCAAATTTCATCCAGAATTGAAAACCTATTTGCACGTCATTTTTCAATGAGTAATAAGTCATACGATTCATAGAGGATGATCGCTCCCACTTAACTTCATGTCTAAACATGACAATCATTTTCTCCCACTCAAGTCCATGTGTACACATGTTTCTCCATGGAAACATTACACAATGGAATGTTCATTGCTTCTCTAAGTATTAATCAAAACCATATATGTCATTCACATATCACTTTCAAAATACCCATTTAGGAAGTGGCTTTGATACTTTACTTATTTCCATAATGAATAGCAATGTTTTTAGTCCTTAGCTTAGTTAACAATTAACTTAGTTCTTTTAGACATCGACATGCCACTCCATGCAATTCTTAATCATAAACTTCTATTCACTCTGGATTGGTCTCAACAATCCCGAATAAATCCATTTAATTGCATAGATATCATTATAGTTTCATAGGGCTCTTAAGTAAAATGTCGAATTTTAAGATCTCTTGTAACTTCATAGATCATAATCTAAATATCAAAAGAACGCCTTCTTTTGATGTCCTCATATAGTTTCCTTAAGAGCATCTTCTTTGGTCTCTTCGAGTAGTATCCTTAAGAACATCTTCTTTTGGTCTCCTCGCGTGGTATCCTTAAGAACATCTTCTTTTGGTCTCCTTGCGTTGTGGTATCCTCAAGAACATCTTCTTTTGGTCTCCTTGCATTGTGGTATCCATAAGAACGTCTTCTTTTGGTCTCCTCGCGTGGTATCCTCAAGAACATCTTCTTTTGGTCTCCTCGCGTTGTATCCTCAAGAACATCTTCTTTTGGTCTCCTCGCGTTGTATCTTCCTTCTCAAGGCTTGTGGCTAAATTACTCCCACTCTATCTTTAGAAAAATGTCCTATTTCTCCAAAGATAGCTTTCGAGCCACAAATAATGATGGTTAAGGAGAAAATAAATCATATATCTTCTTAATAGTGATTTAGTCGAGACATTTTAAAAGGATAACTTGGACAAGACGATATGAGTTAGATAGGTGAATCAAATGAGGTTGGTAATGTTCCCTTGTATGAGTTCAACAACTCAATCTTAACTTCATAATTGATCTTTCATAAGTATGTTGTGACTTTTAGTCACTATGACATAAGGAGAATCGAATTCATAGCTTATGGACATATAATGACGTGATCATTATAATCGTCTATATAATCAATTTAAGTTGGTAATCTTACGTTTCTAGATGCAAGTAATGTATGATGATAATTTTTAGAAAAACCAATACGATAAAGTAAGTGACTTGGGTTGCAAACCAAGTCACCAAAATCCAAAATACAACCATTGTTTTAGGAAATAGCAAATTCCCAAGTCGAACGAGGAAATTGAAAATAGTTCTAAAATTCCAAAATACAACACAAAATAAAGACAAAATAAAGCCAAGCTCCCATTGATCTAGCACCATGGACGGCTACATCTAGCTTCCCTCAAGATCTTCTAGGCTTGCTTTTCTTTGCCCTTGTCCTTGCTCGGATGCCCTAATTACAATAAAAAGGGAATTATCACAACTTGTATCACAATAGCAAAGTTGAGATCGAAACATAAAAAGATAGGGATAATTAAATTACCTACTGGAATAACCTTTCCAACTTTGATGTCGCCTAGGTACTTAGGACAATTCATCTTCTAATGCCCAATGCCATTACAATAGTGGCATTTGTCCCCGGAAGGGGCACCCTTCTTGGGCTTAGAGGAGCTAGCTTCACAAGCTTTTCCCTTGTTCTTAAAGGGGGTTGGCTTCTTACCCTTTGCGCCACCTTTCTTGAATTTTTCCTTGTTCTTTTGATTGATGTTGAGCACATCTTTGGTGTTGCTAGCATTTAGCCCCATATCCCTCTCGGCTTGCACAAGCATTTTGTGCAATTCATCGAGGGAAACTTTCAAGTTTTGCATATTAAAATTCACCCGGAATTGAACATATGCTTTAACCTTGTTCAAGGAATGAAGAATTCGATCAATGATGAGTTCTTCGGGAATGTCTACCTTTTACATTTCCAACGTCTCAACATGTTCCATCAACTTGAGCACGTGAGGACTAACCTTTTGGCCCTCCTTAATGTTGAGATCGAAGAATGCGGATGCCGCTTCATATTGAATGATCCTCGGAGCTTGTGAAAACATGGTCACAAGCTTCGTATAGATCTCATAGGCGGTGCTAATCTTTATAGCACTCCTTTAGAGTTCGGCCTCCATGGAAAAGATCAACACATTTTTGATCGCGGCCGACTCCTTTTGGTAAGTCTCATAGGCTTGCATAACGGCGGGAGTAGATCTAGCGGTCGGTGCGGCGGGAGAGGCCTCGGTGAGGTAACGAATCTTATCGTCACCCTCCGCGGCCAAGCAGAGTTGGGCGTCCCAATCGGCGAAGTTTGACCCATTCTTTTCTAGTTTACAACGATCCATGAAGGATCGGAGCCATGAAACATTGGTGAGAGTGTTCGAGCTAGTGGATGCGTTTGAATTTGGAGTTGCCATTGCAAATGAGAAAACAAATTTGACTACAAAATAAAGATGAAGGAATTAATAAACATCTATTGTTTTAACAATAATAATAATAATACTTGTTAACATTTCAAACAATTTTTAAGCATTTATATAGTGACCTCTACCCAACTATTATAAATGATCCTGAGATCCAAATTGATATTAATTCGGGCACGGTGAGCCGATTCATCCCTTATCAATATAACTCGGTGGATTAACCCTTTAATCGATTTTACTTTTAGAATTCTCGGTCGATAAAATTACTCTAATATTTATCTTTAGCCCGGAACACATGCGACTACGGTCACGAATACTTCCGTTGAGCTCAATCCAAATTTCGATGTAATAACATTTTACTACCCCACTTCGCCAACGTAACAAGGTTTGTATTACGGTGAAGCCGGCTTAACTCCCTTATGAAATTGGTACTTCATGGGTTCTACTATTTGGTAAGGCTATATCTCAATTATTAATTTAGCAAGAGGTCATGTCAATTTATTATCTATCACGTTTTAAGTGAACTAAAGCGGTGAACTACGATAATTATAATTGACACGGTTGATGACTCGATAAATGATATGCATGTATAGTTATGGCGATTTAGCGATGCATGCAAACATATAAAGAAAATGCAAAGCATAAATATAAAGTCCTAGTATGGCCTTCCTAAAATAGTAAATCTAATAAACAATTACAAATTCGGAAACCAACTCCTTTGGTCCCTTGAACTTCGGTCTTGGCACGCATCTTGAGGTAACACCGTCTTCATGGAAACTCCGGGAAATTACAAATAATAAATAAAATTACATAATTTCCTATTATACATTTGTAATAAAAATAAATCTATTAAATTACAAAACGGTGATACGAGATCACAATAATTACAACCGAATCAATATTCCCATGCATTTCGGGTAATATCAATTAAAAACTAAGGCCATACTAAGTAAAATTACATAATTCAAAAATTATATAAAATAAAATTATGACAATCATAAATAAAATGCAGCATTATAATATGTATGAACATGCTTAATTTTATGCCAAATCGCCTTTTAAGAGCTAATATCGCATATATCATCGGTTTTTATGGATTTGCGTGATTATAAACTTGTTAAAATCACAAAATGTCTTAGGACTCAAAACTTAGTCTTCACTAATATTTATGTTCAAGTTAATTACCCTAACTATCTTAGGACTCAAAACTTAGTCTTCACTAATATTTTGATAATAAATCACCTTGATTTGTTAATATTGTTCATTATGGACCAAAAATACAAAATTATGCTATAAACTTCAAATTAAATTATAAAAATTTCAAATAATTCCAAAATTTGAAATTTAAGCTCATAAACATTCTGGAAAAACACCATTATACTCATAATGTTCAAAACTTAGGTTAAAAATTTCGAAAAATATTTCGAGAAAAACATCGTTGCGGTTTATCGGTTTTAACAACCAAGACCATTAAAATATGAGAAATATAATTTTAATTAACTTTTCACTTTTATATCTGAAATGTGGGATAAAATGCAACATATGATGTTTTTCTATAGTCATGGAATATGTTTTAGCATTATTAGTCTAATTTAAGTCACTATTTATCGAATTTTTACTCAAAAATTCATAAATCATGCATAAGAAGTATAATAGGTCTAGGATTTTTACACACACTGAGTAAAAATTTATGTGACAATATATAAAATTTCCATGACCAGATTCGAAATTTAACTCATATTAACCTAATAAATCCTTTAAATTTAATTTAAACTTATAAAATCCATATTTCATGCAAAATAACTTAGTTATTCACGAGATTTAACATGCCATTAGTAGATAATATATGTGAAAATATATCCAAAAACCACTGAAAAATTCGAAGTTTAGCTGTTTTTCGTCCAAAAATGACATTTTCTCATAAAAATCACATTTTAATGCCAATAATATATATAATGAACAATAAAAATCCATAAATCGTCCCATATGACCTAAAATATATTTAGGACCAGAAACTTTTAACATGCAAAATAATTTCATGATTTATCTTCATAAATCCTAAATAACAAGTTTTATTTGTTAATAAATTAACTCGGAAAAACTAACTCGATTTTGCATGCAACAACCGTGTTGCTCTGATATCACTTGTAGGAAAACATGTTTTACATATCACATATTTTAGTTTAAAGTTTTAGTCATAAAAATTTAAGGATCTTATGCATGCAAAATTATTTCATAAGAGTAAAGGAAAATCGGTTCCTTACGTTGGATATTTCGGCTATTAGGGCACTAGTAAGGTCTCATACCTTACTTAGTTCTTGAGCTTTCCAAATGGATGAACAAGATTCAATTTAGAATCTCTCCTCAAGGATTGTACCAAGAAAACCTCCTTAATACAAATATTAATTTGATTACTAGAATTAATATTTGTTCCCTTAAAATTATTACTAATATTATAAGTATACTACTTCTAGTATTTAAGGAATAATATTAGTGATTTTTATAAGATTTTTATCTTTTGTTCAACAATAAGAGGTAGAGAGATAATAATTTTCTCAAGATGAAAATTAGTTGGAATGAATTAGAATGTTGTGAAAATGCACTACTTGAGTGTGTAGGGGAGGAGGCCACCGGTTTTGTGGGGGGGGGGGGGGAGGGTACCCAATACATTTGCAATTTTCTCTTCTCAAGAATATGGGTATGCATACCTATGATTAGTAGGTAATCATCATGTTACCCACTAAACAAAAGTAATTAAGGCACAAAATCCCCTTCCCTCTTCCATTTACACGGTCCATATGGTTAATATGGATCCATTTTAACTTTGTTAATTTGTTAATTTATATTGTGTGACATATTGGACATGTTACTATACATGTCACTTAAATCATGTATTTTTAACACATTAAAAATCATTATATATGAATAAAATAAATCACATACAAAATTAACTAGTAATTCACAATTACTATTACTTAAAATGGGTCATATAATTATAAATCACAACTACTTGAATTTATAATAATCAATTCATTCTTATTTCAATTGTTTCATAAACAATAAATAAACCTTAAGTAATAAAACAATTTAATTACTTGGAACGAATCTGATATAATCGAATTACAACAAGATACGTATAATTACTCACAAAATCATTTGTTCAATTTTAAGGAATTAATTAACTTGTATCATTATACAATTAATTAATTAGTCAATTAAGAATGTTTCCCTAGAGGTATGACCATAAGGGATCAACTCATCACCACCGTCACACGACAGTAATGTCAAACTCTAGTCAGCCAATCATTACCGATTAATGTGGATCAGTTGACAATAAAAATGTTACATTCCCTTATGTATTCTTAATATGAGATTTAAACATGTGATCGCATTATTGTCGAGGACACACACTCCAACATATATCTTGATAGAAATGCATGTTTATGTATGTTTACGATAGTTGCAGCTCGTTTTTGGCATGACTTGGCCGAGCAGGGCGGGTACTCGGCTGAGTAACCAGGAATTTGACTGAGTGTTGTTTGGGGTGTTGATAGCAGTAGCTAGTGGTTGTGATTACTCGACCGAGAAATAGAGCATAGTCGACCGAGTGAGGCATACTCCACCGAGTATCATCCATACTCGATCGAGTATGTTTTTTGTGTTTTTGACGCTGGCTACTGGAGTGGAACACTCGACCGAGTATTAGTAATACTTGACCGAATTGTCCATACTCGATCGAGTATCTCACCATACTCGGCCGAGTACTTATTTGGCATAGGGTCATGTTTATTTTGAGCCGTAGGCTATGTGCTTACGTTTCCCCTGCTTTTATCAGCTCAAAATGCCGCCAAAGAAGTCAGCAGCATATATCCAAGCATCTGAGATGACCACAGAGGAAGTAGCCCGTTTGATTGAGCAACATGAAGCACTCCATGAGGCTCTTAAGAATGTGGGTAAGGGGGCTGAGAAACCGGTGGATGCAACCCAACTGAGCATTATCATTGTCCGCTTTAACCCATCGACTTACAAGGGCACCGGAGAACCTAAGCTGCTTGATAACTGGCACCGTGAGATGCAGAGTCTCCTTGAGGTTGTGAAGTGTCCGCCGGAGTTGGCTGTCAAATGGGTGGTGTACTACCTGAGGGGTGAGGCTGCAGTATGGTGGCAAAATGTGAAAGAAGATGCCACGGCATACTAAAGGGATGAGGGGCTTGGTGTTATACCATAAGCAGGTCTGAAGAGCGCTATAAGGGAGCAATTCGTGCCGGAACACATCTATCACAAGTTGAGATCCGAGTTTGATTCTTTCACCATGACTAACGACATGATGGTTATAGAGTACTATCACTGTTTCCTTGAGTTGTCACGCTACACAGAAGACATGCAGCTGGGGGCAACGAGCTTTGGCTCTTCATTTCGAGAAGGGGTTGGCACCCAAGATCATGAATAGGTTACCAGCTAGGGTCATCACCGACCAAATGGATGTGTACTCAAGGGTAGGGCAAGCTGAGAGGTTGGTGGATTTATCCAAGGAGGCAACGGAGAGAACCACCACTGAAAAAAGGAAAGCAGAGAGTGAGAGTGGCAATCAGTCGGGCCACAAAAGGGGCAGCTGGTCAGTTTAGGGCTTTTTCTGGAGGATCTGGATTTTTTAGGGGATCTCGAGCATGGGGAAGGGGTGGTGGTAGGAGTGTTAGTGACAACTCCAATCTTACTTGCTTCAACTGTGGAGGAGTGGGTCACAAGAGGTACAACTGTACCAGTGCCAAAGCTGGAGGGGTTTCAGTAGCTTATCAGGGGAGTTTATCTCAGGCTCCGAGCCAGAGCTTTGCTAGTAACATGCCATACGGGTCTTGGGGTAACCGTGGAGGACAGAACAACAACGATGGCTTAAACCGCAATAGTGGAGGATCCTATCAGCGCCCGAACAACAGTGTGACTCAGAACTTGGCAGCTAAGCCGACTACTTCAAACACCTCGGTCCAGGGTGGAGGCTAGAAAAGCAGCGGGAAGCTCTTTATGACGGGCAAACAAGAAGCTGAGAACAATGCTCATGTAGTTACCGGTACCTTTCTTGTTCATCATACACCGTCTTTTGTTTTGTTTGACTCAGGGGTAACACACTCTTTTGTGTCTAGAGGACATGCCTTATCTATGGGTTTGGGGGAGTTTGAGCTTGTAAAAGATATTGTGTTTATATATTCTGGGGAGTCGGTGTCTTGTGTTAAGTTATATAGAGATGTGTCCATGTTGGTTGGAGGGGTAGACTTACCGATCAACTTGTTATAGTTTCCTATGGATGGGTTTGAGGTCATCGTCGGGATGGATTAGTTGTGTAAGTATGATGCTAAGATAGACTACCGATAAAAGAAAGTGTCTTTACAAGGTCCCAAGGGTGTTAGAGTGTCGTATAAGGGGTTTGTTGTGAGACCAAAGTGTAAGTTTATCGCGGTAATGACCTTAAAATCATGTTTGAGGAAGAAGTGTCCCTTGATTCTTTGCCAAGTGAGAGATCGACGTGCGGAACAACTGACAACATCTGATATACATGTGGTTGGAGAGTTTAGCGACGTCTTTTCAGATGAGATACCAGGGTTACAATCTAAGAGAGATATCGATTTTAATGTGGAGCTTAAACCGGGGACATGTCCTATATATAAAGCACCATACCGTATGGCACCTAAAGAACTAGAAGAGTTGAAGTAACAGTTACATGATCTGTTAGACAAGGGGTATATCCGGCCTAGTGTGTCACCATGGGGAGCATCAGTGTTGTTTGTGAAAAAGAAAGATGGGGGCATGAGGTTATGCATCGACTATAAGGAGCTGAATCATGTCATGGTGAAGAACAAGTATCCTTTGCCAAGGATTGACAATCTTTTTGACCAGCTGAGTGGCGCAGGGGTGTTCTCTAAGGTCGATTTGAGATCAGGTTATCACTAGTTGACGATAGCAGATGAGGATATTCCTAAGACAGCTTTCTGGCCTCGTTATGGTCACTATGAGTATGTAGTGATGCCTTTTGGGTTGACGAATGCACCAACAGCTTTCATGGATCTTATGAACCGAGTTTTTAGTCCGTTCTTGGACAGGTTTGTGGTCGTCTTCATTGATTACATCTTAGTCTACTCTAAGACTAAGAAGGAGCATGAGGAACATCTGAGGCTAGTTTTGCAGACTCTGCGAGATAGTCAGCTATATGCCAAGCTATCCAAGTGCGAGTTTTGGCTAGAGGAAGTGGCTTTTCTAGGTCATGTGATATCTAAAGAGGGTGTGTCAGTGGATCCTAGCAAGATTAAGGCAGTGACCAAGTGGGAATCACCGAATAATGTTGCTGAGATTCAGAGTTTCTTGGGTCTAGCTGGTTACTACAGGAGGTTCTTGAAAGACTTTTCTACAATCGCGAGGCCTATGACAGCTTTGATGAGGAAAGAGACCAGATTTCGGTGGGATGAGAGTTGTGAGACGACGTTCCATACCTTAAAGGAGCATTTAACCACAACTCCTATCGTAGATTTACCTTAGGGTTGTGAGAACTTTGAAGTATACACCGATGTTTTAAAGAATGGTTTGGGATGTGTTCTGATGCAGAATGGGAAGGTTATAGCTTATGCGTCGAGGCAGCTGAAGCCATATGAGGAGAACTATCCTACTCATGATTTGGAACTGGGTGCAGTTATTTTTGCTCTTAAGGTTTGGAGACACTATCTCTATGGGGGCAACCTTTAAGGTGTTTTCAGATCATAAGAGTCTGAAATTATCTACACTCAGAAAGAGCTTAACATACGTCAAAGACGATGGATGGAGTTGATCAGGGACTATGACATGGATATCATCTACCACGAGGGTAAGGCTAATGTTGTTGCAGATGCTTTGAGTAGGAAGAGTGTTCATTCGCTGTGTACATCTATGTCTTTGCTAAAGCTGAGGGATGAAATGTCCAAGATAGGGATCCATATGATTCGAAAAGGGGATACCATCAGGGATTTGACGATCGAGCCAGATTTGTATGAGGATATCAAGAGCAAACAGGAGCTTGATCCTAAGAACCAAGAATGGAAGTCAAGGGTGGAGAGTGACACCGTTTCCAGGTTTTATATCCACACAGATGGGAGTGTTCGCTTTGATGGAAGATGGTGTGTTCCTGATGATGCAGATTTAAGGAGAGTAATCATGATAGAGGCTCATTGCACTCCTTATTCAGTTCACCCAGGAGGTGACAAGCTTTTTAAGGACCTCAAGAAAACGTTTTGGTGGCCTAACATGAAGAGGGATATGGCTAAGTTCGTGGCTAGGTGTCTAACATGCCAAAGGGTAAAGGGTGAACAACGTAGACCACAAGGTAAGATTAAGTCACTTGAGGTACCTGAGTGGAAGTGGGAGTCGATCTCTATGGACTTTATCGTGTGGTTACCAAGGACACAGCAAGGTAATAATATGATTAGGGTGATCGTCGATCGGTTAACAAAGTCAGCTCACTTCATTCCGATGAAGGACACTTTGACTAAGATACAACTAGCTTTGGGTTACATAAAGCATGTGCTTCGGTTACATGGTGTGCCTAAGGATATAGTGTCAGATCGAGATGTGAGGTTTATATCACGGTTTTGGCAGGAGCTGCAGGATTTGATGGGTACGACCTTAAAAATGAGTACAACTTTTCATCCTGCCACAGATGGTCAGACTGAGAAGACAATCAAGACTTTGGAGAACATGTTGAGGGATTGTGCCATGGAGTTCGTGTTGGAGTATATATCCTCAACAATAGTGCGATCACATGATTTAAAATCATAATTAAACCTCACAATAAGAATACGTAAGGGATGATTCATTTATACAGTCAACTGATCAACATTAATCAGTAATGATTGGCTAACTAGAGTTTGACATTACTGTCGTTTGACGGTGGTGATCAGTTGATATCCTTTAAGGTCACACCTATAGGACAATTCCCTTAATAGACAAGTTGATTAATTGTATGTCGATACAAGTTAATTAATACCTTAAATTTGAACAATTCAATTGTGAGTGAGAATATTTATATCTTATTGTAATATGATTAAATAAGATTTATTTTAGTAATTAAAAGATTTTATTACTAAAATTGATTATTGTTTATGAAACAATTGAGATAAGAATGAATGGTTAATTATAATTACAATATGTTGTGAATTATAATTACATAACCCATTTTATTTATGTGATCAAGAATCACTAGACAATTTGTTATATGTAATTTAATTAATGTATATAATGATATTTATTTGATAAATAAGCATTAAATTAATTAATAACATGTTACATACTACATGTGACATATTGTGTGACAAATGTCAAATTGACAAAATAAAATGGAAGTCCATTTTATACAAGGGCACCGGTTTTTGGTAGTGGGAAATGGGTTTGTTTATGTTTGCTAATATTGTATGGCAAATATGATAATTACCCTATGTAACATAGCCTTACACCTAGCATTTGGAAAAGAACAAAAGGAAAAAAAAGGGAAGGACCATGCATTGGTCTTCCACCTCCCCACAACCGGCACCCTTCTACTCAAATAGAAAAATTGTTCTCTATATTGACTAGTGCATTATTCATTCATTTCTCATCTTTTACTCTTATCACATGTCTCTAAAAATGGTTTGAGAAACCTTAAAAATTGTTCATTCAAATTCTAATTTCAATATAAGATTACTAGTGTAGTAATAAATATAATATTAGAATTATTTTAAGGACACTACTATATTAATCTAGTTAGTTAATATATTAGTTTAAGGGTTTTATTTTGGGTGCAACAAGAGGAGGATCTCTTTATTTGGTATTTAGGAGGATCATCCATAATACTTGAGCTCAAGAACAAATAAGGAAGGTATCCTTATTTGTGCCCTTATTTTCGTGCCATATAACAATGTAAGGAACATTGTTTTTTTTATTTTATTTTATCTCTTAATTAGTTATGCATGCACTAGATCTTCATGAATTATAATTAATATGTTAATTAGTTCACTATTAGAAGAGTCTAATAATAGGTATATGAAACTAACAATTGGTATCAGAGCATAGGATGTTGCATGCATAATCGATTTATAGTTTTTTCGTGTTATTAGTAACTTAATTAAAATTAAAAATTTGTGATCTATTAGATAAAATCATGAAATCATGATGCATGTTATATATTTGGGTTCTAAAATGTTTTTAGGTCATTTTTATGATTTATGGTATTTTATTGCTCATTTTAATGATTTTTAGTGATTTTATTACATTTTAATGATTACAATGGTATTTAAAATGCTAAAAATAGTTAAACTTAGTTTCTGACCTTGAAATTTTTATATAACCTCACATGCATGTTTTACTTATTATATGTAAAATTTCGTATAAATTTGATTTATTTTGCATGATTGATGATTTTTATGAGATAAAAATGAATTAAATGGAGGTAAAATGGTTAAATATAGTTAAACTTCGAAATAGGCCATGAAATTTTAATATGTTGTCATATGCATATTTTAATCACTGTGTGTAAAAGTTAAGATGAACTTGATTCATTTACTATGATTTATGAATTTTTAGTGTAAAAATGACATAAATAGTGACTATTTTAGCATAAATAGCTAAAACGAATTAAATGGCATGAGAAAATTATTTTAGGTTGAAATTATATTCCACTTAACAGATCTAAAGTTTTAAAATTGATTAGATTAATTTTTGTATACTTTAGATGTTTTATTTGATAAACCCGATAAATTACAACTATATATTCTCAAAACATATTCGAAAATTTTAACCATGATTTTTGACATTATGAGTGTCATGGATATATTCCAGAATGTTCAAAAATTTAAAATTCAAATTTTGAAATTATTATAATTTAATTTGGATTTATTTTATAAATGTTATGATTTTGGGGTCAAAATGAGCATGAAATTACATCAAGTTGAATTATTGTCAAAATTTGAGTAATGACTAATTTTTGAGTCCTTAGAATGCAAAGATAATTAACTTGGACTAAAATTAGATTTTAGTATTATTTAGTGATTTTAATAAGTTAAAATCGTGCATTTCCATAAAACTGGGTTATATAATCGATATAAGTTAAATAGGGCGATTTGACATATAATTTGGTATGATAGACACATATTATAATGCTGCATATTTCATTGCTTAATGTCATATTTTATTTATATAATTTTGAATTACGTAATTTTATCTTTTGTATGACCTTAGTTTTAATCGATATTACCCGTAATATAAGGGAATATTGATTCGGTTGTAATTTAATGTGATCTCGTATCACTTTTATTTTACTAGTTTTTCATTTTACAAATGTATAATAGGAATAGCCATGTATTTTTATTATTGTTTGTAATTCCGGATTTTCTTCAAGACGGTGCCATTCGGAAAGGCGTTCCGACGAAGACGGTGTTTTTAGGTAGCGTGCCACTTGAAGATTCAAGGGACCAATGGAGTTGGTTTCCGAATATGTAATAGAATATTAGATTTTCTATTTTAGGAAGGCCATACTAGGAAATTTATTATTTGCTTTGCATTCCTTTTAATATGTTGCATGCATTGCCAAATCACCATAACAACACATGCATATTATATCGAGTCCTCGACCGTGTCAATTATAGTTATCTAGAACTCGATTTTTAGCTCACTTAAAATTGATAGATGATAAATTGACAAGACCTTTACTTTTAAAAGATTGAGACTTAGCCTTGCCAAATAGTAGGAGCCCATGAATCTCAATTTCATAAGGGGTACAATACGTTTTTCGGGGTGCTTCTATTGACGTTGGATACGTGGGGTAATAAGTATTTATTACACTTCGAATGTTTGGTTGATCTCAACGAAGGTATTTTGCGACCGTAGCACAATAGGTTCGGGCTTAAGATAAATTTAATGTAAATTCATCGACCGAGAGTTCTAATTGTAGAATAGGTTAAGAGGGTTGACCAGCCAAGTTATATTAGCAAAGATGTAGAGGGCCCGTAGGCTCACTTCCAAGTTAATATGAATTTTGGTTCTCGGAATCATTTATTATAGTTGGGTAGAAGTCACTATATAAATGCTATACTTGTATTAAATGATTGTTCTAAACTAAAGAGCTTAAAGTAAGAGAAAGGAATAAGAGAGATTAACAATAAAGGAAGAGAACTAGGATTGTCGGGTCATCAATGAATATCGGTTAATTGCAGCTAAGGTCACAGATCAGTCAATTGTATCGGTCTAAGGGCCACCGAATCTCTCCTTCCGGTCTCAATTCGCCCTAAAATACTATTAGCTTAGCTTCCGCCCTTACTAAAGCATCCTATTGTTCACTGCGGGTCTCACCCCTTCCAACCTTCCGGTCTAGGTTAAGGCTTACCAAGATTAATTAAGCTAAATGCATCGATTCAAGTAGCTAGTTACAGTTAATTGCAGTGATTAACAACAAATACATGATAACAATGAAAGATCTGTAAACCCAATTAGCAACTAACAATAATCATCGAATCCCCTAAATCCTAGCGGGAGGATTAGCTAGACATAATGGAGAGTAAAATAGTAGAGAAAGATAGAGTAATAACAAGCATAATAGAAAGATGAAAAGAAGAGAAATTAATACTAGAATAAGGGAGAAGGAGAAATTACAAAAGTTTAAGATCCGTCAAAGAAGAGCAAAGCAACCTTCAGCCGAGAAAAGGGAGAAAAAGGAGAAAAGAAGAGAGTTTAGACCTAATAACGTCTTTCCTATTTATAGGAAAGACAATTATTAACATAAACGATTTTTTTTTTTTGGTAAAATGTAAAATAACATTAAAGCTCAAAAGACCATATACAAGCTTTTACAAAGAGAATTTCTAGCTCAGACTCAGCCACCTGACTGCATTTTGCACACATATGCTATTACATAAGTTTCTCAATCCATTGCTTATTTTTCCTAGACATAATGCCCTGTGATTGCTGCTGAATTCTACTTCTAATGTCCCTTTGAATCATGACAACACATCTGCCAGGACTGGTTATAGTGTATTCATGCCTGCTCTCATTCCTTTGCTTCCAGATGTAGTACATGGTAGCATTTAGAATGATGTTTAGTATCCCATTCTTCAGTCTGGTGAACCTCCTATGCTGCCACCAGTTTTGAGTATTATCAGTAGACATTTGCACTCCAATCCATTCCTGTATCTTTTGCATTATTCTCCTGCTGTATTGACACTTGAAGAAAAGATGTTGTGTCGATTCTTCCTTTTGAGCACAGATACAGCAACTGCTATCCAGGCTTATACCAAGCCTATAAAGTTTGTCCTTGGTATTAAAGCCTTGTTGATAGTATAGCCAAGAATTAAAACTGTGTTTAGGGATAGACCATTTGGTCCAAACAATGTGATGCCAGTTTACTTCCTGCCTGCAAGGTCTTAACCAGAGAGCCCTTTTTAAGAGTATATTCCTTGCCAGGTGCAATGGTCCATTCATTCTGGTTGTATGCTGGTTGTAGCTCCCTCTTCATTTTACAAACCTTCTTCCAAGTCCAGCTGGCCTCATGTGGGGGGGGGTGGTATAGTCCTCCCATGGCTTTCCTTTCAGATATACATTGTGTACCCATTGCACCCAAAGTTTGGATGGATGAGCCTGTACCCACTAAACCAGCTTCCCTATTGCTGCCTTGTTCCATATGCATTCATCTGTTAAACCAAGCCCCCCTTCCTTCTGATCATTGCATATTTTAGACCATGCTACAGTTGGGGTCCTTGTGTACTCAGTCCCTCCATGCCACAAAAAATTCATGCAAATTGCTTCAATTTTGGTTAGAACTGCTTTTCGGATAATAAAGATTGATGCCCAGTAAGAGTGCAAGGTTCTATATACTGCCTTTATCAGTACCAATCTCCCTGCATAAGACAGCTTCTTGGTCCCTAACATTCTTATTCTTTCCAAAACCTTATCAATCAGAGGCTGGCAATCTTTGATTGATAGCTTAGATGGCTTGAGGGTACACCAAGATATTTGAATGGTAACTGACCCTCAATACATCCAGAGACCTGAGCTATTTCCTTTCTGATTTCATTACTCACCCCATTGAAGTACACATTAGATTTGCCCTTGGTCATCCTAAGACCTGATGCTTGAGAGAAGGTAGAGAAGGTACGCAGCAAGATCATAATGGACTCAACATTCCCTTTATAAAACAGCAAAAGATCAACTGCAAACGTTAGACTGCTCAGTTTCATGGGTTTGCATAAAGGGTGGAACTTGAAGTTCATTGTAGTAGTGGTGTAGGCTAGTAATCTGGTTAAGTATTCCATGCATATTGTGAATAGCAGAGGGGACAAAGGGTCTCCTTGCCTCAAATCCCTTTGTCCCTTAAACCAGCCAAAGCTATCTACATTAAGGTTCAGAGTATAAGTTGCAGTTGTAACACATTCCTTAATAAAACCTTGCGACAGATAGAAAAGTACTCGATTGAGTGGTTTAAAACCTCTCTATCGAGTAATTTATAGCAAAACCTCTCGATCGAGTAGAAAACCTACTCGATCGAACACTATCTAAAATAATCTATTCGATCGAGGACTTTAAACTACTCGATCGAACACTATCTACTCGATCGAGTAGTTCCCAGCGCATAATTCCTGCTTCGCGCACTGAACTTCAAACGGCCGCCATTTCTTCGTTACTTGGGTAAACAGAGCGTTTTCGGTGGCTTTCGAAAGCTAAGAGGACAAGCTTTCATATCCAATTAAAATCACCTAAACATATGTTGTAGAACTCGAGATATGGCTCTTCAAAGTAGGCACTGATAATTTGAAGTTCTTCCTTTGCTCGCCTAGCTATCTTACTTCTTTGCGCATCTCAAAATAGTAGTCTTAAGGCTCCGACTCAACTCGTCTCCTAAATGCATGCATAGAGACATGTATTAAGCTTGATTTAGCTTCTCTTTGGTTCATTCCTGCAAATAAGACAAGAGAAACCAAAGTAGACAATTCGGGGGACATTTGTAGCTAAACACTACACAAAATGCATAGAAATGCGTGCAAATGAAGTACAAAATGCCTATATAAAATGCACGCATCAAATTTTCCCAAACCAAACCTTTGCTTGTCCCCAAGCAAACAATATGCAAAACTAATGGAACAGAAAAGAAAACTCAGAGCTAGCTACAAATTGTCCACTTAAACCGTTTTAATGCAGCAAACTAACACTTATAGCAAAACAGTCAAACGCAAATGAGTTATGAGACGTTTATAATAAAGCTGAACCGTCGACCTTGAAAGACCAAAAAAATCGGACTCTCACGGGTCACTCTCCTCTCATGAAACAAAGGATAAGCATATGAGTGTAAGAGAGAAAGAAAAATAAGTCGTTCACCTAGACTACGACCCACATAAACATGCATGCAACTAATATGATAGACAATTCTAGCTACCGACTCAACTCATCTCCTAAATGCATGCATAGGGACATGTATTAAGCTTGATTTAGCTTCTCTTTGGTTCATTCCTGCAAATAAGACAAGAAAAGTTGTGTGAGTCTGAAGCACCTCTGTATCCTGGTTCTGTATTTCTAAAAAGCATGGAAATTTTGTGTAGGGGACATCATTGAAAGAGCAGGTTGATGATGTTGGAATATGTGTCCTCCGACAATAATGCGATCACAACTGTTGATCATGATGATCACATGTTTAAATCTCATTCTAAGAATACATGTGGGATGTAATATTTTACAGCCAACTGGTCCACACATATCGGTAATGATTGGCTGACTAGAGTTTGACATTATTGTCGTGCGACGGTGGTGATCAGTTGATCCCCTTAGGTCATACCTATAGGGAAATACTCTTAATTGATTATTTAATTAATCGCATGCCGATTCGAGTTAATTAAATTACTTAAAATTGACGGATGATTTGTGAGTAAGGTTAACGTGTCTTATTGTAATTCGATTAAATTAGATACGATCTAAGTAATCGAATTGTTTTATTACTTGGATAAAATTATTGTTTACGAAACAATTGAAATTGAAATTGAGATTGAATGAATGATTTATTATAAATACAAGACGTTGTGATTTATAATTGATAAACCGTTTTGGTACAAGTAATTACGAATTACTAGTCGATTTTGTATATGACATATTTTATGAGTATGTTGATTTTTAATATGTTAAAAATACATTACAATTTCACATGTCAAGTAACATGTCACATATGTCACAATTGACATATGACAAAATAAAATGAACCTTCCATTTTATGATAAGTGTACCGAAATATTGGAGGGAATAAGGTTAATATTGTGTTTTTATTTTAAGTGGAAAACATGATGATTAACCTAAAATGACTAGCCTTACATGCCTAGTCTCACCTTGAGAAGAACAAGGTCATGCATTGGCTTCCCTTGTCCCTCCTCCCACCGGTTTTCTAGAGCAAAGATAGAGGGTTTTTCCTCTATCATTTTCATTCACAACTTCAACTAATTTTTCTAGTGTAAGAAAAATTAATCTCTCCATAATTTATGAAAACTTATAGAGATAAATACACACAAATCTCTCCTATTGGCCGAAAATTTTCAAGAGGAAATACACAATTTTTTTGTGTCAATTTTATAGTAAGACTTATATTATTTCTAGTACAAAATAATATTAGTTATTAAGAGATTTCCTTGGGTATTCACATTTGGGAGAGGTTATAATTTGGACCTTTTGTTCATCCATTTTAAGGAAAGCTCAAGACCTAACAAATAGGTGAATTTGTTGGTGCCCATTAATCCGAAATCATATAGTAAGATTGATGATTTCTTGTCTTATCTTATTTATGTTTGCATGCATAAGATCTAGCTTTTATTTTATGACTAAAGAAATATTTTCATATTTGAATATGCTTATTAATGAGATTAATAAATTCTAACAAGCGGTATCATGAGCCTTAGGTTATTTGCATGCGAATCGGTTTATAGTTTTTCCGAGTTATATGATTAACATACAAAAATAATTAATTTGGATTTATGAAGATAAACCTAAAAATAACTTTGCATGTTAAAAGTTTCTGGTCCTAAGTTATTTTTAGGACATTTTGGTTTATTTATGGATTTTATTGTTCATTTTATATAATATTGGCATTAAAATGTGATTTTTATGATAAAAATGTCATTTTTGGACGAAAAATAGCTAAACTTCGAATTGTTCAGTGGTTTTTGGATATGTTTTCACATATATTATCTACTAATGTCTTGTAAATTTTCATGATAAAATGAGTTGTTTTGCTCGAAATATGGATTTTTCAAGTTAAAATCGTATTTAAATGGGTAAATAGGTTAATATGAGTTATATTTCGAATATGGTCATGGAAATTTAGTATGTTGTCACATGCAATTTTACAAGATGTGTTTAAAATATTTGGCTATAATGAAGTCTTTATGCATGATTTATGAATTTTTTGATGAAAAATCACATAAATAGTGACTATAATTAGTAATAATGCTAAAACATACTTCATGACTTAAGAAAAAATGTCCCATGTTGAATTTTATCACATATTTCAGATCTAAAAGTGAAAAGTTGATGAAAATAATTTTTCTCATATTTTTATGGTCATAATTGTTAAAATCGATAAACCGCAACATTGTTTTTCTCGATAAATTTTCGAAATTTTTAACCTAAGTTTTGAACATTATGAGTGTCATGGTATTTTTCCAGAATGTTCATGAGTTTAAATTTCAAATTTTGAAATTATTTGAAATTTTTATAATTTTATTTGAGGTTTATAGCATAAATTTTGTATTTTTGGGTCCTAAGATGGTTAGGGTAATTAACTTGTACATAAATATGAATTTATGTAATTATTGTGATTTTAATAAGTTAAATCACGCAAATCCGTAAAAACCGATTAATATACGATATTGGCTCTTTAAAGGCGATTTAGCATAAAATTGAGCATGTTCATACATATTATAATGCTGCATTTTATTTATGATTGTCATATTTTAATTTTATGTAATTTTTGAATTATGTAATTTTACTTAGTATGGCCTTAGTTTTAATTGGTATTACCCGAAATGTATGGGAATATCGATTCGGTTGTAATTTTTGTGATCTTGTATCACCGTTTTGTAATTTAATAGATTTATTTTTATTTTAATTACAAATGTATAATAGGAAATTATGTAATTTATTATGTAATTTAATTATTCCGGAGTTCCTTGAAGACGGTGCCACTCGAGAAGGCGATCCATTAAAGAAAGTGTTGCCTTGAAATGCGTGCTAAGACCGAAGTTCAAGGGACCAAAGGAGTTGGTTTCCGAATTTTTAATAGTTTATTAGATTTACTATTTTAGGAAGGCCATACTAGGATTTTTACGCTTTGCATTTTATTTATATGTTGCATGCATCGCTAAATCGCCATAACTAAACATGCATTTTAAATCGAGTTTGTCGACCGTGTCAATTACAATTATCGTAGTTCACCGCTTTAGTTCACTTAAAACGTGATAGATAATAAATTGACATGACCTCTCGCTAAAATAAACAATTGAGACTTAGCCTTACCAAAAAGTAGAAACCATGAAAACCTATTTCATGAGGGAGTGCGCTCGGCCCTACCGGGGTACAAACCTTGTTACGTAGGGGAAGTGGGTGATAAATGTCTATCCACCGAATTCATGTTGATAAGGGATGAATCGGCCCTACCGTGCCCAAGTTGATGTGGATTTGGATCATGGACACATTTATTCGAAATTTGGATTGAGCTCAACGGAAGTATTCGTGACCGTAGTCGCATGTGTTCCGGGCTAAAGATAAATATTAATATAATTTTATCGACCAAGAGTTCTAAAAGTAGAATCGATTAAAGAGTTAATCCACCGAGTTATATTGATAAGGGATGAATCGGCCCTACCGTGCCCAAGTTAATATGAATTTGGATCTTGGAGTCATTTATCATAGTTGGGTAGAGGTCACTATGTAATGCTTTACTTGTTATTATATTTACAAGTATTAATAAAACGATAAATGTTAAGTTTTCCACTATTCCGTTATCATATTGTTCTATTTCTTTACCACAATCCATATACGATATCGTTTCGTTTTTGATTCAAATCTCCATTAAAACATCGTAACTAAAGACAAAATTTAAATTTTCTTCTAAAAACCTCGTATTATCCATTGTAAGGATCTCTTGTGAAGAGTATAGATAAAAGTTATTAGTAATCAAAAGGGTTTTTGATTCTTGACTAACATATCTACTTACAATGAATTGTTTCTCATATGCTTAATTGAGTTAAGTACTTTGAAACGTTACATCATTTTGGTAACTAGATTTGTTGGAAATCAAAATTGACCAAACTACCGTAACCACTTCAATGAAAGTTTTAAGACCTAAACAAACGAATGAAGAGCAGTCTTCATGAATTTCAATTTTGCTTCTCTTAGCAAAGACTCATTGAAATGAGTGGGAGCATTCTCTTAAACCGTTAAGAAAAGGGTGAGGTTTAAAGAAGTAAAATTAGAATGGAATTGATACAAGGTAATGTTAAAAGTAAAGTTATTGAGAATAACGATACTAAACCTAACAATCCCGACCGATAAAGTTTCCATTGTCTTAATTGTTGGACACCAGAAAGGAAACTACCCCAAATTATTGAAGAATCAGCAAGTTAGTTGTGGGACATCTAATGGGACATTCTTCTTTAAATGTTTATTTGATTAACATAAATTTTGCTAGTACTTCTTCGTCAATATTAGAAACCAGTGGAGGTATTTATCATTGTATTCGATACATAAGATGATTATAATATGACAAGTAGCAACAAATAATGTCGAGAGATAGAGTCATTGTGTAATCAATCTAGTTTAGGGTTTATAATTGTACTTAATTATGACTATTAAGTGCATAAACTCTAAATAAGAATATAAACTTGTTAAGATACAAAAGAGGTTTCACTTTTGTGACCCTATACACCATGATTTGATGTATGGCTAGCCCATTATCAAAGGTGATTATACTCTAAACCAAACTAGAATGATATATCATGTAGATGATGCAAGACTCAAATTGATAACCCAATATTAAACCTTAAATTCTAGAATGATGAACGCAAAGAGTTATCGAGTACTCTTGGAACCATTAGATTATTAATCTTATGGTATATGCGTATATTGTATTCAAAGCAAGAGGTCTCGTGCTTTTGGTTGAAAAGGAAATCGAGAATGTAAATCATTGATACAGAATAAGTTGATCATTTACTTTTACCAACGATTTAAGTTGACACTAATGTGTTCACTTAATAAGGTAAATAAAGAAATCTTTGAAGAAGTTCAAAGAGTTCAAAGAATCACGATTTAGTCGTGATGGGATTATCAAAGTGAAGACTTTGATATAAGCCAAAGGAAATGTGATATAGTATCACAAATTAATCTCTCTTAACACACATTATGGGATAATGTGTGGTTGGATAAAGAAATCAAACGCTATTCGCTATGGTTTGGACTTCAATCAAGTTACTTTGAGTTACTTGATCCTTTTGGGGATTTTATCATTTTGTCTAAATTATTTTTCCACTAAATCTAAAACGAATCATATGAGATATGAAATGGTAGGGTACCATGTTTGTAAGTTTTCAAAAGAAACAACTGCTCATTTTTCCTTATTATAATCACGAGTACAACGGGTTTATGGCTCGTGAAGCTGTCTTTCTAAAATACAAGTTTATTTCTAGAAGACAGAGTGGGAGAAATTATTCAAGAGCCACAAAGAATGTTATGTCGCAAGAAAGACCAGTTTCTTGGCGACATGAGACGTTTTGTGTAAGACGTTGTTTCTTCAAAACCTAGGAGGTTAAAGTTATCACTTGTTGAAGATGATGAATTAGTGTTACTTTTAGAAAGTAAAGAGCTTGCAACTTATAAAGAAATTGTTTGATTCAAGTTGATTACTTCTGGAAAGTAATGAACATATGACTTACATAAGAGTGTTTAAGTCACAACTCAATACAAGGCTTAGAGCCATAAAAATCCAAAATAAATTCCAAGTGGATTGTTAGATATCAAAGCTTGATTGGTGGCAAAGGGTTTTGCACTAGTTGAAATGCTTAAGTCTATTTGGATATTCTTAGGGATTGTGTTTCATTATGATGATATACATATAGCGAGTGAATCTAAAACCCACTTCTTCAATTAGAAGGAATGTATTCAATACATATCTTGAGTTTTGTAGATTCTTGCAATCCTAAGATAATGTGAAACTTAAGAGAGGGTCTTAAGTAGGAAATCAATGAGTTGGAATCAATGTTTTAATCATGTTATAAAACTTTTCTCGATAAGTCGAGAAGTTGTGTTTATACATGGAGTTTAGTGGGAGTTACGGTAAATTTTAATTAGTCTTATATGTGGATGACATATTGATCATTGGGAATGATTTAAGACTTGGAGTAATATAATACATCTTTAATATCTAGATTTATGTAGATAAATCCACATGATATTAGCGTCAAATAAGAAGTCTTATGTTGATAAGATTCATGACTAGTTCAATCAAGTTGAACATATTTGATTGATTCCATTTGCTTCCGCTGCCGGATCAATTAAATGAGTGATGATGTATAGCACTTCATATACTTTGAGTATGATGAATTTTTTCGAAATCGAATTTAAATAATAGTTACCAAATAGCCATATAGATTATCCTTAGGTGCTTGTAGAAGCATTAAAGGTGTAAAGTTAAGTGTTTTGATGCAATTCACTAATTTGTGTAAGGGCTTACACTAATGACTGTTGAGATTGTATAAGGTTTCGGACAAAAACCGTATTCAAAACACTTAAAGATGGTTAAGGAACCATTGTGTCTATGTTATTTAAGAAATGGATTTTCTAGAATTGTTCTAGGCAATAGTGAACAATGAGAGATGCTTACAACGGAAATTGAGTACACTTGCAATCATGGGATGTGCAAGAGGATGGATCCCGCACACTGTGAAAACAGTGGGAGCTATTCTAAGGCTAGAGAGGTTATGTCTGGATTGGATCTAGACACGTACTCAGAAAGTTTTGTAGTGCAAATGTATACATTACAAAGGAAAACGAGTATGTAGTAAGGTTGAGTTAGGTACAAGAAGTTGATAAAACCTACTAACCAAAGTCTTCTCATAGGCTTAACATGATGAGTCATGTCATATGTCATTTCAATTGCATTGAGATGAACAACTACATATAAGATGAAAATGGATTATAAAAATATGAAGTAGTAATCAGGTATTGACTATTAACATGGTATTCGCTTGATCAGTGGCTCTTGGATAATAGTGGGTATACTGTCAGAAGTGGGTATGACCTGATTAGACTGAAGTTTCAAGAAGTTCAATGGCACAGATACCTGTGGTGTAGCTGGTGCTATCCTAAGCCTCAGTTTATTGGCTGGCTTATAGCCCGTGAAGCTTTAAAACTGAAAGATAGGTTGTATGCATTGGGTATTTTCTCTGATGCTACCTGTCTACTTTGTGGTCTGGAGGATGAGAATCATTCTCATCTTTTTTTGAAATGTGAATATAGCAGGAGGATTCTTACTATTATGGCTGGGTTGTGTCAGGTTGTTATCCCTGATACCAACCTTTTTCTTTGGATTAATGGACACCATGCTTCTTCTCTGCAGAAAAAGGTTCTCATGAGTGTGGAATTAGCAACTTTTTACCATATTTGGATGCAACGAAACAAAGATAGAATTGATGATGTTGTGCTGAGACCAGAGATACTTTGTTGCCAGATAAGGAAGGAAGTGAAGAGTAGATTGTCTACTAAATTTAAACCAGGTCTTTGTACTCCATATTTAAATTGGTTAAATTTAGTTAGAATGAGTATGTAACTTCATTGTATGGAGTAGTCTTGTAAATTGGTTCTGTTTGAAAACGGTATAGCTTGTAATAGCTCGTTTGCGCTTTAATGAAATTCTTACATTTCACCCAAAAAAAAATGGTATTCGCCCATAATCACTTGTATGAGGTGACGTCTCGAAGTGACTAGAGTGTGATGCGATTGATGGCAAGTTCAAGTGCCATAGAGTCATATGAGATGACTAGTCGATCACATAGGCAGACTGTTAGGAACACTTTGTCGGGCCTTATGACCGCTTATAGAGTTCTGGCAAATTTATATAGCCTGGTTGTGGCGAGAGCTACTATAGTATTCTAATGAGTCGATTCTTTTGACTAAAGACTGTTCGCCTAAGGTGGCACAGTTTCAGATTAACTTTGATTTATGTTACTATGACCTTCGTAAATGGGGTCAAATGGGCATATTTTGGGTTATGATGGCTGTGGCTAGTCGAAGGGAATAAGTGCGATAGGAATTGTCCACCCCTTGTCAGGGTTATAACAATATCTCAAGGCCACTCGAGGAGAAATGAACTGGAAATGCGTGGCCACGCTCGGAAGGTATCTATGGTAGATAATTCCGGTCAATCAGTTATTCTCCAGATCGAGGAAACCACTTTCGATATGATCACTTGCAAGTACGACCTGAAAGACACCTTGCATTGAGTGGGAGATAGTAATAGGACAAGAGAATTGGTGACACACACTTGTCGAGGACAAGTGGGAGATTGTTGGAATATGTGTCCTTCGACAATAATGCGATCACAACTGTTGATCATGATGATCACATGTTTAAATCTCATTCTAAGAATACATGTGGGATGTAATATTTTACAATCAACTGGTCCACATATATCGGTAATGATTGGATGACTAGAGTTTGACATTACTGTCGTGCGACGGTGGTGATCAGTTGATCCCCTTAGGTCATACCTATAGGGAAATACTCTTAATTGATTATTTAATTAATCGCATGCCGATACGAGTTAATTAAATTACTTAAAATTGACGGATGATTTGTGAGTAAGGTTAACGTGTCTTATTGTAATTCGATTAAATTAGATACGGTCTAAGTAATCGAATTGTTTTATTACTTGGATAAAATTATTGTTTACGAAACAATTGAAATTGAAATTGAAATTGAGATTGACTGAATGATTTATTATAAATACAAGACGTTGTGATTTATAATTGATAAACCGTTTTGGTACAAATAATTACGAATTACTAGTCGATTTTGTATATGACATATTTTATGAGTATGTTGATTTTTAATATGTTAAAAATACATTACAATTTCACATGTCAAGTAACATGTCACATATGTCACAATTGAAATATGACAAAATAAAATGGACCTTCCATTTTATGATAAGTGTACCAAAATATTAGAGGGAATAAGGTTAATATTGTGTTTTTATTTTAAGTGGAAAACATGATGATTAATCTAAAATGACTAGCCTTACATGCCTAGTCTCACCTTGAGAAGAACAAGGCCATGCATTGGCTTCCCTTGTCCCTCCTCCCACCGGTTTTCTAGAGCAAAGATAGAGGGTTTTTCCTCTATCATTTTCATTCACAACTTCAACTAATTTTTCTAGTGTAAGAAAAATTAATCTCTCCATAATTTATGAAAACTTAGAGAGATAAATACACACAAATCTCTCCTCTTGGCCGAAAATTTTCAAGAGGAAATACACAATTTTTTGTGTCAATTTTATAATAAGACTTATATTATTTCTAGTACAAAATAATATTAGTTATTAAGAGATTTCCTTGGGTATTCACATTTGGGAGAGGTTATAATTTGGACCTTTTGTTCATCCATTTTAAGGAAAGCTCAAGAACTAACAAATAGGTGAATTTGTTGGTGCCCATTAATCCGAAATCATATAGTAAGATTGATGATTTCTTCTCTTATCTTATTTATGTTTTCATGCATAAGATCTAGTTTTTATTTTATGACTAAATAAATCTTTTCATATTTGAATATGCTTATTAATGAGATTAATAAATTCTAACAGATCGGGTATATTATATTGCTCGGCAATTGGCGACAACCAAAAAGCTGGTTTTTGCCCCTTATAATGAAATCGGGTAATACATCATTAGCATTATGTTTTCCCCTACAATTGCATTTTCATAACTAATATATGTACTTGTTAATAATGTTGATGTCTCTTGATGTATGTAGGAGTCATTGGGTGCTAGCAGCCATCATGCCGAGCAAGAAGAAAGTTTTTTGGTTGGACTCTTTGCATAAAGAACCAAGCGAGACCTTTAAGGGCTTGATTATTAAGTAAGTTTATAATACGAATTTATTTTTAATAAAATTAAGTTTCAATTTTTATTTATAGCAAAATGCTAATTTTTGCCCCAAAAATATGAGTTTCTACCTCTTTTTTTTTTAATAAAAAAAGGGCCTTTGAGAAGAAAAGAGCTAACGAGGATCAACCCAAGAAAGATTCTGATGATGGCCCTACTTTTATTACGATAACAGGGGTACGTGCTCAAATACAATACCTTAAGTGCAAAAATATGTCTTTAATAATAATACGTGCGCAAATACAATACCTAAAATGCAAGATTTTGATGCGGGCCTTCTCATCTCTTCGTTTTTTATGTAATAATATAGGTCCCTCGCCAGCCGGATAGCATTCAATGTGGATACTACGTTTCTCGGTTCATGTTGGAGGTTATCATGCGAAGATATTGTTAGTTATTTAGACCATGTTAATACTCATCTTATGATATTAAAATTACAAATTAACTTTGTTTAGTCTAAATCTACATGCATGCAAAAGAAAATACAAGAAGATGGTATTAAACCATCTTAAGACAAAATATGGGCACTACAAAGGTCTCCTGCCTTTATAGTTCTTGAACTATGCAACTATGGACGATCCTTCAAGAACACCAATTACCAATATAGGTAATCTCCTTTGGTGGCACCCAAGATTAACCCAAAATAATTACTACAAAATAATATTAACTAGATATTATTTGAGTAAAATGTATGTATATTTGATGAACTAATAAATATTATTACTTTGATAATATTATTAGTTTATATTATATGTGTTTATAGATGAAAATGATGAACAAAATAAGAAGAAAAGTTGGTCTCTAAGTGTTGTAGAAGTTCCGGCCAAAACACCCTTAAAGACCAAGAATTTCTTCAAATTTTTCCAACATAACAAATGGTGTAATTGTATGGGTATTTATAGGCAAATGTGGAGACAATATTAAGTGGAAAAATGCCACTTATTGGACACTTGTGATGTCCTCATAAAACCGGTACAAGTGGACATATTTGAGTCCATTTCGGTTTTCGACATTTGCCCCACAAATGCTTATAAGTCTTATATTTAATTATCTTATATAATTAAATATTAATTTAATTATTTAACACTTACATCATATAAATTAACCAACAATAATTACTTAACTATTAAGTAATCATAAGACCATTTTATTAACATACAATGTGTCAATATTAACCCATTTAGCTAATTTTACAACCTCTTGTAAAATTTAATAGCTAATTGATTCTACCTCAAAACATATACACATATCGTATTAATTAATTAACAATTAATTAATAAATTTTAATTTATTTATTTATTATTTAATATCACATAATAAAATAATAAAACTCCTTGATCCGTGTTCGTAACCCGCCATCAAATAATACATACACGCGACTAATTAAAAGTCAAATAATACAAGGAATTAATTATCTCGTATCTCATATAAACAATTAATTTATTCTATTTGGACGTCATGCTATAGGTGTGACCTAAAGGGATCAGCTGATCACCGCCGTCACACGACAGTAATGTCAAACTCTAGTCAGCCAATCATTACCGATTAACGATGACCAGCTGACAAATAAAAAGATAAATCTCTGATATTCCTTTTACGAGATTTAATATGTAAACGCACTTATTGTGGAGGACACTACTCCAACAATCTCCCACTTGTCCGACACAAGTGTGCGTTACTAATTCTCTTGTCCAATAATATCTCCCACTCAATGCAAGATGTCTTTCAGGTCGGTCTTGCACGTGATCATATCATAAAGTGGTTTCCTCGATCAGGAGAATGACTGTCTAACAGGATAATCTACTATAGATCGCATCCGAGCGTGGCCACGCATTCATAGTCATCTCTCCTCGAGTGGCCTTGAGATAAGATATGACTTAAAAGGACAATCCCGTTGACCTATTTTCTTCATTCGATACAGATCACAATGACCCAGTAAATGCTCATCGACCTCCTTTTACGGTGCGACCTAGAACAAAAACCAAAGCCACCGGAAAACCATACCAACTCAGACAAATAGTCACCAGTCTAAAGAATTGACTCAAAGGAATAAATAGAAATCCTTGCCACGACCTAGCAACAAAAGGACTCTATAAACGGTCACTGTCCGACAAATTATCTCATAATATGCCTATGTAATCGACCAGTCATCACTATGACCATATGACAGTCGAACCTGTCATCTATCGCCTTACAATCTAGTCACTCAGAGACGTCCCCTCATTAAGTAACTAGGGACAAAATACAATGTTAATCCAGTTCACTTTAATAGTGCTCGACTTTGTCACTACAATCTATTTGGATAAAACAAAGTATATAAAATTCAGATATAAGACTGAATATAACAATAAATGTTATTATCATATATGAAATAATAAATACAATATTTTCATTATTACATATCATATAATTTACAACAGTTCTGGCATTCGTCTCAATTCCATCGAAACTACATGACTATCATGTTTAGCTTGAGACAAAGGCTTGGTTAAAGGATCAGCGATGTTGTCAGCTGTCCCAACCTTACAAACTGTAATTTCTTTCCTTTCGATTAAATCTCTAATTACATGAAATTTCCTAAGTACATGTCTAGATTTGTTACTAGACTTGGGCTCTTTTGCTTGAAAAATTTCCCCACTGTTATCAAAATACAAAGTGATAGGATCCTCGGCGGTTGGAACTACCTTCAGTCCCTCTAAAAATTGCCTAATCCAAACAGCTTCCTTTGCAGCTTCAGAGGCTGCAATATACTCAGCTTCCATTGTAGAATCAGCAGTCACAGACTCCTTGAAACTTCTCTAGCAAACCGCCTCTCCGTTCAACAAAAAGACAAAACCAGCCTGGGATTTCAAATCATCCCTATCGGTTTGGAAACTGGCATCCGTATAACCTCTTATACGTAATTCAGATTCTCCTCCAAACACTAAGAATGAATCTTTAGTCCTTCTCAAGTACTTTAGAATATTCTTGACGGCTATCCAGTGACTCTCACCTGGAGTTTTCTGAAAACGACTCATCATACTCAAAGCATACGAGACGTCAGGACGAGAACACGTCATAGCATACATGATCGATCCAACAGCGGAAGCATAGGGAATCGATTTCATGCGTTCAATATCCTTAGGCTCAGTAGGACACTGTGACTTACTTAAAGTGATTCCACTGCACATAGGTAGAAAACCTCTCTTGGAGTTTTTCATATTGAATCGGTCAAGAATCTTATCGATATAGGCTTCTTGACTCAATGCTAATATCCTTTTAGATCTATCTCTATAGATCCGGATACCCAAGATGCGCTGAGCTTCTCCCAAATCTTTCATTTGGAAGTGATTTCCTAACCACTTCTTAACAGAAGCAAGCATATCAACATCATTCCCAATGAGTAATATGTCGTCCACATAAAGAAGTAACAAAACAACTTTACTCCCACTAAACTTCATGAATAAACATGGTTCCTCAACACTTCGAGAAAAATCATTCTGTTTAATAACATGATCAAAACGATGATTCCAACTCCTTGACGCTTGCTTAAGACCATAAATGGATCTCTTAAGTTTGCATACTTTGTTAGGATTTTTAGGATCCAGAAAACCCTCAGGTTGTGTCTTGAACACTTCCTCTTCCAGAAACCCGTTCAGGAAAGCGGTTTTGACATCCATTTGCCATATCTCATAGTCATGAAATGCAGCAATCGATAACATTATCCGAACATATCTAAGCATAGCAACTGGTGCAAAAGTTTCATCATAGTGTAAATCATGAACTTGAGTGAAACGTTTTGCCACCAATCTAGCTTTGTAGACATCCTTATGTCCATCCATGCCAATTTTAATCTTGAATATCCACTTACACTGAAGAGGTCGAGCATCTTTAGGTAAGTCAACCAAGTCCCATTCCTGATTATTGTACATGGAATCCATTTCGGATTGCATGGCCTCGAGCCATAGCTTAGAGTCAGAACTCGTAATAGCTGCTTTATAGGTCTTGGGTTCATCACTTTCTAAAAGTAAAACCTCATAGTAACCATCTTCCTCGATAATACCAAGATATCTATCAGGCTGGCGACTAACCCTTTCTGACCTCCTAGGTTCAACAGGAACAATAACCAATTCAGACGTAGAAGGAACATCTTCCTGCACTGTCACATCAGTTTGTGGCTCTTGAACTTCATCAAGTTCAAATTTTCTCCCACTATGTCTTCTAGAAATAAACTCTTTTTCTAGAAAGACAGCTTCACGAGCAACAAACACTTTATTCTCGTTACTAGTGTAGAAGTAATATCCACAAGTTTCCTTAGGGTAGCCTACAAAAATGCATTTTTCGGAACGAGGTGCAAGCTTATCGTCAGACTTGCTCTTGACATAAGCATCACAACCCCATACTTTCATGTATCGCAGATTCGGGACTTTCCCTTTCCATATCTCATATGGAGTTTTGTCAGTTGCTTTAGTGGGACTTTTATTAAGTGATTGTACAGCAGATAAAATGGCAAAACCCCAGAATGACTTAGGTAACTCTGTTTGACTCATCATCGATCGAACCATATCTAATAAAGTTCGATTCCTCCTTTCAGCCACACCATTTAATTGTGGCGTGCCAGGAGGAGTTAACTGAGATACAATACCGTAGTTTTTAAGGTGATCTTTAAAGTCATTGCTTAAATATTCTCCACCACGATCTGATCGTAATGCTTTAATCTTCTTATTTAATTGGTTTTCTACTTCATTCTGAAACTCTTTGAACTTATCAAAAGCTTCACTTTTATACCTCATTAAGTAGATATACCCATATCTACTCATGTCATCGGTAAAAGTAATGAGATAGTCATAATTACCTCTAGCAGTGACTGTCATTGGACCACAGAAATCGATATGTATTAAACCCAATAACTCACTAGCTCGAGATCCTTTTCCTAGAAAAGGTTAACGAGTCATCTTGCCAAGAAGACAAGATTCGCATGTGCTAATTGATTCTACCTCAAAACATATACACATATCGTATTAATTAATTAACAATTAATTAATAAATTTTAATTAATATATTTATTATTTAATATCACATAATTAAATAATAAAACTCCTTGTTTCGAGTTCGTAACCCGTCATCAAATAATACATACACGCGACTAATTAAAAGTCAAATAATACAAGAAATAAATTATCTCGTATCTCATACAAACAATTAATTTATTCTATTTGGGCGTCATCCTATAGGTGTGACCTAAAGGGATCACCGATCACCGCCACACGACAAGAAATGTCAAACTCTAGTCAGCCAATCATTACCGATTAACGATGACCAGCTGACAAATAAAAAGATAAATCCCTGATATTACTTTTACAAGATTTAATATGTAAACGCACTTATTGTGGAGGACACTACTCCAACAATCTCCCACTTGTCCGACACAAGTGTGCGTTACCAATTATCTTGTCCAATAATATCTCCCACTCAATGCAGGATGTCTTTTAGATCGTTCTTCCACGTGATCATATCATAAAGTGGTTTCCTCGATCAGGAGAATGACTGTCTGGCCGGATAATCTACTATAGATCGCATCCGAGCGTGGCCACGCATTCGAAGTCATCTCTCCTGTACCAAATGATTCGAAATCAAAAGGTTTAATTACACCAGTCGACACTAGTCTTTTAATGCGCTTCTCGTTGATATGTCCTAATCGACAATGCCATAAATAAGATTGATTATGATCACCTGTTTTGAGTCTTTTATTATCTAAATGATAAACATCGTTGCAGGTATCTAGAATATAAATTCCATTGATCGAAATAGCTTGGCTATATACAATCCCATTAAGGGAAAAAGTACAACACTTGTCTTTAATTACAAAAGAAAACCCTTCAGTGTCTAACACGGATATGGATATTATCACTACTACAAATCCCTTACACTAATGACGCTTTAGCATTGACGTTTGTATAAACCGTCGACCTCATAATTAACTCTCAAATTTAATATTTCGGAAAACAGCCATATTCTAAAAAAAAAAAGAAGCACAATTTCTTAATTTCACCTAAAAAGCCCACTAATACCAATCCACTATCAGCGCACTACATTTTGTCACTTTCTTCAAAGAAAAAAAACCCTAACCTTTAAAATTCTCGTTCGATCATCATCAGATCAAGAGCAAATAAAAAATCTGCAAATCAATTCTAATTCTTCTACTCACAAAGATACAATCTGCCCATTACCTATCATAGGTACAGTTCTACTCCTCACTCATTTTCAATTACTCGGAAGTTATTATAAATTTTAATTGATTTAATCGAATTGTGGGTGTTGTTGATAATTTTGATCATCGGCAAACATGATTAAGTTATTGCTAATATGATTTTATTTTCATATGTTTATGTAAACGATTGTTGGAATTCTTTGAGAGCAAAGTTTAGATTAGTTAATCCATGATTTTGTGATTTTGCTGTGTATAGTTTTTTTTTATTGTTTTTATTTTGATAGCAAAATCTGGACATTGGAACAATTCACTAACTCATGCATACCTTTCAGAGTTCTAACGAAATTTTACAAAGCAATTACTGAATTGATATAATGACAGGTATACAATGCAAGTTTTAGTTCAAGTAGCGCATGTAAGATCTTGCTGTTTTGGATAGAGATAGAGATGAAGGGTGTCCTAGTTTTATGTTCTTCTACAATTATCGAGTATTTAATTAGTTAGTTGTGGTAATAACCAAATATTGTTAGAATAGATCGTCTATAGTTATAATTCTGAATTATTTATTTGTTATTAAAGGAAAAATTTGGAACAACATTAAGCTAATTCAGGTCCTGCATGTGACCCATGCTCGATCCAAACGATACTCGACTCTATTCAAGCTTTTGCTTGGCCATAAGGGTGAAACATAAACAGTTTATCACCCTTTGGATATTTTTTGCGTTACTGTGATAATATTGAAGTGTGCAATGTCATTAGACATATCACTTATGAGGGATGTATTGTAGGCAGTTTCGAGTTAATCTTTGCTCAGTCATGGATGTTGATGAATATTAATCCGATAAATATTAATCTTTGATATTAGAGAAACCATAATTGTTGTGATGTTGATGAATATTACTATCTTTGTTCAGTCATGGATCATTTTATTCATATTTTCAAATAGTATTGTTTTAATAAATTATAGTTCTGTACTGGCCACTTTTAACCTTAGTTAGCTATTTATGATGTTTTATTTTTAATTTGCTTTGTCTTGCTCTCGTATTTTAGCAAGGTTCATAAGGTATAGTTTACATTGGAGGTGCATATCTTTTTCATGCTCTGTTGAATGTACATTAACAGTAATGTTATTTGGTAAATCTGTAAAATCATTAATGGCTAAGCTTCCTTCCCATTTTGCTTCTAGAGTAAATCATTTCCAACATTAGTACAACTCTACTTGATTTTTAGATTATAAAGATGAGGTACAGTATTTTATGAGCTCGTAACGAATAACTTTCTACAATTAGCATTTAGATTTCTTTTCTTTTACAAATCATTAGAAACATGCTACATATGTACTGCATTAGCAATCAAGACAAAGTTTACTCCACTTCATCCCGGGAACGTATAACTCGTAATATTTGTTTTTGAAGGATTAGTGAAACAATAAGAAGTACAAGTACACAAGTTTATTATCAACCTATTTGTTCCAAACAACAATTTTTTTTTTTAAAAAAAATTGACATAGAAAAAATTGAACCATAGCAAATTTTTTATCACTCTTGAGAAAGATACAATACCTTCCTCATAATTCAGTCCCGCATTTATAATTCATTTTGTTTAGTGATAAATTTTTTCAAGCATGTTGCTATCAACTATACTAATCAAAGAGTATGTAAGCATTTCTCTTACTTCTAACATTAGATATTTGTATGGAAATATGAATTCAAAAGGGGAATTGGAGTCAGATTTGAGTTGCATATATACGGTTCATCTTGGTTGTGTAAACTTTAATTTGGGTTTTTTCCATTGTAAATTATAGGGTGCTAATTTAACAGGTTATATGACCATGTCTTTTTCCATTGTTGGATGGAGCATACACATTATTTCTTTTCATCCATTTAATGATTAGGTCAGTGAAAAACGATTCATTTATAACTTGTATGGGTGCAATGGGTAGTGTATAGTTTCCATACACCGTTACATCAATTGTTTTACAATGTTTTGCTTTATTATTGCAATTTATGCCATCTTGTACCTGTTGGATGTTTCATTTGGCTAGAGATACTTTTTAGTTAACCACTCGATTAAATTAAGATAAGAGTACAGGTTTTGGATACCTTCCATTTTCTCTATTGTCGTAACAATGTGTTTTATACAAAATTCAGTTTAGGTATATAACTATTTATGTTACCTTACTTATTCTAAGTCTAACCATGGTGTATGAGTCAAAATAAGATGTCTTGAATTGAAGTTTGTAGTTGTGTTTAGGTCTTTTCCTTATATTCACCTCCTCCCATTTTGACATAGTAATTGCTTAGTTCTTAGAGGTTCTTAGAATTTGCAACTAGATGACTTTCGCAAAAGTTTGTATTATTTCCGAAAACCAATCAAACATTTTCCTTATAACTATAGATTATAATAGATTGCAAGCTTTTCCAGATTTTTGAGAGAGCAACATGGATAATTATATCACGAGTTCATGTATAACAAACTTGTTCCAATTGCCGACGATCTTTGCAAACCGTATTTGGTAATTGGTAATGATTCAGTTTATGTGATTTGAAACAAAGTTAATATTATCGCACATATTGGTGGCACTACAAAATGCCATGACAGTTAATAACAAACTTGTTCCAATTTTCTTTATTCACAATCACACCTTCATAATATTATACCTTCATGTATTTATTAGGAATGATAACTTCTTTGAGTTTAATGTGATGACACTTTCAAAACTTGTTGACTTTGAATGACTGCACGAAGCTCGCTCTCTTTGCACAAGTATCATCTGGTACGTACTTACAACTATAATTTACTCCCTCCGTCTCATTCATTTATAAACATGTGCCTCGTGGGTGCGTGTTTGTGTTGCAATTGGCTGGAGTTTGTGCTGAGTTCTAACTATATTTAGTTAATTGTCCTGTAATCAAGTTTTTCTTGCCCTATAATTTTCCGAGATTGTGATTGTTTTTGTGCTTTATTGAGCTGAATCTGAATATTGTTTAGTAGTCTCATCCTCTCGCTAATTTTCTCTCTTCTTACCTTTCGACGGGTAATTCTATTCAGCACAATTTTGAAACATTTTTGTGAAGTGTATATGTACTAATCAAATATATTCATATAAATTATATTTTCTTTGTCCGTTATAGGTTTCCGATTCATCAGATGGTGATGATGCGCCTTCAAATGTTGATTGAAGATGCGCCTTCATATGTTGATTGAAGTTTCTTTGACTTTGCGTCTACATGATTGAAGCCCCTACCACATTCAAACTACTCAGTGTCCTTGTCTAGCTAGTTACGGAGCATTTTTTACGGTTTTTTGGACTTTTACTATCTTACGGATCCCTTTTGATATTTTTGATTTTGTCGTACTATAAATTATGTACTAGTTTATATTAGTTCAATTGTCAATGCTAGCTAGCTATAGTATTTGTGACGGAGACGGTATATGTATCAAACGTATGATTATTTATAAAACTACGTGGGTACGTTATTAATTATATACAGAGTATATTGCATTATGTTTTTTTTTATGATTTAGTAATGATACCTAGTAGTACTATATTATTTATAGGTTTATTTAATTAATCTCTAAGTACGATTTTATCAGAAATCAAAAAGCCGAAATTATACCGTTGACAAGAAGAAGTGTCAATATATAAATAGTTGACGCTTAATTCCGTCTCATCGAGTGACACTTAAAACTATCACTAGTCGCTGAAGACGCTTAAAAGCGTCAAATTTGTCGACAATTAAAAGCGTAAATAGTCCATGAAGACGTTTAAAAGCGTCAAATTTATTGACAAAAAAAACGTCAATAGCCACCAAAGACGCTTAAAAGCGTCAATTTTGTTGACAATTAAAAGCGTCAATAGTTCATGAAGACGTTTAAAAGCGTCACATTTGTTGACAATTAAAAGCGTAAATAGTCCATGAAAACGCTAAAAAGCGTCATAATTATTGACTAAAAAAAACGTCAAAAAATAACGACGGCCCAAAATTTGGCGCTTTTATAAAGCGTCGATAAAAAAAATTGACGCTTTAAAGCGTCGAAAAACGCCTGAAAAAGCGTCACCAATGCAAGGTATGTGTAGTAGTGTATATTTCTAGATAGCGTTGGTACAAAATAACAATTATTAAGATGCAACTGCATTCCTGAAGCTAAACTAAGTACATAAGTTCCTACTGAGACGGCAGCTACTTTAGACCCGTTTCCCATTCGGAGATCGACATCACCATTGTTTAGCTTTCTTATGCTTTTTAGGCCCTGCAAATGATTACATAAGTGAGAACCACAACCAGTATCTAATACCCAAGTTGTATTTGAAGCATAATTTATGTCTATCATAAAAGATTCGGTTGAGAAGTTACATGTCGGCTTCACAATGCCAGCTTTTATGTCATCC
Source organism: Silene latifolia (assembly GCF_048544455.1). Taxonomy (NCBI): domain Eukaryota; kingdom Viridiplantae; phylum Streptophyta; class Magnoliopsida; order Caryophyllales; family Caryophyllaceae; genus Silene; species Silene latifolia. The sequence continues at coordinate 42,836,828 of NC_133531.1, forward strand.
AGGTACTTTGTACAATTACGTCTCCAATGTCCCTTGTTATTACAATAATTACAAGTGTCTTTAAGAGGATTACCCTTTATAGGTTTAGGCTTGGTAGAGCAATTCATAATTGCTTTACCTTTGCCCTCCACCTGAACGGGCTTCTTACCTGCGTTCCTCTTAAACTGCTTCTTCCCCTTCACGTTAATCGCAAGCACATCTTTCCTCGTGCTCCCACTCAATCCCATGTCCTTCTCTGCTTGCACAAGCAGAGAATGGAGCTCATGTAAACTCTTTTTTCATGTTCGTCATATTGTAATTTACCCTAAATTGGGTAAATCCCTTGACGTGTGAGAGAGAGTGGAGCACTCAGTCCACCACAAGTTCGTCGGGGATTTTACATCCCAACCCCTCTAAAGTTTCCACGTACTCAATCATTTTAAATGCGTGTGAACTTACAGGTTGACCATCTTTGAGGTTAGCCTCAAAGAAACGAACTGTGGTGTCATACTGGATTATCCTCGGGGATTGAGAAAACATAGTAGAAAGCCTCGAGAATACTTCATGTGCATCGCGAAACTTGACACATTGCTTTTGTCAAGCAGGATCCATTGAAAAAATCAAAAACATTTTTAATTGCAGCGGATTCCTTTTGATAATTTGAAAAAACCTCCCTTACATCGGCAGTGGACCTAGTACTAAGCGAAGGGGGAGAGGGATCGACAAGGTAGCGTAATTTGCCATAACCTGCGGCAGCTAATCGAAGTTGTTCCTCCCAATCTTTAAAATTACTACCGTCGGCTTTTAATACATATTTGTCCATAAAAGAACGTAGCCATGAATCTCTAGCTATGGTGACGGTTTCACTAGTAGAAGTCATCGTGATTACTACAAAGGAAATAAAGGAAAGATTAACATTTATCGTCTAGAAATATTTAACTTGTGAAACTATTTAACAAGTTCCCATTTATATAATGATCTCCCACTGAATTATATAAATGATTCCAAGATCCAATTTTATATAAACACGCACTACTACAGATACAGGCTATAACAACGGCTAAAAACCGTTGTTATATAAAATAGCGGACCTTGTTAAAGCGTCCGTTGTAAAAGGTTTTAACAACGGTTGGTTTCTTAAGCAACCCGTTGTTAAATTATTAACAAAGGTTTTAAGTATCAAAACCCGTTGTGGAAAGTGTGACTCAATTTTGGTGGGAAAGTTATAACAACGGTTACTTTACAAAGAACCGTTGTTATAACTAAAAACAACGGGTTGTTTCTACATAACCGTTGTTGTTTGTTTTTACAAAATAAAAAAAAATTAAATTAAATATTACTAGATGCATGCATAATTACGGGGCCCGTTATAATTTCGATGCATGCATTATTACTGCCATCCATGTACTGTGCATATGAATGGACAATATATGGAATGAGAAGGGTTTACATAAGATTTGAAGCAGGGAGATATGATGATTATGGCACAACTTCCTAAACATGCATATATTATATTAATTAAAAAACAACTCAAAGGACACATTACTTAGTATAAATACATACATTATCTCAACCACCATTCCATTATCTCACTATCTTCAAATCCTAACTGCTAAAACAATCTCCAAACCCTAATTAATCTTTCAAACAACTCCAAAGTTCATCAACAAAATGAACGATTACATCCTTAAAACTCTTACTATGACCGAGAACAACAACAGCTTCATCCGCCGGTTGCTCCACATCGAGGAAAGTTTTAGGAGCTATCTTGTGGATGCTCAAGCCGCACTCAAGGACGCCAAAAGAAATGGCTTGACAGAGCAAAGCGTTGTTGTTGCGACTATATGACCATATAGCAATGCAAACGAAACCTCCAAATAGCTAAGGAGGAGAGGAGGGATATCATAGAAAAGAATAAGACTCTCTATGAAAATATAAGAATTGCATTTTTAGAAATGTAATTCTTTTTTTAATTTATATATATATATATATATATATATATGTATATATATATATGTATATATATATATATATATTAATGAATTATTAATTAAGTTTATCATGCATTCCTCTCTATCATCTTGCTTCTTCTTTGTTTTATTTTATTTAATTTGTTTTACGAGCTAATTAAGCGATTAATAACATAATAATGATCGATAAAAACCCATCATATATACATGCAAATGAAATAATTAAAAAAAGAAAACAATGACGATGAAAGACGATGAAACCAACAGTGACGGCGAGATTTACCTGATAATTAGAGAAAGTAAGAGACGATGAAACCAACAGTGACGGCGAGATGATAAAGCGACGATGAGAAAGAGAGAAAGAGACGATGAGAAAGTGTGTTTGCTATGTTTTTGTTTGTGTTTGTCTGTGTTTGTGTTTGTGTTAGGTTATGTATGTGTTTTGTGACTGTAGCTGATCTGTGTTTGTGTGGTTTATAGTATGGAAAGTATTGACAACGGTTGTTAAACAACAACCGTTGCTAAATAAGTTTTAACAACGGTTGTAAATCAACAACCGTTGTCAAATAAGTTTTAACAACGGGTTTAAAAATACCCGTTGTGATTACTTTTCACTAACTTTGCGCCAATTTTGCGCCAAATTATTAACAACGGTTGTGCAAATTTGACCCGTTGTTAAAACTTATAACAACGGTTATATAACCATACCCGTTGTAATTAAGTTTAGTAAAAATCGCGCCATATATTCTACAACGTCTGTTGTGATTTTCGTGCATAAACGTTGTTAAAGGGGCGTTGTAGTTGCCTAGATTTGTAGTAGTGACGGGCACGGTGGACCGGTTCAACCCATATTTATATAAATTTGGTGAGTCAACATTTTGACTGATTCTGCTACTAGAACTCTTGGTTGGCGGATTTTCTTAAAATCTATCTTTTAGCCCCAGAAATAAATATGGGCACGGTGGACCGATTCAACCCATATTTATCCCGTTGAGTCCAACCAATTTTCACGTGTAATAACCTTTATTACCCTACTTACCCAACGTAAAAAGAGTGTACCTCGGTGATCCGAACTTACCTCTAATGAAGAAGGGATTCATAGGTGCTATTTCTTGGTAAGGCTTAATCTCAATTTTAAACAAATGTGAGAGATCTTATCAATTTAATTGTCTATCACCTTTAAGTGAACAAAATTAGTGAATGCTAGACGATTAAATCGATAACAAAAATAAAACATGTGGTGACGATTTGGCATGAATGCATATAAGAATTAAAACAAACAAGTCCTAATATGGCCACCTAGTTAATCTAATTAACTAAAATTATTACACTTAGGAAACAAACTCCTTGGTCCCTTGAGTCTTCATAATTTGGCTTCCTTCTTTAGGATTTCGGAACGCCTTTCCGAAAACATCGTCTTCATGAAAACTCCGTCTTTAGATGATTCATCTAATTACTAATAATTAAATTACATAACAATACCCTATCATACAATTTGTAATAAAATTAAAATAAAAACTATTAATTAATTACAAATTAGGCGATACGAAATCGCAATTAATTACAAAACAAGTCGATATTCCCTTACATTACGGGAAATACCAACTTCTACCTATGGCCATATTAGGAAAAATTACATAATTATAATGCTAAAAAAAACGTTCATCCAAATGAATAAAAATTGCATTATGAAAATGACATGCCAAATCGTCTAACTTACCAACAACGATCATTTGAGCTTGCTTTGACGGAACTTTTACCAATAAAAATTCATAAACAATTCTTAAAACAATTTTAAGACTTACTCATCATACTAATCTGGTCTAATATCAAAATAATTATTCTCAACAATTATCTTGAATTTATATGGGAATTAAAACATAATTATGACAAAAATGATATAATAATTCTCAATTATCATACAAAAATTCCATTCAATTTAAAAATTTATGGAAAAATAAATTTCAAAGCCATGAACATTCTGGTCTTACACCAAAAATCCCATGCAAGTGATTTTTTTTTTTAAATTTATTTAAAATGATTTCACAATTTAATCGGTAAAGCGACAATTTTTTATGATTTAATTCTAAATCAAACCATAAAAATTGAAATGACTTAAAATAAAATTTTTTACATTTTGGAACAATTTCTAGGAGCTAAAAATTCAAAAAATTCGAGCCCAAAAATTAAATTAATATTTATTTACAAAATAACCATTATTTACCAATTTTTATCAAATAAAAATCAATAAACTACCTAAATTAATCACATTAATTTAAATTTTCTATTTTTCTCATAAATAGTACATGCATGTGGTAATTTCTAAATAAATATGCATAAAATTAAAATGCAATCAATTTTAATTAACTCTTAATTAATTTTAATGCATTTTTACTCAATTTTATGCCATTTTAAGTTATAAAAAGTGGAAAAATTTAACAAAAATCAAATTTTCGTCCCATATCATCTTAAGACCAGATTATTTACATGAAAGACCATATTTTTTGATAAAACTAATTTTAGTAACATAATATCAATTTTATCAATTTATCTCATAAATTACTAAAATCGTCTTAAGACAACATGCATGTATTTAACAATGTTCTGATACCACTTGTTAGTTATTTAGACCATGTTAATACTCATCTTATGATATTAAAATTACAAATTAACTTTGTTTAGTTTAAATCTACATGCATGCAAAAGAAAATACAAGAAGATGGTATTAACCCATCTTAAGACAAAAGTTCCTTACATTGATATAAGACAAAATATGGGCACTATAAAGATCTCCTACCTTTATAGTTCTTGAGCTATGCAACTATGGATGATCCTCCAAGAACACCAATTACCAATATAGGTAATCTTCTTTGGTGGCACCCAAGATTAACCCAAAATAATTGCTACAAAATAATATTAACTAGATATTATTTGAGTAATATGTATGTATATTTGATGAACTAATAAATATTATTACTTTGATAATATTATTAGTTTATATTATATGTGTTTTTAGATGAAAATGATGAACAAAATAAGAAGAAAAGTTGGTCTCTAAGTGTTGTAGAAGTTCCGGCCAAAACACCCTTAAAGACCAAGAATTTCTTCAAATTTTTCCAACATAACAAATGGTGTAATTGTATGGGTATTTATAGGCAAATGTAGAGACAATATTAAGTGGAAAAATGCCACTTAATGGACACTTGTGATGTCCTCATAAAACCGGTACAAGTGGACATATTTGAGTCCATTTCGGTTTTCGACATTTGCCCCACAAATGCTTATAAGTCTTATATTTAATTATCTTACATAATTAAATATTAATTTAATTATTTAACACTTAAATAATATAAATTAATCACCAATAATTACTTAACTATTAAGTAATCATAAGACCATGTTATTAACATACAATGTGTCAATATTAACCCATTTAGCTAATTTTACAACCTCTTGTAAAATTTAATAGCTAATTGATTCTACCTCAAAACATATACACATATCGTATTAATTAATTAACAATTAATTAATAAATTTTAATTTATTTATTTATTATTTAATATCACATAATTAAATAATAAAACTCATTGTTCCGAGTTCGTAACCCGTCATCAAATAATACATACACGCGACTAATTAAAAGTCAAATAATACAAGGAATTAATTATCTCGTATCTCATACAAACAATTAATTTATTCTATTTGGGCGTCATCCTATAGGTGTGACCGAAAGGGATCAGCTGATCACCGCCGTCACACAACAGTAATGTCAAACTCTAGTCAGCCAATCATTACCGATTAACGATGACCAGCTCAAGTAAAAAGATAAATCCCTGATATTCCTTTTACGAGATTTAATATGTAAACGCACTTATTGTGGAGGACACTACTCCAACAGATGTATCCTTATTCCAGAAAAGGTTAGTAATTTCATAATGTGTTTATTACTTTTTTTTAAATTAGAGCTGATGTTTTCATAATGATGTATGTTGTTACAATAATGTCTTGTATGTCTTTGTTTTTTCCGTAGTATGTAATCAACGTGCAACATCTATTACCTGAGTTCAAAAAGCAGCAAATAGACGAGGTAAGGGACATGTTGGGCAAATACGTCTTAGATCATTGTAATGAAGACTAAATGCATGATACTTATCTTAGATCTTAGATCAGATCAGTTTAGTAAATTTTTTTGTTGAAGTTAGGGAATGATCTTTGTAAATTGTTGTTAGTATGAATTATGATGCTGCTGTTGCTGTAAATTGTAAGTATGATGCTGCTGTTGTTAGTATGAATTAATCTAAAAGATGAATTGTATCTATTAAGTTCTGATGAACCCAGCTGCTGATATATGCTGCTTCTGATATATGCAGGATTTTGAATGGCATGAAACAAATTTAATTTAAAAAAAAAAAATTAGGGAAATGTAATAAAAACGGTTACTTAAATAAAAACCGTTGCAAATACCATTCACAAATACCCGCGGATAATATTCAACAACAGGTTTAGAAGAAGAACCGTTGTAAATACCTTTCACAAATACCCGCGCATAATATTCAACAACAGGTTTTAAAAGAAGAACCGTTGTTACTAATAATTTCAACAACGGTTATGTTCCCTATACCCGTTGTTAAAAGTCTTCACAATTTTGGTGGGAAAGATACAACAACGATTTTTTTATATTATAACCGTTGTTATATCTTTCCCACCTAAAGTTTGTCAAACTTTCCACAACGACTTACTCGTAACAACAACGGCTTTTAACTGTTGTGAATAGTTTCCACAACGGTTTTAGTAAATAACCCAACCGTTGTAAATACCTTTTACAACGGCCGCTTTAACAACGTCCGCTTTTTGTTTTTATAACAGTTTTTACCCGTTGTTATAGCCTGTATCTGTAGTAGTGAGTGTATTAACATTATTGTAGTTATTCTCGTCGAGGGCATTTCCTCGGCCAGCGTATCTGCCTCTGCCTCCTTGTACCAACTGTCAGCTGCAAGGGCGACAAAGAGTTACAAAATGATCTTTCAATGAAGCGAACTTCTAGTGAAGTAGAACAACAAAGTAACAAACCCTAACACAAGTGTCTCAAGGAAGGTTACTTCTTAACGACCCAAAATGAAAATCACAATAAAAACAGCGTGCACCTACCAGCTAATTCATTGAGTCAATTTGTTCTATTCCATTGTAATCCATAACCAAATAATATTGAATATTTGGCTCATTAGAAATTAAAATCTTAATATAGCAAAACAATTTACATAACACATACTCCACCTCTTGTACTGGTACTGCTGCTTGCTATCCTCTCCTCGATGTTGGATATGTGTCCTCGACAATAATGCGATCACATGTTTAAATCTCATATTAAGAATACTAAAGGGAAAGTAACATTTTATTATTAACTGATCCACATTAATCGGTAATGACTGGCTGACTAGAGTTTGACATTACTGTCGTATGATGGTGATGATCAGTTGATCCCTTACGGTCATACCTCTAGGGAAACATTCTTAATTGACTAATTAATTAATTGTATGACGATACAAGTTAATTAATTCCTTAAATTTGAACGGATGATTTTGTGAGTTATTATTGTTTATGAAACAATTGATGTAAGAATGAATTGCTTATTATAAATACAAGTAGTTGTGAGTTATAATTCTATGACCCATTTTAAGTAAATGTAATTGTGAATTACTAGTTAATTTTTGTATGTGATTTACTTTGTTAATATAATGATTTTTAATTTGTTAAAAATGCATTATTTAATTAACATGTCTAGTAACATGTCCAATACGTCACATTACACAAAATTGACAATTGACAAAGTTAAAATGGGCCCATATTATCTATGTGAGCCGTGTAAATGGGATTATAGGGTGTTATTGTGCTTTAATTATTTTATTAGTGGGAAGCATCATCATTACCTACAAATGATAGCCATGCACACCTACACTCTTGTGAAGAGCAATTAGCAAAGGTATTGGGCACTCTTCCCTTGTGTAAAAACCGGCCACCCTAGAGAAAGATAAGAAGTTTTCTCTTCTTAATATACACAATTTATTCATATAAGTTTTTGACTTGTGTGATTAACTTATCTCTCTAGTTTTGTTGTTGAACAAAAATAATAAAACTCTCATATAAATCTCTAATATTATTCATATATTACTAAAAGTAGTAATCACTTAATATTAGTATTTTTAAGGACACAAATATTAATTTCTAGTAACCAAATCAATATTTGTATTAAGAAGGATTTCCTTGGTACAATCCTTAAGGAGTGGATCTTGCTATTAGATCTAAATTTTTGGGGCATTTGGAACATACTTAAGAAGACTAATTTGGTAGGAGACCAAGTTAGTATAAACCTTTTTCGGCCCCATTGTAAGAATGTTTAAATTTCTTCTCCTTTTATTTAAATTGTTATGCATGCATAAGTTCCTTTTAGTTTATGACTAAACTAATAAACACTTAGTTATTAGAGGTGTCTAATAAGAGATATACGGATCTTTCAATTGGTATCAGAGCAAGAGTTGTTGCATGCATAATCGGTTTTGTTTTTCCGAGTTAATATGTTAACATATAAAAATTAAAATTTGTGATTTATGAAGATAAATGCCACGAAAATTTTGGATGTTAAACCTTATGATCCTAAATTGATTTTAGGTCATTTTGATGATTTATGATAATTTATTGCTCTTTAAAAGATTATTTGTATTTTTATTACATTTTATTGAGTAAAATGACAATTAAAATGCTAAAAAATGTTCGGCTACGATTCTGAACTTGAAATTTTTACAATACCTCACATGCATATTTTAAAAATTGTATGTAAAATTTTATATAAAATGGTTTTATATAGCATGATTTATGATTTTTACATGTTAAAAGTCGATTAATAGAGGTATTTATGTTAAAAATGGTTAGACTTTGTTCCTGCCCATGAAAATTTACTATGTTGTGACATACAATATTTACACGGTGTATGTAAATTGTTAGATCAAATGGTTTAATTTTGCATGATTTATGATTTTTAGATGTAAAAATCAAATAAATAGTGACTATTTTGACATAAATAGCTAAATTGAATTTTATGGCATGAAATTTTTTCCCAATGTTGTATAAATGATATGAACATCAGATCTAAAGTTACATGTTAATTTTCATATGATTTTAATGGTTATTAATTTTTACGGGATATAAATTGATAAATAGCAACTTTAATAGTTTAGAATATAAAAATTCGATTTTGGCTTAATATTTGTCATTTCCAAGTTCTAGAAACTTGTTAAGAATATTCAAAATTTTAATTTTGATTTATTGCATAATTTTATGTTTAATTTTGAATTAAAGGGTTAAAATTATATTTTATACGATTTATTTGTGAAATAAATTAAAATAATCTAAGGGCAAATTTTATTAAAGTTTTGGAATGTTGGGAATTTTCCAGAATATACAAAATTGTGATTTTGAAATTTTCGAATTTTTATGACTTAGTTGGGAATTATTTCTTTATTATTATGAATAATAGTGATTAAAGAGCAATTGTATAATATCAAGTTGAATTATTGTCAAATGTTTAGTGAAGACTAAATTTTGAATCCTTAGAGGTTAGGGTAATTAACTTGGACATAGATGTGATTTATGTAATATTTTGTGATTTTAATAGGTTAATTGTCACAATAATCCATAAAACCGGACCATATATACGATATTAGCTTATGTAGGGCGATTTGGCACATAACATGACATGTTTTATACATATATTAATGCTACATTTTTAGTATGATTGTCATATTTTTTTTTATGTAATTTGTACTTAGTATGGCCTTAGTTTTTAATTGGTATTTCCCGAAATGAATGAGAATATCGATTCCGTTGTAATTAATGTGATCTCGTATCGCTTTTATTTTATTTAGTTATGTTTTTTTATTTTATATTGTATAAAGTAGAAAAGCTATGTAATTTATTTATATCGGAGTTCCTTGAAGACAGTGCAATTCGAGAAGGTGGTCCGACAAAGACGGTGTTACCTTGAACTGCATGCCAAATGAAGTTCAAGGGACCAAAGGAGTTGGTTTTCGAATTTGTAAATAGTTTATTTGATTTACTATTTAGGAAGGTCATACTAGGATTTTATCTTTATGCTTTACATTTGTTTTATATGTTTGCATGCATAGCCAAATCGCCATAACCACACATGCATATCTTTTTATCGAGTCATCGACCGTGTCAATTAAAATTATCGTAGTTCATCGCTTTAGTTCACTTAAAATGTGATAGATAATAAATTGACAAGACCTCTCACTAAATAATAATTGAGAATTAGCCTTACCAAATAGTAGAAACCGTGAATCCCAATTTCATAAGGAAGTAGGCTCGGCTCACCGGGGTGCTAAACTTGTTACGTTGGGTAAGTGGGTAGTAAAATGTTATTACATCGAAATTTGGATTGAGCTCAACGGAAGTATTCGTGACTGTAGTCGCATGTGTTCCGGGCAAAAGATAAATATTAGAGTAATTTTATCGACCGAGTGTAATACTCCGTATTTATAGTCTTGGGGGTACTCTATCGAGTAGGCCTTACTCTGTCGAGTAAGGGTAAGTGGCGAAGCAAAATAGTTTCTGACCTGTTGGGCACTCGATCGAGTAGTCAGGGGCACTCGATCGAGTAGAGATACTCGATCGAGTACCTTGGGTACTCGATCGAGTGTCCGGTTTACGGGGAGTTTTTCGCGGGTTTTGTTAATTATGCGATTAGGGTATTTAAACATAATCGTCGTTGTTTTAATTCACTTTTACCAAAACCTAAAACCCGTTTAAGAGAGAAAGCGATCGATCATCTTCCTAATCGCATCCTTGACAATTCCCGGAGTTCAGACGGTCAGTTCGTATCGTAGTTCGTGTCGTTGGATTCCTTGCGTCGAGGGTAAGCTTTTAATATAATTTATATAATGTTTTGCTAGGTTTGGTCAAACCCTAATTTAGGATTTGGGGGTTTTATGAATAGTAAGTAATTGGTAGTCTTTATGTGTTATATGTTAGGAGGAGAATTCGTAGAAGAGGCGTTTTGAGACAAATTGTAGATACCGTCTGCGTGTTGTGCTTTCCAGGTAGGATTTCCTACTCGGTATTAGTCCCATAATGGGATATTGGTGATGTCTTTGTAGTTAGTTGTTTGATATGATGATTGTGATTGTGATTGTGATTGTGATTGTGATTGGTTTCTATGGCTCTCGAGATGCGTTCTCGGCTGAGTGGGGTCACTTGCGGGAGTGATCTCACGCCCTAGTTTCGCCCTTCGTGGAACCCGCCACGAAAGGGGATGTGCACATTAATGGACAGGGTTATCGCTCGTACGATGAGCGGGGCTTAGGTGGGAACGGCCGCGGTCCCCCATCGGCGGCTGGTCCAAAGGTGGACGGTCGGTATTGAGACGATGGGAGTTGGTGGTGTGTGTGTGTGTGTGTGTGTGACAGTTTCAAATTTGTCTGTTTGTCTTATTGTTGTTAGCTATATTGATTGTGTGATTAGTCTTGACCCGGTGTTGTTTTGTAAAACTGCGGTGATCCATTCGGGGATGGTGAGCAGATATTGAACAATATAGAGATGATCTTTGGGATAGGCGGGATGGCCACGACATGACGATAAAGTCTTCCGCTGTAGTTTAGTATTTATTTACATTTCAGTTGAGAACAGATAGTTTGGAATAATGTATTGTACTTTCAGTTTGGTTTCGAGGATTGTACTTATTCATTAAATTACTTATAATAAATGTTGTTTCTGTTTTGTCTATTTGATTATCATACCTCGGGCAACCGAGATGGTGATGTCTTCATACCTGAGTGGTCCTGGTAAGGCACTCGGAGTATGGGGTGTTACAAATGGTATCGTAGCGACGATCCCGAAACCCGTAACCAATGAACTTAATGAACATAGGGAGTCAATTAAAATGAACCCGGGGTAAAAGTTGTAGGAGCTAGTGCAAAGGCTTGGGAGACATCCTAAAGTCGCGGGGGTCGCCCTACAACTTTGAACCGGCCACATGGGGGAAATGTGTGTTGAGTCATGTGTGTGCTTAGTAACTTGCGTAACAATGTGATGGAATGTGTTGATGGTTGGATGTTCGAATTGGAAGTTGATGAGATGAAAGAAAGGTAATGTTATATATATAGACATTGTTGATGAAATGATAGCATGATGGAATGTTTTTACAACGTGGCAATTAATAGCATGATTGTTATGATATAATGTGATTTATAAAGTTAGCATGTTAGTATACGACGTAATATGCGGGTAGCTCTTACGTATTGGTGGTACTTGATCGAGTGGGGCTGACTCGATCGGGTAGGTTTTTGGCGATTTTGAGTCCAGAATCGAGTTTTGGGGCACTCGATCGAGTAACTAGGGGTACTCGATCGAGTAGGGGGTCACTCGATCGAGTAGCCTAGATACTCGATCGAGTAGGTTAGAGATCAGAAGGTCTGTTTGGTTCTGGAGTTTGGGTACTCGATCGAGTACATGGGGGCACTCGATCGAGTAGCCCGTTACTCGATCGAGTGGGTTTGGATACTCGATCGAGTAGGTTCTGGGCAGCGCGTTTTCGTGTTTTGAGGTTTAGTACGCGTGTTTATGTTTATCCCTTTCTTATATAGCTTCAAGATGCCGCCCAAGAGAAACGCTTTGTATGCGAGAGCTGAGCTTATGACTACGGACGACATCGTCAAGATGTTAGAGCACCAGGATGCTCTTACTGAGACCCTGAAGAGAGTGAATGAGGACAAGGATAAGAGTAAGGAGAAGGAGGTTGACCATGCTAAAGTCAGCCTCTATATTGCGAGGTTTAACCCGAAGGAGTACAAGGGAGTTGAGGAGCCTAACCATCTTGATAGTTGGCTGAGGGAGATGGAGAACATACTAGATTTAGTTCGCTGTCCTGATGAGATGAGAGTGGATCAGGCTGCATTCTATCTGAGGGAGGCAGCTGGCAAGTGGTGGGATTCCGTGAAAGTGAGTGCCAAGGAGATATATACCAACCAAGGGTTACCTGCTATACCTTGGGAGGAGTTTCGTAGGGCTGTGAGGAAGGAGTTCGTACCAGAACATGTGAGGAGTAAGTTGAGAGAGGAGTTCGACAAGTTTAAGATGACTGCTGAGATGTCTGTGGCTGAGTACTACGAGCGTTCAATGAGAAATCTAGATATCTTTGAGGATATGGGTTTGAGTGAGGAGAATCTGGCTTTGAGGTTTGAGAGAGGGCTAACCACGAAAATTATGGATAAGTTACCCGTGGGAGTCCTTACTGATGTGAAGGAAGCGTATGAGAGGGCTGGGAGAGCTGAGAGACTAGTGGAGATGGCTCAGGAGAGGTCAGGTGGAGAGAAGAGGAAGTCTGAGAGCGAGGGTGGTGGCCAATCTAATTTCAAGAAAGGCAACCACAATCAATCTAAGGGATTTTCTTCTGGGTCTGGGTTTAGTGCTGGGGCTTCCTTTGGGCGTGGCCGCGGGAGTGCGAGCAATAGTTGGGGAGTGACCTGCTTTGGTTGTGGTGGCGTAGGCCACAAGAGACATGAGTGCACAAGTGCACCAGGATCTTTTCAGAGACCTGCACAGAGCTTTGCGAGCAACAGACCAGCTGGATCATGGCCAAACCGGGGAGGTCAGAGCTACCAGAGTGGAGGCAACCGCAACGGCGGTAATTCTTATCAGAAGACACCGACGAACAACAACAACAACAATCAAGGGTCGGGTGCTAAGCCGACCGCATCGCCTAATCTTGTCCGGGGAGGTGGGCCGAAGACCAGTGGCAAGTTTTTCATGATGGACAAGAAGGCAGCTGAGGAGGATGCGCACGTTATCACCGGTACATTCCTTGTTAATGGTATTCCTACGTTTGTTTTGTTTGATTCGGGGGCTTCTCAGTCGTTTGTGTCTTCGAGTCATGTAAAACAGTTGGGTTTGAGAGTGTATGAGTCAGTTAGGGAGCAAGTTTTCATACCTTCGGTGAGTCTCGTATCGTGTGGGAGGTTGTTTAGAGATGTATCTTTGATAGTTGGGCAAGTCGATTTCCCTGTAGACTTGCTAGAGTTTCCTTTTAATGGTTTTGAGATGATAGTTGGGATGGATTGGTTAGGAAAGTATAAAGCTAAGATAGACTGTCATCAAAAGAAAGTGTCCCTAAGAGGTCCTAAGGGTGTAAGTGTGTCTTATCGTGGGTTTCTAGTCAAACCCAAAGTTAAGTTGATTGCAGCTGTCACTTTGAAGTCGTATCTGAGGAAGGGATGTCCTCTGATTTTGTGCCATGTGAGAGATGACCGGATAGAGAGCCCGGCGATTGATGAGATACCGGTGGTGGGAGAGTTTGCGAGATGTCTTTCCGGAGGAGATTCCGGGGTTGCCACCGAAGAGGGAGATAGATTTCACCGTTGAGTTGAAGCCAGGGACGGGGCCAATCTCTAAGGTACCGTACCGTATGGGTCCTAAGGAGATGGAGGAGCTTAGGAAGCAGTTGGATGATTTGATAGAGAAGGGATACATTAGACCAAGTGTATCGCCTTGGGGAGCACCAGTTCTTTTCGTGAAGAAGAAAGATGGGAGTTTGAGGTCATGCATAGATTACGGAGTGAACCGTGTGACGATAAAGAACAAGTATCCTTTGCCAAGGATAGATGACCTGTTTGATCAGTTGAGTGGTGCAACAGTCTTTTCTAAGATTGATTTGAGGTCGGGGTACCATCAGGTGAAGATTAGAGATGTGGACATACCGAAGACAGCTTTCACGTCGAGGTATGGCCATTATGAGTATGTGGTGATGCCATTTGGGTTGTCTAATGCGCCGGCGGTGTTTATGGATTTGATGAATAGGATCTTGAGACGTTCTTGGATCGGTTTGTAGTAGTGTTTATCGATGACATCTTGGTCTACTCTAAGACTAGGGAGGAGCATGAGGAGCATCTGAGGATCGTGTTGCAGACTTTGAGGGATCATGAGTTGTATGCTAAGTTGTCCAAGTGTGAGTTCTGGTTGGAGAAAGTTGCCTTTCTGGGGCATGTAATCTCTAAAGATGGGGTAGTCAGGATCCGGCGAAGATTGAGGCAGTGACAAAGTGGGAAGCACCCAAGAATGTTGCTGAGGTGAGGAGTTTCTTGGGTTTAGCTGGATACTACAGGCGGTTCGTGAAGGATTTCTCCAAGATAGCTAGACCAATGACGGCGTTGATGAGGAAAGAGAACAGGTTTCGTTGGGATGAGAGTTGTGAGACGGCGTTCCAAACATTAAAGGAGCGTTTGACCACGCCTCCCGTCCTAAATTACTGAAGGGAGCGAGAATTTCGAGGTTTATACGGATGCCTCGAAGAATGGGTTGGGGTGTGTGTTGATGCAGAATGGTAAAGTGATTGCCTATGCTTCTAGGCGATTGAAGCCTTATGAGGAGAACTACCCTACTCATGACCTAGAGTTGGGTGCGGTGGTGTTTGCTCTCAAGATTTGGAGGCATTACCTTTATGGAGCAATCTTTAAGGTATTTTCTGATCACAAGAGTCTCAAGTACATCTTCACGCAGAAGGAGTTGAACATGAGACAGAGGAGGTGGATGGAGCTGATTGGTGATTACGACATGGAAATCATCTACCATGAAGGGAAGGCCAATGTTGTTGCTGATGCTTTGAGTAGAAAGGGTGTACATTCCTTGTGTACAGCTCTATCTTTGATGAGGCTAAGGGATGAGGTAGCGAGCTTTGGGATTCATATGATGTAGAAAGGAGATGCTATGGGTGATATGACAGTACACATGGAGTTTTATGATGATATTCGAGGTAAACAGGCTTTGGATCCTAAGATAGTGGAGTGGAGAGCTGGAGTAGAGAAAGGGACAGTGTCCCGGTTTTCCATTCATACAGATGGTAGCTTGAGGTTTGATGGTAGGTGGTGTGTTCCTAATGACGAGGAGTTGAAAAAGACAATCATGACAGAAGCGCATTGCACACCATATTCAGTTCATCCAGGTGGAGACAAGCTTTACAAGGATTTGAAGAAAACGTTTTGGTGGCCTGGGATGAAGAAAGAGACAGCTGAGTTTGTGTCCCGTTGTTTGACATGCCAGAGAGTTAAAGGGGAACAGAGAAGACCACAAGGTAAGGTTCAGTCTTTGGAGGTGCCTGAGTGGAAGTGGGAATCCATTTCCATGGATTTCATTGTGGGTTTGCCGAAGAGTCAACAAGGTAACAATATGATTTGGGTGATAGTGGATCGTCTGACCAAGTCAGCTCACTTTGTTCCAATGAAAGATACATGGACTAAGGCACAATTGGCTATGGCCTATCGAAAGAACATGCTTAAGTTACATGGAGTCCCTAAGGACATAGTGTCTGACAGAGATGCGAGGTTTATATCAAGGTTTTGGAAGGAGTTGCAGGAATCGTTGGGAACAGCTTTGAAGATGAGTACAACATTTCATCCTGCGACAGACGGGCAGACTGAGAGAACAATCAAGACTCTTGAGGATATGTTGCGAGCTTGTGTGATGGATTTTGGTGGTAGCTGGGAGCAGAGGTTGGACTTGATAGAGTTTTCTTACAACAACAGCTATCACACTAGTATTGGTATGGCACCGTTTGAGGCTTTGTATGGGAGGAGATGTAGGAGTCCGATCTGTTGGGACGATAGTCTTTGAGGCAAAGTGGTTTTAGGACCAGAGATGGTACATGAGATGGTGGAACAGATTAAGATGATCGAGAGAACGGATGAGAGCACCCGATCGACGAAGAGTTATGCGGATCTACATCGTCGGGACATATAGAGTTTCGGGTTGGGGACAAGGTTCTTCTGAAAGTGTCTCCTATGCGTGGAGTTATGAGGTTTGGGAAGAAAGGCAAGCTAAGTCAAAAGTTTATAGGGCCTTATGAGATCTTAGAGCGAGTTGGGGAAGTGGCTTATCGTTTGGCTTTACCGGCTGCATTGGAGAGAGTGCATAATGTGTTTCATGTATCGCAGTGCGAAGTATGTGAGTGACCCGTCACATGTGTTGGAGGCAGAGAGCTTAGAGCTGGATGAGTCTTTATCATATCTTGAGGTGCCTAAGCGGATCCTAGACCGAAAGGTTAGAAAGACTAGGAGTGGTGAGACAGTTTGCTTAAGATCCTTTGGTCTAACCACGAGTCTGAGGAAGCTACATGGGAGGCAGAGGATATCATGAAAGAGCGTTACCCTTTCCTTTTTGATCATGTATGTATGGTTACGGGGACGTAACCTTGTTTCTTTTAGGGGGGTAGGAGATGATCGCGAGAGTTTTTAAGAGTTCTATATACACCTTTTATATGTTGTGTCGGTATGATTGTCGGGATAGGTTGGGGTTAGTATCATGTTTTACGTCGTGTTTTGTTTGACCTTCGAGTCGGGAGGCTTATGGGAGTACCTTTGTTTAGTGGTGGTTTGAACTTCGGGGACGAAGTTCCTTTTAAGGAGGGAAGACTGTAATACTCCGTATTTATAGTCTTGGGGGTACTCTATCGAGTAGGCCTTACTCTGTCGAGTAAGGGTAAGTGGCGAAGCAAAATAGTTTCTGACCTGTTGGGCACTCGATCGAGTAGCTGGGGCACTCGATCGAGTAGGGGGGTACTCGATCGAGTACCTTGGGTACTCGATCGAGTGTCTGGTTTATGGGGAGTTTTTCGCGGGTTTTGTTAATTATGCGATTAGGGTATTTAAACATAATCGTCGTTGTTTTAATTCACTTTTACCAAAACCTAAAACCCGTTTAAGAGAGAAAGCGATCATCATCTTCCTAATCGCATCCTTAACAATTCCCGAGTTCGACGGTCAATTCGTATCGTAGTTCGTGTCGTTGGATTCCTTGCGTCGAGGGTAAGCTTTTAATATAATTTATATAATGTTTTGCTAGGTTTGGTCAAACCCTAATTTAGGATTTGGGGGTTTTATGAATAGTAAGTAATTGGTAGTCTTTATGTGTTATATGTTAGGAGGAGAATTCGTAGAAGAGGCGTTTTGAGACAGCTGTAGATACCGTCTGCGTGTTGTGCTTTCCAGGTAGGATTTCCTACTCAGTATTAGTCCCATAATGGGATATTATTGATGTGCTGTAGTTAGTTGTTTGATATGATGATTGTGATTGTGATTGTGATTGTGATTGTGATTGGTTTCTATGGCTCTCGAGATGCGTTCTCGGCTGAGTGGGGTCACTTGCGGGAGTGATCTCACGCCCTAGTTTCGCCCTTCGTGGAACCCGCCACGAAAGGGGATGTGCACATTAATGGACAGGGTTATCGCTCGTACGATGAGCGGGGCTTAGGTGGGAACGGGCTGCGGTCCCCCATGCGGTGGTCCAAAGGACGGTCGGATTGAGACAATGGGAGTTGGTGGTGTGTGTGTGTGTGTGTGACAGTTCAGCTGTCTGTTTGTCTTATTGTTGTTAGCTATATTGATTGTGTGATTAGTACTGACCCCGGTGTTGTTTTGTAAAACCTGCGGTGATCCATTCGGGGATGGTGAGCAGATATTGAACATGTATAGAGATGATACTGGGATAGCTGGGATGGCCACGACATGACGATAGAGTCTTCCGCTGTAGTTTAGTATTTATTTACATTTCAGTTGAGAACAGATAGTTTGGAATAATGTATTGTACTTTCAGTTTGGTTTCGAGGATTGTACTTATTCATTTAATTACTTATAATAAATGTTGTTTCTGTTTTGTCTATTTGATTATCATACCTCGGGCAACCGAGATGGTGATGTCTTCATACCTGAGTGGTCCTGGTAAGGCACTCGGAGTATGGGGGTGTTACACCGAGAGTTCTAGAAGTAGAAACGATTAAAGAGTTAATCCACCGAGTTATATTGATAAGGGATGAATCGGCTCACCGTGCCCAAGTTAATATGAATTTGGATCTCGGGATCATTTATAATAGTTGGGTAGAGGTCACTATATAAATGCTTAAAACTTGTTTAAAATGTTTACAAGTATTATTAAAACAATTGATGTTTATTAATTCCTTCACTTTTATATTTATAGTCATATTTGTTTTCGCAATTGCAATGGCAACTCCAAATTCAAACGCAACCACTAGCTCGAATACTCTCACCAATGTTTCATGGCTCCGCTCCTTCATGGATCTTTGTAAATTAGAAAAGAATGGGTCCAATTTCGCCGATTGGGACGCACAACTTCGCTTGGCCGCGGAGGGTGACGACAAGCTTCGTTACCTTACCGAGCCCTCTCCCGCCGCACCTACCGCTAGATATACTCCCGCCGCACAAGCCTATGAGACTTACCAAAAGGAGTCGGCCGCGATAAAAAATGTGTTGATCTTCTCAATGGAGGCCGAACTCCAAAGGAGTGCTATAAAGATTAGCACCGCCTATGAGATCTATACGAAGCTTGTGACCATGTTTTCACAAGCTCTAAGAATCATTCAATATGAAGCGGCATCCGCATTCTTCGATCTCAACATTAAAGAGGGCCAAAAAGTTAGCCCTCATGTGCTCAAGTTGATGGAGCATGTTGAGACCTTAAAAATGCAAAAGGTAGAGATTCCCGAGGAACTCATCATTGATCGAATTCTTCATTCCTTGAACAAGGTTAACGCATATGTCCAATTCAGGGTGAATTTTAATAAGCAAAACTTGAAAGTATCCCTCGATGAAATGCACAAAATGCTTGTGCAAGTCGAGAGGGACATGGAGCTAAATGCTAGCACCACCAAGGATGTGCTCAACATTAATCAAAAGAGCAAAGGGAATTTCAAGAAAGGTGGTCACAAGGGAAAGTAGCAAACTCCCTACAAGAACAAAGTAAAAGCTTGTGAAGCTAGATCCTCTAAGCCAAAGAAGGGTGCCCCGTCCGGGGACGAATGCCGCTATTGTAATGGTGTTGGGAATTGGAAGAGAAATTGTCCTAAGTACCTTGGCGATATCAAAGCTGGAAAGGTTATTTCAGTAGGTAAATTACTATCCCTATCTTTTATGTTTTGATCTCAACTTTGGTATTTTGATACAAGTTGTGATATTTACCCCTTTTTATTGTAATTCGGGCATCCTAGAAAGGACAAGGGCAAAGAAAATCAAGCCTAGAACATCTTGAGGGAAGCTAGATATACCCGCCCATGGTGCTAGATCGGTGGATGCTTGGCTTTATTTTATTTTGTCTTTAATTTCATGATTTAATTTTTAGAACTATTTTGATTTCCTCATTCGACTTGGAAATTTGGTTGTTTCCTTAAACAATGGTTGTATTTTGGATATTGGTGACTTGGTTTGCAACCGAAGTCACTTATTTTATCATATCGTTTGTTCTAAAATTTGTCATCATACACTACTTGCTTCGAGAAACATTAAGATTTTATCAACTTAAATTGATCAAATAGACAATTATAATGATTGAGTCA
Organism: Silene latifolia; assembly: GCF_048544455.1. Taxonomy (NCBI): domain Eukaryota; kingdom Viridiplantae; phylum Streptophyta; class Magnoliopsida; order Caryophyllales; family Caryophyllaceae; genus Silene; species Silene latifolia. The sequence continues at coordinate 42,857,180 of NC_133531.1, forward strand.
TTATATGTCCATGAGCTATGAATTCGATTCTCCTCATGCCATTGTGACTAAAGTCATAACTTACTAATGTAAGATCAATTATGAAGTTATGATTGAGTTGTTGAACTCACACAAGGGAACGTTGCCAACCTTATTTGATACACCTATCAAAATTTAAATCACCTAGTCTATATTATCCTTTTAATATGTCTCGATTAAATCACTATTAAATTGATATGTACTATGTTTTTCCTCCTTCTCCATCACTATTAAGTTATTTTGTGGCTCAAAAGCTATCTTTGGAGAAAAAGGGCATTTTTTTCCTAAAGATAGAGTGAGAGTGAATTTAGCCACAAACTCTTCGCATAGTGGAGACCAAAAGAAGATGTTCTTGAGGAAACTACATGAGAAGACCAAAAGAAGATGTTCTTGAGGGAACTACGTGAGGAGACCAAAAGAAGATGTTCTTGGATTGTAAGATTTTGATCGATGGAGGGATATAACTAGATATTTTAAAATTCGACATTTTACTTAAGAGCCTTATGAAACTAAAATGGTATCTATGCAAGTAAATGGATTTATTTGGGATTGTTGAGACCAATCCAAAGTAAACGGAAATTTATGATTAAAAGTTGCATAGAGAGAAAGCTAAGTTAATTGTTAGCTATGCTAAACATTCAAAATCATTGCTATACTTCATTATGGAAATAAGTAAGTTATTAAGACCACTTTCCAAAATGGGTATTTTGAAAGGGATATGTGAATGACATATATGGTTTTAATTAACACTTAGAAAAGCAATGATTATTTCAATTCATAAAATATTTCGAATGAGTTGTCAAAAACGAAACATGTGGAATTGAGTGGGAGTCGGTGACAGTCATGTTTAGACATGAAGTTTAGTGGGAGAAATCATCCTTTCATGAATTGCATAACATATTACTCATTAGGAATGACGAGCATATACTGTCTCTTATAAAGAAGTATTTAAGTTTTTCAATTCTAGATGATATTGGACATCATGTGAATCTATTTAAACATGGGATGTTGGATTGGCACTTAGATAGGTATCTTATGTTGATTATGATCCTTCATCTTAAAGAAATCAACCAGTTAAGTAGGTTATTCATGTCGATGAATATAGAATTACCATGATAGAGTCATGGTTATTTACTGAACCTAAGAACTAATGTCTACATGAATTCGATAACCAATGTTTCCGCCATGAAGCAGAAGGAGCAGCAGCCATGAAGCAGTAGATATAATGGTTTATTTGGTGATTAGGGACACGATAACGTAAGAAACGATGGTGGTGGTGGTGGTGGTGGTGGCGGCGGCGTGACAGGAGCACGGTGGTGGTGGTAATCGGTGGAGTAGGTTTGGTGATCGGTGGAGGAAGAGCAAGGGTTTGGTAATCGGTGTAGTAATAATTGAGAAATGAAGGAAGAGAAAGGGTTTTGTTTCCTAATCCTAATACCTAAAAAGAGGCTGGAAGTGTTTGCGTAATTTTCGTTTAGACTATTTTACCCCTTTCTAATTATGCTACACCTCACTATTTTTCTCTCCCGTTTTTGTGACACATGGTAATATCTACAAACGTGTCACCGTTTAAGCTCACCCTTTGAGTTTTTCTTTTCACAGCTGCTTTTTCATTTCTTAGTTATCTCGCCATAATTCATACTTTTTCTCATCAACCGCCAGTCCTCCATCATTTACTCTAAGGATGTGTTTGGATTGAGTGATTTGGAGAGAAAAGAAAGGGAGGTAAATAGGGGATTTAAAATTCCTTGTTAGGATGGGAAATGAGGGTGGAGGGAAATTGGGGGGGGGGGGGGAGAGATTTGGAGGGATCTAATTTCCCTCCTCTAAGACTAATCAAAATCTCTCCACAATAGGCAAGATTTGGAGGGAAATTGTATCCAAACACTCACACCCCATTCCCCCTCCCCTTCCCTTCTCTCCCTTTCCCTTCCCTCCTTCCCCCTCCCCTCCCTTTCCCTCCACTTTTACTATCCAAACACACCCTAAATCTTTTTCGTTTCATCAAGAAAATCGATTGTTATCTGGTAAGTTAACATCAAAGTTAATTATATTCAGTGAAATAATCGCCTATATTAGTAACTTGCTGTGCTCTGCCCGTTGAATGACCTGATTTTTTACTAATAATTCCGAAATATTGCTCTTATTTATTGCCGATGATTTTGAAATATTTGTTATTTTATTTTTACACAATAAAGTGTTATTTTTATGCACATCATATGTTTGATGATTTTCCTCAGAGATGTTGTCCTTTAAAATTGATCCTTATATCCATGATTTTGAGTTTAATCATTCGTTTAGCTTTGCTTAAAACACCCCTTCAGGATTATGAAAGGTAAACAAATGGTTGAGACGGAAGGAGTATTACATTATATTCAAATGAACTTTTATGCGAGTTTACTTGGAGAGCTGGTACTCTGTTAGTAAGCACAACTTTGCAACATACATCTTGTTATTTTTATTGCATGTTTGTTTGTTTGTTTGTTTGAGTATTAGATATGAATCCTAATTTAGCGGAGGATGTTGGTTCTTAAACATACGTTGAATGTATGTGCTTTACAACTATTATATTCTTGTTAGAAGAAGCGTAGTAGCATAAGTTTGCTTTCATGCATTCTATATATGTATTCGACAAAATGTAGACAGAGTCATAGATATGACTATAATATGGAAATTCCTTGCAATTTTTTTTACTATAACTAACTATACTGTCATCCGTTTAAACAGAGTTGTCAAGTAATGGCTTAATTAACTACAATTTGCGGTAGATGTATTCAACTTAAAGCTTTCCTGCTTGTGCGCAGCCGGGTAAACCTCAAGTGTTCCGTGAAAGCTAACTATACTTTGAGTTACAAGCTACGATTTTTGCTGGTTTAATTTTTCTTTCCTAAGACTAGGAAGGCGTACATCGGCCCCCAAGTGTTCCTTGAAAGCTACAGGGTTAGTGCTTCAGTTATATGACTTGTGTCTTTGTGTTGATATTTGAGATCGCAAGAACATGATAATCGTGTATGTTGTTTTTTAATTGCAAGACGAGAGTCAAGATGTGTCCTCAATCACAAATCCTCTTATATGACTACTAAAAGTTGTAGCAAAGGTTTGTTGAAGAAGTGGAATACTTTATATTCATTGTCACACTCACCACCTTAGAACTTGGACATGCTTACTTTTTTCGTACTATGTATTAAGCCTCTTTTATGGTTTCCCTTTAGTTCTTCTACCTTTGCTGCTGAGGCTCGTTATGCAGGTGGACTATGTTTGCACACCGGAATAGATCAGCAGCATTTTCAATCACGTGGAACCCTAAACAGGGTTAGGGACCAATAAATTCGAAAACAGAAGGGTTACGCATACACTGAATTCTTGGAGACAGGGTGTTGAAGAAGCTCTTCGCTTGATTGACTGACTCTGTTCTACATGGTTGCCGATCGCCAGTTGAAGGTCCAGATTCTTATTATTTGCCATTTTATACTGTTTACTTTGTTGGGTTTATGGTTGTCCACTTGTCCTTCACCATCCTGAATCTTGTCTTGTTTTAATGTGAAATATTTATTGACTGAAGGTCACAACGTAGAGAACAAATCTTCCAGGAATGAAGCAATTTTGTGCTAGGTGGCCTAATCCATATATCATATATGTGCTACGGTTACAGAGGATCATATCTGCCACTTCACGTCTTTAACCGGTAGGGCTATTGGTAAGAAAATGCAGTTTATGATGTTTTACTTTCCCATTTCCCGTTCATTACTGATATACTACAACCATGCCATTTATACTCTCATCTGACAGTTAAACGATACAAATACATGTAAAATCGAGCTCTTTTGATTTTGAAACGTAAATTTGCATACTATCCTCTATAGAAAGTTGCATTAAGTTTAGATTGTGAGAAATTTTTGAGAAAAATTGCGAAAGGTTAACCAATAAAGTCGTATTAGGACCATTTAAATGAGACTACTTAGGACCTTAGCTATAACCCGTTCCTTGTTGCTGGAAAGTCCGAAGGTTTAGAATGTCGAATGTGTTATGGCCCTTATTAGTAAATAAATATTGGAGCTATTCTGGAGAACGATTGTTTGAAAAGAGTACAGAGAGAATATACTCTGATATAGTTTAAAACCTTCTCTTCACCTGTTTGCGACTCTTTAGCGGATCATGAGCAACATTTTAATGATCAACAATGTAATTAGTCGTTAAATTAATTAGGCATATCATTATTCTTTCTATCCTTTGTACTCCGCACTTCCCAATGAATGTCGAAGCTTGATAAGCCTGTCCCATGAAATAACACATTAAGAGCTTGTACAGGCAATTTCATCGCCTTTTTATTTGCTACTGTATTTCCTTGTGAGTTGAGGATGGTATGTTGTGGTTGTGGCAGCCGAATTTGGAGAAAATTGGGTGATGAACACTATTGTTCCGTTCTGATTAGTGCATTATCATAAATTATTATAAGTCTTAATCCTTTAGAAGTGCTCTCATTTCATTTTCATTTTTTCGATTGCTAATTTATAGTTTGCTGAAACTTACATTCATTTTTATGCAACAGAAGAAAATTCAGTAAACGTCTCCAATTTGTACTCAGGTTCAAACTGCGGAATTGCCAACGAAAATAGGTGATCTTTCTACAGGGATATGTCCGAAGGAATATTAGCTTCTTATTAAGCTCACAGTCTAAGCGTCACAACCGCTGCTATAAAAAAAATGTAAACAACAAATATGTGTGTATATGACAGCTTTTCAAAATATATATTATCAATGTTTTAGGAATGTCAATGTTTCTGGAAAGCTTAGACGATGCAGCCCGAGCATCGTCGGGCCCAAAAACTAGTATGATTAAGTAATAGGGAAGTTTGGAGTATATTGTTATGTTTTTTTTAATTAATATCATTTGCATCAGTATAAGTTTTAGGTACAGTTAATGCAAAAACAAAATATTAAATAAGTCAGTTTAGGAACATAAATGATGTATTTAATCAAATACATCAGTTTATCTCACAACCGACGCATTATATACGTCAGTTTTTTCAAATAACCGACGCATTAAGCTTAAATATAGGGCGAAATTTTATTCCCGCCAAAACTAAGTACTTTTTGCTTTAGTTTTTGCAGAACCGGCGTAAATTGATTGACGCAATAAGTGTTTTTTTCTACTAGTGATTTCAACAATTACTCTAACCAGAATCGCTTCAACAACAAGCAAGGCAATGGAAGTGGTAATTTTCAGAAGATAATGAACAGTGGGAATCAGCAGAATGGGTCAGCATCAGCAAGCCAGGGTGGAGTTAAGAGTAGTGGGAAATTATTTATGAATTATGATGGGAAGGGAGCTACTGAGGAGGATGCTCATGTTGTCACGGGTAACTCTTTTGTTAATTCTGAGCCTACCTTTGTTTTATTTAATTCGGGAGCTACCCACGTTTTTATTTCAAATGAGCATACTAGGACTTTACAATTAGTAGTATTTGATGAGATAAAAGACCTAGTTAACATAATTTCGGGGGACTTTATACCTTGTAATCGTGTTTATAAAGATGTATGTGTCGGTTAAAATAGGGGAAGCTGTCTTTCTTACCAACTTAATTAAATTTCCCTTGGGAAGTTTTGAGGCAATCTTAGGGATGGATTGGTTGGGTAAATATAAAGCCTTTATAGATTGTCATCAAAAGAAGGTCACCTTGAGTGGATCTGAGGGAATAAAAGTGTTTTATAAGGGATTTGTAGTTAGACCAAAAATTAAGCTTATCTCAACAATCACCTTAACATCTTGTTTGAGCAAGGGAGGACATTTGATCTTATGTCATTTGAGGGACACGAGGGAGAAGGTGCAAGGGGTGGCAACCGTAGCCGTCGTGCAAGAGTTCCAGGACCTTTTTAATGACGAGATTCCGGGGTTACCACCTCAGGGGGATATTGATTTCGGCATTGACTTAAAACTTGGGGTGGGACCAATTTCTAAAGCATCTTACATGATGGGACCCAAGGAGTTGGGGGAGCTTAAGAAGCAGTTGGAGGAGTTGCTGGATAAAGGCTATGTGAGATCGAGTATGTCACCTTGGGAAGCACCTGTGTTATTTGTTAAGAAGAAGGATGGGAGTATGAGGTTGTGTATTGATTACAGGGAGCTAAATAATGTGACAATATAGAATCGGTACCCTTTGCCTCGAATTGATGATTTATTTGACCAGTTGAGTGGGAAGGGAATATTTTCTAAAATTGATTTTAGGTCAGGATACCATCAATTGAGAATTAAAGATGAATATATTCCAAAGAGTGCATTCAGGACTAGATACGAACACTACGAGTTTTACTTATGCCATTTGGGTTAACTAATGCACCGGCAGTCTTCGTGGACTTAATGAACCACGTGTTTAGTCCCTATTTAGATCAGTTTGTAGTTGTCTTTATCGATGATATCCTGGTGTATTCTAAGGATAAGAAAGAACATGAGAAGCATTTGAGGATTGTATTGCAGACCTTGAGAGAGAATAACCTGTATGCTAAGCTGAGTAAATATGAATTTTGGTTGGAGAAAGGTTCCTTTCTGGGGCATGTGGTGTCTAAGGAGGGAGTGTCGGTGAATCCAAGTAAGATTGAGGCGGTGTCCAAGTGGGAGAGACCAAAGAATGTGGGTTATAATATTAGAAGTTTTCTGGGGTTGGCTGGATATTACAGGAGGTTTGTAAAAGACTTCTCAAAAATAGTTAAGCCTTTGACTACTTTGATGAACAAGGAGAATAAGTTCCAATGGGATGAGAGTTGTGAGACGTCATTCTTAACCTTGAAGGAGCGCCTGACTACAGCTCATATTCTAGCCTTACCTGAAGGGAGTGAGAATTTTGAAGTTTATACTGATGCTTCGAAGAATGGATTGAGGTTTATACTTATGCCGAATGGGAAGGTGATAGCGTATGCCTCGAGACAGCTGAAACAGTATAAAGCAAATTATCCAACTCATGATCTGGAATTGGGAGCAGTGGTATTTGCCTTGAAATTGTGGTGCCATTACCTTTATGGAGCTACTTTTAAGGTATTTTCTGATCACAAGAGCTTAAAGTACATTTATACTCAGCAGGAGCTAAATATGAGACAAAGGAGGTGGATAGAATTGATTGGAGATTATGAGATGGAGATAGTTTATTATGAGGGAAAGGCTAATATGGTGACAAATGCACTAAGTAGGAAATATACCCACGCTTTGTATACTGCTATGTCTAGGGTGAGATTGCATGAGGAGGTGGAGAAGATAGGAATTGTAGATACCTCATTTCTACACCTTCCGCCAACCACCCAATGATGATTGGGCCGCGTGTTTGGTACACGGAACGATTAATGACAGTACGTAAGTTTATCGTTAAGTGATAGCTCAAATACTTGTGTCTACCTCTTGGTCGTCATCGACGCACCGATGCGGTAATTTTGACAGTAATTAGAGTTCATTTGGAGTCCGGGTCAAAAACCGCTTCATTTTCTAAGAAACCGTTTTGAAATACCGAGTCGGAACGTTCTAGAATATTCCAGATATTTATTCCATAATTTAATTTTATATCTTTTTCGTAAAATATTATCCATAAATCATATTTTACGGAATAAAGAAGTAGAGATTTACCGCAATTCCATAATAGAAACGAGGAAATCTTTCTTCCGCAGGAGGAAACCTCTGGGGAAATGACGAAGCAGGTGCTGCGCCTCTTGGAAGGACCGCAGCAGCTGCTGCGCCTCTTCTCCAGCACTCTTTTGCTGTTTACGGAATATTTCCGTGATTTCTTTCCAAAGGCTGAGTCATTCCAAAACTCTTCACATTGTTTAGTATAAATAGAGACCTTCGGCCTCCATATTTTTCACGCGAGTGTTCGCTCTTCTCTTCTCTCTTTGCATTCTAGACCGTGCTCTAAGCTTTCGACGCCTATGTGCTTGATCAATCGACCACGTAAGCTCAGATCATTCTGAGTTCCAGTCACGTTGCATGACGGACCAATTTGGCCACTACACATCAATCAATCAATTAATCTAAAATCCTCCAACGAGAGAACTTTCTACATACATTCGAGTCGAGCAATCACTAAACGTTAACTTAGTTAATCTCGTTTCGTCAAACATGTAAGTCTGAGGGTGTAAATCCCATCTTTTTATTGTATTTTTTTTGTATCAAATAATGTAAGATTCACGTCAAAAAACACTTAAAAGCGACTTTAAAAACCTCTTTACAAAACTGTTTTTACGAAACAACAGTTACTAGACGACGTCGAGAAGAAACGAAGCAGCTGCGCCTCTTCGAAGGGTCGCAGCACCTGCTGCGCCTCTTCCTGAGGCTGCCGTTGCCGCTGCTCCTGCTCTTCTTCTTCTTCCTTGGGTCTCTGTGGTTTTGTTCCTTTTGTCTTATTTTCTTACTTTCTTTCATTCCTTTGTAAATAAACCGTGTTTTAACATTCTCCTTTCAATTATCACGTTTGTTTTTCACTAAAATCCCTTATAACTCGGTATTTGCGGGTTTTCGTCATTAAATCAAACTCGGATTTTAGAGACTCGATTTGTTCATATCAAGTCTCTGGGATTTGTCCTTTGTACATGTTTTCCATTGTTTATTTTAATTTTGTTAAATCCTTTCAAAGCTCGTTCCTTTTGTGTTTCCAACTTCGTAAATAAACCTAATTCGTTCTAATTTGTTTTTAAACCGTTTCAACTCGTTTTAATTCGTGTTTATCGCTTTTATGACGGTTCCAGAAGTAATTAATATGTTAAATCACCTTCACTTGAGTTTAATGTCGATAACAAATCGTAAAACACACCAAAGAACATTAACAACCCACGGTTCTGACTTCACAATCAGAGCTCAACTCAAGAACAAACGCAGGAATAGCTGCGCCTCTTCTAAAGGACGCAACAGATGTTGTGCCTATTTTGAGATGATTTCTGTCCCTGAACTTCCGTTCTCGCTTTGACGTAGCCTTTAATTACGTAATTAATGGACTAATAATCGTAATATTACTCTTAATCTGTTCTATTTTGTTACTTTAATTTCTAACCCTTTATTTTCCTTTTCTTTTTATCTCCAAATTTTCGTTTCGAGTGTATTTCTGACGTAAATCAATTAAATCATTATAATTCATTGTAATTTTAATTATTGTTATTTATTTTATTATTTAATTATGCATGGTTTATTTACTTGTTCCTCACATGTAATCAATCCTAAATTCCAATTTGACATTAATAAGTGCTAATTACGTGTTCACCGACATAGTCTAACTCGCATGCTAGGTTTAAAACGTTGGATGTTGCATTGCATGCATACAATTGACGACATATCAAATACGAACGATTTTCATAATCATTAGTAGAGGCCGCTATCAAGGCGGGCTGGATTAGGTGTTCAGTAAAAGGACTTCCAAATACGTACCCTCACCCCTTACTCCAGATCTCTGTGAACATCCGTGTTCATTGGCATCCATGAGAGTCATTCTAGACATAGAATGCTTTGGGTAACGAGTTATTAGTGTTCATGTCCCTATTTTGTGTCTTGGCATGACACGAGGTATTCAAACGGTTCCAATTTCTCATAAAAATTGGTGGCGACTCCACAAATGCACGCTTATTCAAGCGCTTCCGTGCGCGCTGTTGGTGGCCCATGTCCACAGTTTGGCGACTCTGCTGGGGATTATACACTTACGTGTTACCCAGGGTGAAACTTGAACGAGGTTAGGAAATATTTTATATGGGACAGTTGTCGGTTTTCATTATTCGACCTTCTTAGGTCGTTTTATTTGGCCTTCCTAGGCCCAACCCAACCCATTCGACCAATCGCCCCGTCTGGACGGTCTAAATTCTTATCTGGGCCTAAGGATAGATAGCGATTGACGTCAAACATACCGTGGTACATACTCTTGTTTGTATCAAGGGCATTCACTACTCGAGGAAATGGACTAGGGACCGACCTTACTCTTATTTGGCACAGACCTCACCACAGACCAGGGTTTGATTGCTTGGTATGGCAACCCACCTTTTAAGCCAAAACCCTTTAAATGTACTCAGCATACTATTATAATGCTTGTATGATTGTATCATGTACGTGATCACCATTTTGCAAACAAAACCATGACGAAATTTCTGTAAAACAAAATCCCTTTTAAAATATAAATACTTTCAAAAGTGGCCTAAAATAGCGCAAAATGAGTCGAAACTCTATCCAGTCAAAATTCGGGCCTCAAAACCCATTTTAAAACCGCACTTCGAGTCAGCACTCCTACAAATACACTACAGTTGCCTAGGATAAACATTTCAAAATTTGTCATTTTCAAACCTCACTTAACACAGTGGCACACTCCCACTTCACAAGTCGAGTCCTTTTTTGAGTAAGTGTGCTAAAATGGTCGATCGTATTTTGATTCGATCTCTTTTTCCAGTTTCCAACATGCCTGGAACTAGTCACGCAAGCGTTAATGGTTAACCCCAACAACCTGGAAATGGTAAAGATCTAATCCTAGCTGCACTCATCCGTCTCCAAACAAGCCAAGACCAAGCTTATGCTCGCCTCAATGCTATTGAAGGCCGAATTGTCGTTGTAGAAATTAGGCTTCCTCCTGCAGAGAACGATATTCCCGACATGCGCGTGCATGATAACCTTCTACCCTTTGTTAGAAAACCAAAAGTCAACCCCCCACTAGGTCCTACTGAAGCTCAAAAGCGACTCCAATACTTGGAGGAGCAACTAATGTACCTTAAGGGAGATGACATCTACAGGGAGAATAATCGCAAGTATGAGGCGGTAAATGCTCAATTGCCAAACAACTTCAACATGACTTATATCCCAAAGTTCAAGGGGCATGAAAACCCGTTGAACAACATTCGTGCCTTTAAAGCTTATATGTCTATCAAAGGCATCAAACCCGAGATGTTTCTAAGGATCTTTCCTTCATCTCTCGACACTGTTCCTAAGCAATGGTTCTACTCATTGGAACATAAAAAAATTGCTACCTGGAGTGATGCCGCGATTGAGTTCACTAAACAATACGCGGATAATGCTGAAATCCAAGTCAATTTGCGCACTCTAGAGATTGTTACCCAAAACGAGAAAGAAGGCTTCACCGACTGTAATACTCCGTATTTATAAGTCTTGGGGTACTCTATCGAGTACGCCTTACTCTGTCGAGTAAGGGTAAGTTGCGAAATAAAATAGTTTCTGACCTGTTGGGTACTCGATCGAGTAGCTGGGGCACTCGATCGAGTAAGTGGGTACTCGATCGAGTACCTTGGGTACTCGATCGAGTAGCTGGTATTACGGGGAGTTTTCTCGGGTTTTGTTAATTATGCGATTAAGGTATTTAAGCTTCGTCGTCATTAAACTAAACCACTTTTACAAAACCTAAATTCCTGTTTAAGAGAGAAAGCAAACAAGTTCATCTTCTTAATCGCATTCTTAGCAATTCCCGGAGTTCAGACGGTCAGTTCTTGTCGTTGTTTGTACCGTTGAGTTCCTTGTGTCGAGGGTAAGATCTATGTACCCTTTTTATTGTATTTCCTTTGATTTGGTTAAACCCTAATTTAGAGATTGGGGGTTTTATGTGTAGTATGTGATGTGGTAGCCTCTATGTGTTGTATGATAGGAGGAGGGTTCATAGAAGAGGCTTTTTGACTCAAAGAAGAGAGACCGTCGATTGTGTGCATACCAGGTAGGATTTCCTACTCAGTATTAGTCCCATAATGGGATATTGGTTGATGTGTTGTATTTGGTTGTTTGATATAATTATTGTACTGTGTTTGTGGTTGTGATCGTTGTTGATGGTTCGCGAGGCGTGGCCTCGGCTGAGTGGGGTCACTTGCGGGAGTGGCTTCACGCCCTAGTTTCGCCTTCTGTGGAACCCGCCACAGAAGGGATGTGCACATTAATGGACAGGGTTATCGCTCACTATGTGGAGCGGGGATTTGGTGGGTACGGCTGCGGTCCCCCATCATGCGTACGGTCCAAAGGACGATCGGTATTTAGATGATGAGAATTGGTTGGTTGTGTGTGTGTGTGTGTGTGTGACAGTTAAGCTGTCTGTTTATCTTATCATTGTTGTTAATATTGATTGTGTGATTAGTACTGATCCCGATGTTGTTTTGTAAACCTGCGGTGATCCATTCGGGGATGGTGAGCAGATATTGAGCAGGTATTGAGATGAGTACTGGGATAGCTGGGATGCCACGACATGATGATAGGAGTCTTCCGCTGTAGCTTTTAGTTTATTTACATTTCAGTTAGAACAGTCAGTTTGAGAACATGTATCGTACTTTTGGTTTGGTTTTGAGGATTGTAACTATTCGTTAATCATTTATAATAAACAGTCAGTTGTTTCTTCATTGTTGTTTGATTATCATTGCCTCGGGTAACCGAGATGGTAATGTCTTCATACCTGAGTGGTCCTGGTAAGGCACTTGGAGTATGGGAGTGTTACAAATGGTATCAGAGAGACGATCCTGAAACCTGTAACCAATGAACCAAATGAACATAGGGAGTCAATTAAAATGAACCCGGGGTAAAAGTTGTAGGAGCTAGTGCAAAGGCTTAAGAGACGTCCTAAAGTCGCAGGGGTCGCCCTACAACTTTGAACCGGTCACATGGGGGAAGTGTTTGTCGAGTCGTATGTGTGTTTGGTTAACTTGTGTAAGAATGTGATGAAATGTGTTAATTGTTGGGTGTTGAAGTAGAAAGTTGAGCATGTGAAAGAAAATGGTGATATGTGGGAACTTGTTGATGAGATGATAACATGTTGGATGATTTACAATGTGGCATTCAATAACATGATGAAATGATCTCGTAGATAGTAGAAAAGATGCGTAGCATGTTTATTATTATATAATGTGGTTTATAAAGTTTAGCATGTTAGCATATGACGTAGCATGCAGGTAGCTTTTAAGATTGGCATGACTCGATCGAGTGGGACTGACTCGATCGGGTGGGTTTTGACGATTTTAAGTCCAGAATCGTGTTTTTGGGTACTCGATCGAGTAACTAGGGGTACTCGATCGAGTAGGGAGTCACTCGATCGAGTAGCCTAGCTACTCGGTCGAGTAGGTAAGAGATCAGAAGGTCTGTTAGGGGCCTGATGTTTGGGTACTCGATCGAGTATGTTGGGCACTCGATCGAGTAGCCCATTACTCGATCGAGTGGGTTTGGGAACTCGATCGAATAGGTCCTGGGTGGCGTGTTTTCGTGTTTTGAGGTTTAGTACGTGTGTTTATGTTTACCCCTTTCGTATATATAGCTTCAAGATGCCGCCCAAGAAGACTGCCTTGTATGCGAGAGCTGAGCTTATGACCATGGATGACATCGTTAAGATGTTAGAGCACCAGGATGCTCTTACTGAGACCCTAAAGAAAGTGAATGAGGATAATAATAAGGATAAGGAGAAGGAGGTTGATCACTCAAAAATCAGCCTCTATATAGCGAGGTTTAACCCGAAAGAGTACAAGGGAGTTGGGGAGCCTAACCTTCTTGATAGTTGGCTGAGAGAGATGGAGAATATATTAGATTTGGTTCACTGTCCTGATGAGATGAGGGTGGAACAGTGCGTTCTATCGAGGGGAGGCAGTGGCAAGTGGTGGGATTCAGTGAAGGTGAGTGCTAAGGAGATATATACAAACCAGGGCTTACCCGCTATACCTTGGGAGGAGTTTCGTAGGGGTCTTTGTGAGGAAGGAGTTTGTACCGGAACATGTAAGGAGTAAGTTGAGAGAAGAGTTTGATGGTTTTAAGAGGACTCTTGAGATGTCTGTGGGAGTACTACAGTCGTTCAATGAGAAGTCTAGGTATCTTTGAGGATATGGGTTTGAGTGAGGAGAATCTGGCATTGAGGTTTGAGAGGGGGTTGACCCCTAAGATTATGGATAAGTTACCCGTGGGAGTCCTTACTGATGTTAAGGAAGCTTATGAGAGGGCTGGGAGAGCTGAGAGGTTGGTGGAGATGGCTCAGGAGAGGTTAGGTGGTGAGAAGAGGAAGTCGGAGAGCGAGGGTGGTGGCCAATCGAATCACAAGAAAGGCAACCATAATCAGTCTAAGGGATTTTCTTCTGGGTCTGGGTTCAGTGCTGGGGCTTCCTTTGGGCGTGGCCGTGGAAGTGTGAGTAATAGTTGGGGAGTGACCTGTTATAACTGTGGTGGTGTAGGCCACAAGAGACATGAGTGCACAAGTGCATCGGGATCTTTCCAGAGACCTGCGCAGAGCTTCGCGAGCAACAGACCGGCTGGATCATGGCCAAACCGGGGAAGTCAGAGTTACCAGAGTGGAGGCAACCGCAACGGCGGTAATTCTTATCAGAAACCACCAACGAACAACAACAACAACAACAATCAAGGGTCGGGTGCTAAGCCGACCACTTCAGCCAGTACTGTCCAGGGAGGTGGGCAGAAGACCAGTGGCAAGTTATTCATGATGGAGAAGAAAGCAGCTGAGGAAGATGCACACGTTATCACCGGTACATTCCTTGTTAATGGTATTCCTACCTTTGTTTTGTTTGATTCGGGGGCTTCTCAGTCGTTTCTGTCTTTGAGTCATGTTAAACAGTTGGGTTTGAGAGTATATGAGTATGTTAGTGAGCAAGTTTTCATACCTTCGGGTGAGTCTGTATCGTGTGGGAGATTGTTTAGAGATGTATCTATGATAGTTGGGCAAGTTGATTTCCCTGTAGACTTGCTAGAGTTTCCTTTTAACGGTTTTGAGATGATAGTCGGGATGGATTGGTTAGGAAAGTATAAGGCTAAGATAGACTGTCATTAAAAGAAAGTGTCTTTAAGAGGTCCTAAGGGTGTTAGTGTGTCTTATCGTGGGTTTCTAGTCAAACCCAAGGTTAAGTTGATTGCAGCTGTCACCTTGAAGTCTTATCTGAGAAAGGGATGTCCTTTGATCTTGTGCCATGTGAGGGATGACCGGATAGAGAGTCCGACAGTTGATGAGATACCAGTGGTGGGAGAGTTTGCAGATGTTTTTCCAGAGGAGATTCCGGGGTTGCCACCGAAGAGGGAGATAGATTTTACCGTTGAGTTGAAGCCAGGGACGGGGCCAATCTCTAAGGCACCGTACCGTATGGGTCCTAAGGAGATGGAGGAGCTTAGGAAGCAGTTGGATGATCTGATAGAGAAGGGATACATTAGACCATGTGTATCGCCGTGGGGAGCACCAACTCTTTTCGTGAAGAAGAAAGATGGGAGTTTGAGGTTATGCATAGATTACAGGGAGCTGAACCGTGTGACGATAAAGAACAAGTATCCTTTGCCAAGGATAGATGACCTGTTTGATCAGTTGAGTGGTGCAACAGTCTTTTCTAAGACTGATTTGAGGTCGGGGTACCATCAGGTGAAGATTAGAGAGGCGGACATACCAAAGACAGCTTTCACGTCGAGGTATGGCCATTATGAGTATGTTGTGATGCCGTTTGGGTTGTCTAATGCGCCGGCAGTGTTTATGGATTTGATGAATAGAATCTTCAGACAGTTCTTGGACCAGTTTGTAGTAGTGTTTATCGATGATATCTTAGTCTACTCTAAGACTAAGGAGGAGCATGAGGAGCATCTGAGGATCGTGTTGCAAACTTTGAGGGACCATGAGTTGTATGCTAAGCTATCCAAATGTGAGTTCTGGTTAGAGAAAGTTGCTTTTAAGGGGCATGTGATCTCTAAAGATGGGGTAGTCAGGATCCGGCGAAGATAGAGGCGGTGACAAAGTGGGAAGCACCAAAGAATGTTGCTGAGGTTAGGAGTTTCTTGGGTTTAGCTGGATACTACAGACGGTTCGTGAAAGATTTCTCCAAGATAGCTAGACCGATGACAGTGTTGATGAGGAAAGAGAACAGGTTTCGTTGGGATGAGAGTTGTGAGACGGCGTTCCAAACATTAAAGGAGCGTTTGACCACAGCTCCTGTCTTAGCATTGCCTGAAGGGACCGAGAACTTTGAGGTTTATACAGATGCCTCGAAGAATGGGTTGGGATGTGTGTTGATGCAGAATGGTAAAGTGATTGCATATGCTTCTAGGCAATTGAAGCCTTATGAGGAGAACTACCCTACTCATGATCTGGAGTTGGGTGCAGTGGTGTTTGCTCTCAAGATTTGGAGACATTACCTTTATGGAGCAATCTTTAAGGTATTTTCTGATCACAAGAGTCTCAAGTACATCTTCACGCAGAAGGAGTTGAACATGAGACAGAGGAGGTGGATGGAGCTGATTGGCGATTATGACATGGAAATCATCTACCATGAAGGGAAGGCCAATGTTGTTGTTGATGCTTTGAGTAGGAAGAGTGTACATTCTCTGTGTACAGCTCTATCCTTGATGAGGCTGAGGGATGAGGTAGCGAGTTTTGGGATACATATAATGCCGAAAGGAGATGCCATGGGTGATATGACAGTACATCTTGAGTTTTATGATGATATTCGACGTAAGCAGGCTTTGGATCCTAAGATAGCGGAGTGGAGAGCTGGAGTGGAGAAAGGGATAGTGTCCCGGTTTTCTATTCATACAGATGGTAGTTTGAGGTTTGATGGTAGGTGGTGTGTTACTAATGATGAGGAGCTGAAAAAGACTATCATGACAAAGGCACATTGCACACCATATTCAGTTCATCCAGGTGGAGGCAAGCTATACAAGGATTTGAAGAAAACGTTTTGGTGGCCTGGGATGAAGAAAGAGACAGCTGAGTTTGTATCCCGTTGTTTGACATGCCAGAGAGTTAAAGGGGAACAACGACGACCACAAGGTAAGATTCAGTCTTTAGAGGTACCTGAGTGGAAGTGGGAATCCATTTCCATGGATTTCATTGTGGGTTTGCCAAAGAGTCAACAAGGTAACAACATGATTTGGGTGATAGTGGATCGTCTGACCAAGTCAGCTCACTTTGTTCCAATGAAAGATACATGGACTAAGGCACAATTGGCTATGGCCTATCGAAAGAACGTGCTTAAGTTACATGGAGTCCCTAAGGATATAGTATCTGACAGAGATGCGTGGTTTATATCGAGGTTTTGGAAGGAGTTGCAGGAATCGTTGGGAACAACTTTGAAGATGAGTACAGCATTTCATCCTGCGACAGACGGGCGATCGAGAGAACAATCAAGACTCTTGAGGATATGTTGCGAGCTTGTGTGATGGATTTTGGTGGTAGCTGGGAGCAGAGGTTGGACTTGATAGAGTTTTCTTACAACAACAGCTATCACACTAGTATTGGTATGGCACCGTTTGAGGCTTTGTATGGGAGGAGATGTAGGAGTCCGATCTGTTGGGACGATAGTGCTGAGGCAGTGGTTTTAGGACCAGAGATGGTGCATGAGATGGTGGAACAGATTAAGATGATCAGGGAACGGATGAGAGCAGCTCAAGATCGACAAAAGAGTTATGCAGATCTACATCGCCGGGACATAGAGTTTCAAGTTGGGGACAAGGTTCTTTTGAAAGTGTCTCCTATGCGCGGGGTTATGAGATTTGGGAAGAAAGGTAAGCTAAGTCAGAAGTTTATAGGGCCTTATGAGATCTTAGAGCGAGTTGGGGAAGTTGCTTATCGTCTGGCTTTACCAGATGCGTTAGAGAGAGTGCATAATGTGTTTCATGTATCGCAGCTGCGGAAGTATGTGAGTGACCCGTCACATGTGTTAGAGGCAGAGAGCTTAGAGCTAGATGAGTCCTTATCATATCTTGAGGTGCCTAAGCAGATTCTAGACCGAAAGGTTAGAAAGACTAGGGGTGGCGAGACAGTTTTGCTTAAGATCCTTTGGTCTAACCACGAGACCGAGGAAGCTACATGGGAGCCAGAGGAAGCTATGAAAGAGCGTTACCCTTTCCTTTTTGATCAGGTATGTATGGTTACGGGGACGTAACCTTGTTTCTTTTAGGGGGGGTAGGAGATGATCGCGAGCAGTTTTTAAGAGTTTTATACCCCTTTTATATGTTGTGTCGGTATGTTTGTCGGGATGAGTTGGGTTAGTATCATGTTTTATGTTGAATTTTGTTTGGCTTTTGAGTCGGGAATGTTAGGGGAGTACCTTTGTTTAGTAGTGGTTTGAACTTCGGGGACGAAGTTCCTTTTAAGGAGGGAAGACTGTAATACTCCGTATTTATAAGTCTTGGGGTACTCTATCGAGTAGGCCTTACTCTGTCGAGTAAGGGTAAGTTGCGAAATAAAATAGTTTCTGACCTGTTGGGTACTCGATCGAGTAGCTGGGGCACTCGATCGAGTAAGTGGGTACTCGATCGAGTACCTTGGGTACTCGATCGAGTAGCCGGTTTTACGGGGAGTTTTCTCGGGTTTTGTTAATTATGCGATTAAGGTATTTAAGCTTCGTCGTCATTATTCTAAACCACTTTTACAAAACCTAAACTCCTGTTTAAGAGAGAAAGCAAACAAGTTCATCTTCTTAATCGCATTCTTAGCAATTCCCGAGTTCGACGGTCGCTTCTTGTCGTTGTTCGTACCGTTGAGTTCCTTGCGTCGAGGGTAAGATCTATGTACCCTTTTTATTGTATTTCCTTTGATTTGGTTAAACCCTAATTTAGAGATTGGGGGTTTTATGTGTAGTATGTGATGTGGTAGCCTCTATGTGGTGTATGATAGGAGGAGGGTTCATAGAAGAGGCTTTTTGACTCAGCAGTAGAGACCGTCTGATTGTGTGCATACCAGGTAGGATTTCCTACTCAGTATTAGTCCCATAATGGGATATTGGTTGATGTGTTGTATTTGGTTGTTTGATATAATAATTGTACTGTGTTTGTGGTTGTGATCGTTGTTGATGGTTCGCGAGGCGTGGCCTCGGCTGAGTGGGGTCACTTGCGGGAGTGGCTTCACGCCCTAGTTTCGCCTTCTGTGGAACCCGCCACAGAAGGGATGTGCACATTAATGGACAGGGTTTATCGCTCACTATGTGGAGCGGGGATTTGGTGGGTACGGCGCGGTCCCCATCGGCGGGTCTGGTCCAAAGGGACGGTCGATTGAGATGATGAGAATTGTTGGTTGTGTGTGTGTGTGTGACAGCTTAAGTCGTCTCGTTTATCTTATCATTGTTGTTAATATTGATTGTGTGATTAGTACTGACCCCGGTGTTGTTTTGTAAACCTGCGGTGATCCATTCGGGGATGGTGAGCAGATATTGAGCAGGTATTGAGATGAGTACTGGGATAGCTGGGATGCCACGACATGATGATAGGAGTCTTCCGCTGTAGCTTTTAGTTTATTTACATTTCAGTTAGAACAGTCAGTTTGAGAACATGTATCGTACTTTTGGTTTGGTTTTGAGGATTGTAACTATTCGTTAATCATTTATAATAAACATTGTTTCTTCATTGTTGTTTGATTATCATTGCCTCGGGTAACCGAGATGGTAATGTCTTCATACCTGAGTGGTCCTGGTAAGGCACTTGGAGTATGGGGGTGTTACACCGACTTCCTAAGTAGGTGGAGAAAGACTAGCACACAACTAGTTGAACGTCCAGACGAAGCTACTCTTGTGGAAAAGTTCGTGGATAATTTGAGACCTATTTATGTAAACCATTTGAGGTACCAAAACATAAAGTCTTTCAAAGACCTGACTGTGCTAGGAACGAGAATTGAAGACGACATCCGCAAAGGACTCTTGTCCAAAATGGTAGGTCGTGGATATCAGGGTTCAACGAGTCGTTCTTATGGCTCCACTATCAAGACCGATGAGGTTAATCTTGTCGAATTTGCTAAGAAGAATAACTCGCAAAGGAAGTTTACGAGCATTAGTAATTTATATTCCAACGCTCTGAAAAGGTTGATGAAACAAAGTAAGCTCCAACCCATAGGACCTACGCCTGACCAGAGAAGAAGTCCAAATTCTGGGATGAGAACGCGTACTGCGAAGATCACAGATGAAAGGGACACGATACGGAGAAATGTTTTAAACTGAAACATGTCCTTCAGGATATGATCGAAGATGGTCGTTTACCCATACCTCCCGGAGGCAAGCCTAACAATACTCAGAATCCTCTTGGAGTTCTGATGATCACAAATGAAGAATCTACCTTGGATTGTTCACACCTCATTTCTCCAGTCGAGGATGAGATTCATGCACTAGAAGAGGAGGGGAGTTATTCCACTATTTCTCCTACCATTGCCGATTTTATCGCATGGGCAAAGAGTATGAGTAGGCAAGTTTCAGAGCTGGAAGCTGTAGTGGCATCCCTACGCAAACCAAACACCATACCTAAGGAAGACACGCCACTAGCTCCAATTCTATCTCAAGAGTCTACGATGCAAGAGGTAATTGCGATAGTTGACAATCTAGTCCAATAAATAATCAGTCTAGAAGCTGAAATCATCAGATTGAGAGAACTCAACATCGTCAACAAAATATGGGCAGATGACGATGAAGACGAATACCTCACAGAACACTATCTAGTCAAGGTCAGTGAGGATATAGTCAAGGCTAGCGAAGATCAAGATATAGACCACCTTACTCGCTCAGGGTGTCCATATCAAAATGTTTCCCAGAACGGTCCTACCGTTAATGGTCCAGTTACTAACACCAATGTCATTACACCAAATGATGGCGAAGATACCTCTACTGACCATTTACTAAAACAACTACATAAGACAAAAGCTGATCTTTATGTCTGGCAATTAGTCGCGAGTTCATTTCCCCATCATAAAGCTTTACTGCAAGCATTGGCCAAATTAAATGTAGCGCACAACTCTATGCCTGACGACATAGTCAACCTAGTCTTCCAAGACTCAGTTAAGCTAAGTAACCCAGTTACTTTTTCGGATGAGGATTTGCCTCTCTTTGGCGCCACTCATAACCTCGATATATATATTACAGTCACATGCTTAAAAAATAATGTACCAATGACTTTGGTGGATGATGGCTCCACAGTCAACGTTATACCATTGAAGACAACATACAAGTTGGGCATGAAAGAATCAGATTGGACCCCTACCAACCAAGGTGTTTGAGCATACGATGGAACATGACGTAAAGTAGTAGGACTAATCAACCTCACTATAGCCACATGGCCAATTGAGCGAAAGGTTAATTTCCAAATAGTAGACATCGAGGCATCCTTCAATATACTTCTGGGAAGGCCTTGGATTCACGCTTCCAAAGCGGTAACATCCACCTTGCACCAGAAAATCAAAATTCCTCTAGATGGCAAAGTATTGACGATAACTTCGTCACATATTAAGGCTGTGATAAATAAAATGTTAATCAATCATGTAACACTCCGTATTTTATTAAGTTGGATAAAATTCTTTTAATTGCTATTTTGAATTTAATTACATCATTTAACGATTTATATATTTATGCTTAGCTAATTAATTAATTTCATCATAATTCGATACGTTAATTTTAATAATCATTAATAAGTTTATTTAAAGTTAGTTCGAGTTTATTGAAATTAGTTCGAGTTTATTTATTTAATAATTTCCGTTTCTTTACGAGTCCTTATGAAAGTTGTTTTAAGTGAACCCGAGATGGATTTTGGGAACAAAACCGTCCAATTAGCTATTTTGAGCTTATTTCACTAAATTAGCAATTTTTATTAATATCCGTTAGTTTTGTAAAAAAATCGCTAATAATTCCGATTCAAGCTGATATTGTATTATTTACGTTAACTAGCTGAGTTTATTTTATTTTCACTCATTAAATTTATTTATTATTGATTCCGTTTTATTACTGAAACTTTTACTTAAATCGGTTAAATTTAACTCGAAACGGTTCTAATAACTATCGAAGTTTCTTAACGACGAAGAAACGTACGTATAATATATATAGCAGGCTAGCAGGCTCGTCACTCATTCTTTCTTTTTCCCACGTCTCTTTTCTGCTTCTTCGTCCTTCTTCGTCCTTCTGTTTGTTCCTTCTTCAACTTTTGTCTATAATCCGTCCTGGTGCTCCGTTTGTCATCCGTTTTCAACTATTTTCGTTCCATATTGCTGCTCCCATCGTTCCTCTCAATCCGTTGTAAGTAAAATTCATTTTCGTCATGTATTTTTACAAACCCATTTATATTTTCAGCTTTATTTATTATAAGACGGTTGTATGTACTAAAATAGACGGTCTGGTAGAAGATTAAAAAGGTAACGATAACGGATTACTCGATATTACTTGTAAAATATGTTTATTTCGAATGCTGGCTAGTCTGTTTTATATTTAAGACGGTGTATAATTATATATAGGGATCCTTATGGATGTTAATTAGTCAGTTGTATAGTTGAGACGGTGTATACTGATATGTGGAGATGATTGAGACGGTGTATACTGACCTCTAGGGATCATTTGGGATGCTAGCTAGTAAGTGGTATATTTAAGACGGTGTATACTAACATGTAGGGATTGTTTTGGACTGATTTGGACTCTGTGTTGGGGCGATTTTTGTAGTCTTTAGGGACTGTTTTTGAGTTGTTTTATACTTGTGGATTTCCGCTCTAAAACCGTTTTAAATGCTGACTTAGTTGGCTCAGCTAGGACTGTTTTTAGGCGCGAGAATGGAGTCTTAAGGGGACGATTGGTACTCTGTTTTGGGCAGGGATGAGAGCTGTCATCGTGGGTTTTCACTTTGCATTTGAGGACTGGAGTGGGGTCGAACTTAGGCATCTTTTGGGTTCTGTTTTGGACTGATTTTTGGGTCAGGTTATGAAGTAGTTTGTGTGAAGGGTCTGAGTTGGCTCACTAAATGGGAAATTATATGGGTGAGATTAAGGTTAATGTGGCATTAGTATCCTGTAAGAGTTTAATTTCATTTGAAGCTTGGAATTACCGTAATGAAGTGTCACGTAAAACCTATGTATACAACAAGTGTCTAGAATTCGAGATAATAGTCTAAGATTAGTTATCTATTTAATTTCCGTCTCTTATTTTATATAACGATAATTCGTTAATATCGTCCTTTCACATAATTATTTTAGGTGGCTCATATGTGGTTGAAGATGAAGAGTAATTTTGGGTTTTAGAAGCTTTCTCAAGTTATTACTTGTCTCTTTGCTAGCGTAAGGTAACTATTCCGAGTTACTCGACGAATTAATGTCACATTAGTAGTAAATGTGGTGCTTGTTGTTGGTTAAGTGTTTAGGTGATTGATAATGTTTTACTTTCATTTTTCACATGATAGAAATTGGAAATAGCATGAGAATAATATGGCGATAAAATTTGTAATTTGGGCCAAAGTAGGCCAAGACTCTGAGCTGGGCCAGATTGATCGAACGAGTTTGGTCAAACTAGGTTTAAACCAGTCAGCCTCGATTTGACTGATGACCCGTCGCGGGACTCGGGTCGAGGGTTTGTCTTTGAGGTGAGATTGGTTGTTATTGGAGGTTTCATGTTATGCCTTGATATTTGTAATTATCATTTCACATGTTGGTTGTTGGATGAATTGGTTGCCTTATACTTCAGTCTTCTTGTCTTGTTGCCATTTTAGCTTGTTCTCATGAATTATGGAATTAACGGTTAGCTGGAATTTAGATTATTATTGATATTGGAGATATTGTTGGATTGTCAGCTGAATTGGGTATCCTACTTGTCTTGTGTGGTGTGGGCTAAAGTATTCAAGCTGGGACTAGGTCCTAGGTGAGTATTTCGGCCTTCATCATAGATGGGTCATTATAGTCTTTGACGAGTGTATGTTCACTGCTTAATAGCCTCTGTGTTCCTGACTTGGTGGGTTTATATCCAAGTTGGGGCATGACCTCGTTACTTATTTTGAGAGTAAGTGGTCAGCTTAAGTACTAGCCAACCCTTTGGTGGACTCCTTAGGGTACTCACTTTGTTTTAAAAAAATTGTGGGTCTTGGGTGCGGTGGTGTGTATCCGCATGTCTAGGTCTGCGCAGATTTTAGGCTAGGGTTGTGTTGTGTCTTGGCCATGTTTTGATAGAACCTCTGAGCCAAGATACCGGTTCGATTACCTTCCCTACCTCGTGGTATAGACTCGAGTTACAGAGTGACTATTGACCGTACTAAGAACTTATGCCTGTCTTTGATATATTGCCCTTTTTTGTATGGTGATTCTATGAATCATAGAAGGTGAGATGCAAGCCGGCTATGGTTGATAGAGTTTGGATTCCTGGATGTTATATGATTCACATGATAGTGTAGTATGAGTCGGTCTAGTATTCACATGTTAGGACTATGTGTTGTTATATTGTTGTTCACATGATAAGCACGACTGTCTAGCATCTATATGCTAAGGCATTGTGTGATTCGTATTCATATTCTTATGTTTACATGTTATATTAATTATGACATTTCGTGGCTGGGAGAACTCGGAGTTACTCCCCACTGACTGTGGCTTTCGTATTTGTATAAAATGCGAATGACAGGTAGGTGATGCATATATGGGGTACATGGACGAGCTAGCGAGAAAAGTAACCTTGGGACCTAGATTGGTTTTATTTTATTGTGATCCTTAAACACTTTTTATGTCACATACATTTTAGGGACATATGTCTCCCTCTTTACATTTGGTTGTATAACTTTGCTATTCGCGACTTTAGCAATGGTTATGTTGCGAAACTTCTATTTAGACCTTGTATGTTTTGACACCTTCCAATTTGGATATCTTTATAACAGGTTCAGGTTTTTAAAAATTACAGGTTTTTACCCAAATGAACCTATTACAAACATATCCATGCTGTTTTATTCTAGAATTACGTGTTTACTTTTCCGCGATAAATGAGGGTGTCACAGTTGGTATCAGAGCATATTTGCTCCCGACGCACGTTTGTGCACCCCAATATAAATAACTTGACCTTAAAATAATAAACTTGAGAGATGGGTAAGATGGGTAGACTTAGGACCTTATGTTGTAGTCTCTTTGTGTTTGCTCTTTGTTAGGTACTAACCTGTTTGTTGATTGTCATTTAATAATTGTTGCGTTCTTGGATCAATGACCGTGAGCTTATCTATAGCTAATGGAGTTATTACCCTTATTATAAAAAAATTTTGAACTAAAGGTTTTGAAAATATTTTAATGTTTTTCACTGGTTTTAACGTCAATTAGTGTTAAAGCTTGTTATTGGAGACGTCTGATAATTAGTTTTATCATTTGTTGGTGTAAAAATGTATTTTTATGTCTTTGAATTGGAATATTGATGTTCTTGAGTGATCGCCAAGAGTATCTCCGTTCCATTGAAAGGACACTTATATATTTTAAGAAGATCAAGATTTAGTGCCTATTGCTGAGGATTGACGATTGTTCAACCTTTGAAGAATGCTTCTACTTCCTTGAAGATGTTTCTCGTTCTTTTTGTATCTCGCCTTATTCTTAATCTCTTGGTGCTTATCCTCCTTCTAAACTCCCTTCTGTTTTACTTTAAAAGCTACGCTTGTACTCCTAACTTGTCTTTTGTTCTTTGCTTATCCTCCCTTAACGCCATTAGATAGTACTCTTTCTTGTGAGGAATGTTGACCTTGGTTGGAAAATTCGACTTTTGAGGAGATTGTTTGTGTCTGACCCTTAACCCTGGTTTTGAGGGGATGTGATGTTAGAAAGACTTAGGTAATGTGATGAGACATACTTAGTGATTCTTATACCTAGTTCCTTGACAAAGTAAGTATAATCGATTGGTGGATTATTTGTGTTGGAATGAGTTGCCTATGTGATTAAAGTTATAGAACTTGGCTTTGTTGTTTATGTTTGGGATTTGAAAGCTTAGTAGGTTGAGCGTCGTCACCTTAGGAGTAAACATGAGATAAGTTTAGAATATGAATTTGGAAGAAAACCCATTTTTAGATGTTAACAATCCCGTATAGTTTGGGAATGTGATTTGGTGTTAGTTGTTCCTTGAGAACTTTGTTGAGAAGTCTTTATCAATTTATTCTTTGGTTTTTAAAACATTGAGGTTATGTCGAGTGCTTGAGATAAAGAGATGCTTTTATACTTGAGTGGTAGATTTGATTTAGGGAAATCCTAATATGTGATAAGATAGGTGGAAGAAGTATCTAACCGATTTATCACCCCTTAAGCGAGCGTTTATTTTACCTTGACCCTTGTTTGGGATTTGGTCGTTTTGTCATGAAGGTACAATACCCTAATAGGCGTGACCTTGTTAGAGAGAACCTTAAGTTTTAGGAAGCGTATGGTTTAAGCCTTAAAATCCTCTTTCATACCTTTAATCGTTTTCCTCCCTTTCGTTCATACCTTGGTTGGATTTGATTCTTAAGTATAAAAGTTTACTCGTTATTTCCTTGTCTTGAATACCTCCCTAATTCTAATATCTCTTACTGGTTGTTAACTAGTTATCTTTATGATTCGACTCTTTTAGTCTCACATCTTGACATGTTCACATTTTTTTTAAAATTTCCTATCATTTCCTGACCTGGTTATTACCCTTTGTTTCCTTAATGGAGTGATGACATTGTTGTTTGAGATTTGAGTATCTGGCGTTTCCTTGTTGTCTAATTTTCCTTTCTCCTTGATCATAAGCGTTACCGTTCATACCTCTTTTTCTCGCTTCATCTTGCTCCTCCTTTAAGTTTGACACTCGTATCTTGTGAAACTCTATCTTTGACATCCTTGTAATTTTGACTTCAATTTCTACCCTATGAAATTCATTATAGCTCTCTTGTTGCTTAAGTTTGAGCTCTCTTAACATACTTTGTTTCTATGCTATCTAAGTTACTTTCCTTTTTGTACAACTTCTAAACTTTCAAGCTACCAGTTTCGATTCATTCTTAAAAGTTTATGTCACTTCTGCAAACCTAACCTATTTTTAAAGATTTGAAAATGAAAATTTGATTTAATTCCATATTTGTTCCTTGAGTATAGACTTCTTTATCATGATTTTAATCGCTAAACCCGAGATTTCTTTAAATTTTATCCAATTTCTGTTAACTTTGATCTATTTATGACTTCTTTGTCAAAGTTTAATATTATATTTCCGGAATTTAACTCCCCTTTTAGTTTAAAGGTGAAACCTTTATTTCTATTTTGGCTTTTTGCAAAAGAAAATTTGAGTAGATTACCTTTTCTTTTGATTTTAACGTTGATCGGATGTTAGAACTCGTTATTAGAAACGTTTAATAACTTGTTCTCTCTTGTCGACGAGTGATTTTCGGTTTTAAATTTGTCTTGGACTTGGAAGGTTAGCGTTCTTGTGTGCACAACAAGAGCAATTTCGTTCCATGAATGAGACTTATACTTTTGAAAACTTTTCATTAATGTTTCTGAAAGTATTTTGATTTTCGATTTATACAAATGATTTGCCTTTGACCTTATCTTGGATTTGGAATGTGATGTTCTTGAATGCGCAACGAGAGCACTTCCGTTCCTTTGATGAGAATCGTTACTCATCGGAAAATTTTATTTGAAACTTTTGAAAGAATTTTGATTCTTACGATAAGTGACCTTTTAAATGTTTTGGTTACCGATTCCAATTTCAGTTTTATTTTTATAACCTTTCATTTATACTTTCAAGTTTCGAGGACGAAACTTTTTAAAAGATGGGGTGATTGTAACACTCCGTATTTTATTAAGTTGGATAAAATTCTTTTAATTGCTATTTTGAATTTAATTACATCATTTAACGATTTAAATATTTATGCTTAGCTAATTAATTAATTTCATCATAATTCGATACGTTAATTTTAATAATCATTAATAAGTTTATTTAAAGTTAGTTCGAGTTTATTGAAATTAGTTCGAGTTTATTTATTTAATAATTTCCGTTTCTTTACGAATCCTTATGAAAGTTGTTTTAAGTGAACCCGAGATGGATTTTGGGAACAAAACCGTCCAATTAGCTATTTTGAGCTTATTTCACTAAATTAGCAATTTTTATTAATATCCGTTAGTTTTGTAAAAAAATCGCTAATAATTCCGATTCAAGCTGATATTGTATTATTTACGTTAACTAGCTGAGTTTATTTTATTTTCACTCATTAAATTTATTTATTATTGATTCCGTTTTATTACTGAAACTTTTACTTAAATCGGTTAAATTTAACTCGAAACGGTTTTAATAACTATCGAAGTTTCTTAACGACGAAGAAACGTACGTATAATATATAGCAGGCTAGCAGGCTCGTCACTCATTCTTTCTTTTTCCCACGTCTCTTTTCTGCTTCTTCGTCCTTCTTCGTCCTTCTGTTTGTTCCTTCTTCAACTTTTGTCTATAATCCGTCCTGGTGCTCCGTTTGTCATCCGTTTTCAACTATTTTCGTTCCATATTGCTGCTCCCATCGTTCCTGTCAATCCGTTGTAAGTAAAATTCATTTTCGTCATGTATTTTTACAAACCCATTTATATTTTCAGCTTTATTTATTATAAGACGGTTGTATGTACTAAAATAGACGGTCTGGTAGAAGATTAAAAAGGTAACGATAACGGATTACTCGATATTACTTGTAAAATATGTTTATTTCGAATGCTGGCTAGTCTGTTTTATATTTAAGACGGTGTATAATTATATATAGGGATCCTTATGGATGTTAATTAGTCAGTTGTATAGTTGAGACGGTGTATACTGATATGTGGAGATGATTGAGACGGTGTATACTGACCTCTAGGGATCATTTGGGATGCTAGCTAGTAAGTGGTATATTTAAGACGGTGTATACTAACATGTAGGGATTGTTTTGGACTGATTTGGACTCTGTGTTGGGGCGATTTTTGTAGTCTTTAGGGACTGTTTTTGAGTTGTTTTATACTTGTGGATTTCCGCTCTAAAACCGTTTTAAATGCTGACTTAGTTGGCTCAGCTAGGACTGTTTTTAGGCGCGAGAATGGAGTCTTAAGGGGACGATTGGTACTCTGTTTTGGGCAGGGACGAGAGCTGTCATCGTGGGTTTTCACTTTGCATTTGAGGACTGGAGTGGGGTCGAACTTAGGCATCTTTTGGGTTCTGTTTTGGACTGATTTTTGGGTCAGGTTATGAAGTAGTTTGTGTGAAGGGTCTGAGTTGGCTCACTAAATGGGAAATTATATGGGTGAGATTAAGGTTAATGTGGCATTAGTATCCTGTAAGAGTTTAATTTCATTTGAAGCTTGGAATTACCGTAATGAAGTGTCACGTAAAACCTATGTATACAACAAGTGTCTAAAATTCGAGATAATAGTCTAAGATTAGTTATCTATTTAATTTCCGTCTCTTATTTTATATAACGATAATTCGTTAATATCGTCCTTTCACATAATTATTTTAGGTGGCTCATATGTGGTTGAAGATGAAGAGTAATTTTGGGTTTTAGAAGCTTTCTCAAGTTATTACTTGTCTCTTTGCTAGCGTAAGGTAACTATTCCGAGTTACTCGACGAATTAATGTCACATTAGTAGTAAATGTGGTGCTTGTTGTTTGTTAAGTGTTTAGGTGATTGATAATGTTTTACTTTCATTTTTCACATGATAGAAATTGGAAATAGCATGAGAATAATATGGCGATAAAATTTGTAATTTGGGCCAAAGTAGGCCAAGACTCTGAGCTGGGCCAGATTGACCGAACGAGTTTGGTCAAACTAGGTTTAAACCAGTCAGCCTCGATTTGACCGATGACCCATCGCGGGACTCGGGTCGAGGGTTTGTCTTTGGGTGAGATTGGTTGTTATTGGAGGTTTCATGTTATGCCTTGATATTTGTAATTATCATTTCACATGTAGGTTGTTAGATGAATTGATTGCCTTATACTTCAGTCTTCTTGTCTTGTTGCCATTTTAGCTTGTTCTCATGAATTATGGAATTAACGGTTAGCTGGAATTTGGATTATTATTGATATTGGAGATATTGTTGGATTGTCAGCTGAATTGGGTATCCTACTTGTCTTGTGTGGTGTGGGCTAAAGTATTCAAGTGGGACTAGTCGGACTAGGTCCTAGGTGAGTATTTCGGCCTTCATCATAGATAGGTCATTATAGTCTTTGACGAGTGTATGTTCACTGCTTAATAGCCTCTGTGTTCCTGACTTGGTGGGTTTATATCCAAGTTGGGGCATGACCTCGTTACTTATTTTGAGAGTAAGTGGTCAGCTTAAGTACTAGCCAACCCTTTGGTGGACTCCTTAGGGTACTCACTTTGTTTTAAAAAATTGTGGGTCTTGGGTGCGGTGGTGTGTATCACTCACTTTGTTTTAAAAAAATTGTGGGTCTTGGGTGCGGTGGTGTGTATCCGCATGTCTAGGTCTGCGCAGATTTTAGGCTAGGGTTGTGTTGTGTCTTGGCCATGTTTTGATAGAACCTCTGAGCCAAGATACCGGTTCGATTACCTTCCCTACCTCGTGGTATAGACTCGAGTTACAGAGTGACTATTGACCGTACTAAGAACTTATGCCTGCCTTTGATATATTGCCCTTTCTTGTATGGTGATTCTATGAATCATAGAAGGTGAGATGCAAGCCGGCTATGGTTGATAGAGTTTGGATTCCTGGATGTTATATGATTCACATGATAGTGTAGTATGAGTCGGTCTAGTATTCACATGCTAGGACTATGTGTTGTTATATTGTTGTTCACATGATAAGCACGATTGTCTAGCATCTATATGCTAAGGCATTGTGTGATTCGTATTCATATTCTTATGTTTATATGTTATATTAATTATGACATTTCGTGGTGGAGAACTCGAGTTACTCCCCACTGGACCGTGGCTTTCGTATTTGTATAAAATGCGAATGACAGGTAGGTGATGCATATATGGGGTACATGGACGAGCTAGCGAGCAAAGTAACCTTGGGACCTAGATTGGTTTTATTTTATTGTGACCCTTAAACACTTTTTATGTCACATACATTTTAGGGACATATGTCTCCCTCTTTACATTTGGTTGTATAACTTTGCTATTCGCGACTTTAGCAATGGTTATGTTGCGAAACTTCTATTTAGACCTTGTATGTTTTGACACCTTCCAATTTGGATATCTTTATAACAGGTTCAGGTTTTTAAAAATTACAGGTTTTTACCCAAATGAACCTATTACTAACATATCCATGCTGTTTTATTCTAGAATTACGTGTTTACTTTTCCGCGATAAATGAGGGTGTCACAAATCAAGTAGTCACAGACCCAGTATACGAGCTTGGGGGATTTCAGAGCATAAATATTGTAGAAAGCGAACTGGCGCCTCTATAATTCAACCCATACTCTAATTTGGTGGTCAACCACATACTCAAGTCACAGGGATACTTCCCAGGAATGCCATTAAATCCCACCAAGAAGAATACCTTTGCACCTTACAAAGAAGGAAACTCTCAAAGGATACCATTAGGATTGGGATACAAGCCTCCAAAGGCAGAACCCTTAGAAATGCTCACTCAGTTTCAAAACCGTAAAAACAAAGGAATCCAGATGCGATCCTATCTCCCTACCCTAAACGGATACTTCGTTAGAGAAGGAAGTCAAGAGTAGTTTCATGGGTTTCCTGAACCTTGGCATTCTAAGGGAATACAACTAGCTGGAATCGAGGTCTTCCACAATTGCTACTTCATCCCTTCAGAAACGGTTCCTACCGTCAAAACTCGTCAAACACCTTGTTTAGACGAATAAGCTGTTAGCCTTCTGTTTGGAGAAGACTGTTTCGTCAGAGCAGCACAGGATGAGATCATTACCATGATACTTCAATATGACCATTTCAACCCGACAGTGCTAATTACCGAAACCAGCTCGAATCAACAGAAAGGATGGAGAAAGTCGATCAAGTGGACTAACAACCAAGAAAAGCTCTTCAAAGTCACTACTGGAGAAGGAGAGATGTTCAAAGGAGAACCCGAAGACAACGAATTCGAGTCAGAGTTGGAGTCTGAGTTTAGAGAAGTCACTAGAGAGTCTTCTTCTGTCGTCACTCCCCATCCCTCTGTTTCTCCTAGCATAGCATCACATAGTAACAACAGTTTGAGAAATGTCCCAGCAGTTGTCCCTTTACCGCCACTAACTACTGAACAGATGACTTCTTTGTTTCAGCTATTTTCAAAATTTAATATGAATAAATCAGATTCTGCTTACTCCTTGTGTTTTTCTGAATGCAATTCTATTTACGATGATAATGAGGATGATCCTAACCGAGACTCAGTCGAATTACATCCGTATATAATTAAAGAGATATTACAAGAGGGGGAAGGGGAACCAGTTATAGAGAACACCGAACCCATCAATGTAGGAACAAAACTAGAACCCCAAGAACTTAGGATAGGGACGACCTTACACCCAACTGAAAGGGCTGGTTTCATCGACATCCTGCACGAGTTCAAGGACGTTTTCGCTTGGTCTTACAAGGACATGCCAAGGATCGACAGGGATATTGCAGAGTATCGAATTCCAATCAAACCAGGTTTCAAACATGTAAAACAGAAGCTTCGTCGGATGAGGACCGAGTGGGCTCTTAAGATTAAAGAAGAAGTAAATAAGCAATTCAAATTCGGGTTCATCAAAGTTTTCGAGTAATCATACTGGGTGGCTAACATAGTCCCCGTACCCAAAAAGGATGGGTGGATCCGAGTTTGTGTTGATTTCAGAGACTTGAATAAAGCGAGTCCAAAGGACGACTGATGGTGATAGCGAGTCGTTGGTCACTCCATCAAACACATTTATATTTCTCAACAAACAACTAGTTAGTGGTTAAGTCGAGGTCGATCCATGGGACGGTGTGCTTTGGGTTTTAAGTCTATCTATCTCAATTTATGCTAGTGTCACAATTGATTTGGGTTTGTAGTTGGTGAGTCTAGACTAATGCAAGCAATAAAGTAGAACAAGCAATAAAAGGAAGGATGTAAACAAATGACTAAGAGTGCTAGGATATCATGGGTTCATAGGGGATTCATGGGAGTTGATCATACAAACATATTCTCAAGTTATAAGCAAGCAATTATTGTTGTAATTGGATCGCGTTAATGTATATCTTACAATCCCTAAGAAGATTTAGGTCCCGGAGCCGAATCGATTAGATTTTACAACACCTACTAGTCGACTTAGTCTCCTCCTATTCAACTTTATGTATAGTCTAATGAGGCTCGAGTTGGTTTATGTCTTACAGGCCTTATTGAAGAGATAGGTGATGGGTAAAAATGCAAGGATTTATAGGCTCGCATTTCATCAAACATAACATGTGCATAAGTTGAAATCACAACAAGCAAGCAAATAAATTATGTGAACATATTAGATTAAGCATGAATCATTCCCCATGTTAGTTTCCCCTAATTACCCATTAACCCTAGCTAAAGAAACTACTCCCTCATGATCAAGTTTAAGATGTTAATAAGATTGTCAATCATACTAACAAAGCAAAACATGATGAATAAATGATGTGATTATCAATAATTAAACAAGGGTAAAATAGAATTATACCTATGAAGATGATTCCAAATAATAAAGTAAAGAATAAAAGAAGAGAACTTGATTGATTGATGAAGAGTTGTCAATTCTCCAATAATAACCCAATAATCTTCAATTACCCAATTATAATAAACTTGAACAATGATTAAGGAAAGATTAATATGTAATTTTGTGGAATAATTAGGATTAATCTATTTTAATCTACTCCTAATGAAAGCTTAATCTAATCTAAGGAAAGTTGATCTAAGCTAAGAATACTTGGTGTCTAATTGGACTCCTCTCTTGATTATTTACAAATGGGGTATATATAGTGGTACATCATTAGGTTAAGTAAGGATAGATTAGTAAATAACAATTCTAAGTTTTAAAGTAGGGAAATGCAAGTCTTGTGAGGAGATGAGCATATCACGCTAATGCTGCCATGATCCGCTCGAACCAGGAGAGGAGACGCTCGGATCAGGAGGGGAGGAGACACTTGTCCTCTGCTAGGTACTGCTAGGGACGCTCGGATTACAAGAGGAGGATCCGCTCATCTTGTGCCTAAGACGCTCGGGTTGTTGGACAGTGTGATCCTTGCTTCACGGCCTTTAGTCTTTGCATACTCCTGATTCTTGCTTTGTTGGTCGTCGTTCTTGCCTCTTATTCATACTAGTCCATCCAAGATCGTCAACAAGCTTCCAAATATGCACGGGAGACGGGAATTCCGCCTAATTATCTTCTTTCCTACAAAACATATACAATGCAATAGGAAAGCCAAATAGAAAGGAATTAACGGATAAAATGGCCGTAAAATGCGATATTAGTATGCAAAATAGGTACAATTAGGGGACTAAATGTGCGCAATTAAGAGTCACATCAACGACTTCCCTCTACCACACATGGACATATTGGTAGATAATACAGCAGATCACGCGTTGTTATCCTTCATGAACGGGTATGCAGGGTATAATCAGATCAAAATGGCCATAGAGGATATGTATAAGATAGCCTTCGTCACTCAGTGGGGCACGTACTGTTATACAGTTATGCCATTCGGGCTAATCAATGCTGGAGCTACATATCAACGCACTGCGACCACCTTGCTACATGACATGATGCATAAAGAAGTAGAAGTGTACGTAGATGATATAATCGTCAAACCCAAAGCTAGGAAGGGGCATATAGATAATCTTCGCAAATTCTTCCTTAGATTGCGCAAGTACAACATGAGGCTCAATCCTCAGAAATGTGCATTCGGAGTAATGTCAGGCAAGCTTCTGGGATAAGTCGTCAGCCAGAGGGGAATAGAAATTGATCCATCCAAGATCAAAGCTTTAATCGAAATTCCACAACCCCAAACGGAGAAGGAGGTTAGAGGATTTCTAGGCAAAGTGCAGTATATAAGCCGATTCATATCGAAGCTTACCATGATCTGCGAATCCATTTTAAAAAAGCTCAAGAAAACAAATTATACCATATGGGACGACGACTGTCAAAAGGCGTTCGACAGGATTAAGGAGATACTGGCTAAGCCATCAGTGCTAATGCCTCCCCGACGAGATCAACCTCTTGGTTTATATCTCACAGTCACTAAAACAGCCATGGGGCCTATGCTCGCACAAACTGTTGGTAAAGAAGAAAGAGCTATCTACTAGCTTAGTAAGAAGTTCTTAGAATACGAGTGTAAATACACACCTCTCGAAAAGAGATGCCTAGCTCTTGTGTGGGCCACAAAGAAGCTACGCCACTACATGGTTAGCTACTCTGTCAAGGTGTATTCTAAAATGGATCCTGTCAAATGCCTCTTCGAGAAACCCGTTATCAACGAACGTTTGGCAAGGTGGACCTTAATGCTCTCAGAGTTTGATCTCAAGTACGTACCTCTGACAGTCATAAAGGGACACGTCGTTGCCAAATTCTTCACAGATAATCCTATCAACGATACCCAGGTAATAGACACGTGGTCATTTCCAGAAAAGGACATCCTGCAGACCAGTGTAGACTCTTGGGATCTTTATTTTGACGGGGCATCGAATTTAAGAGGATTTGGAATAGGAGTGTTGCTCATTTCTCCTGAAGGCGAGCATACACAACTTTCTGTCAAACTCGACTTCGAGGTGACAAACAACGCAGCAGAGTATGAAGCTTGCCTCATTGGACTACAAGCAGCAGTAAGTTTAGGCATTAAGAATATTCGAGTTCGAGTTCATGGAGACTCATCCTTGATCATTAACCAAGTTACAAGATTTTGGAAGATTCGAAGTGAAAGTCTAGTACCCTATCAGGCTAGGATAGATCAAGTCACCCAATTTTTCGATCAGGTCACTTATCTACACCTACCTCGTAAAGAGAATCAATTTGCAGACGCTCTTGCGAAACTTACTGTAACACCCCCATATTCAGAGGAGCCTTAACTAGGCCTTCCTTAGGATATAAGGGCGTTACCAACTCGGTTGCCCGAGGATAGTAATAATCAAACGTCGATAAAAGAACTATTACATTGTATTACAAGCGGTTTAAACCAACAAACAATATGAAAGATACAACTCGAAGACTACTAGCTACGACCATCGAATATCGTGAAGACTCATCCCTACCCGGACTCCAGCTATCAACAACATCAACACCTGCTAAGACCGACTGCTCACCATAAGGGATCACGGCAGACACATAACAAACATACAACCACACAAGGTCAGTACTGAGATAAGATACGACAACGGCTACTACAATTATCAACACTATACAATGCTACTAATCTCAACACAATCACGGTAATTCAACCAACCTCTGTCACTGACTGTCCACTGGACCAGTCCTGCCAGTGGGGGACCGCAGCCGTTCCCACCAAATCCCCGCTCCTCGTAATGAGCGACAACCCTGTCCATTAATGTGCACATCCCCTCCCGTGGCGGGTTCCACGGAGGGCGAAACTAGGGCGTGAAGCCACTCCCGCAAGTGACCCCACTCAGCCGAGACGCATCTCGAGAACCAGAGACAACAATCACAACCACCATCACAATCGTCACCATACAATTACGACACTAAGCAAACACAAAACAATCACAACAACTGACACGCTAGACCATCTACAGAAACTGAGTAGGCGAACCTACCTTTAAGCAACTGGAACCAATCCATGCCGAAAAACAACGTGTCCAGCGACCAAGCAAAGCCTATAGCCACAATACAATTCTATATTACTAACAAGCAAACCCTAACTATGAAGAACAAGGACACGGATGATGATTATGACATACCTATAGGGAGAAACTCAGCAAAAGACCGCTACCCGACTCAAGAGGCGTTCTCCTAAAGCACAAGGATCATCAAAAGGCTCCCATGGAGGTTTTGAGATGAAGGGAAGGGAAAGAGGCGACTGAAGGATAGGAGGAAAGTGGCGGAAGTGATATGCGGATTTAACAAAACGCGATATAAAACCCTCGCTGAAAACCCGGTACTCGATCGAGTACCCAACATACTCGATCGAGTGGCCCCCTACTCGATCGAGTAACCTAGCTACTCGATCGAGTAGCCACTACTCTATCGAGTACCACTCTTAACTCGTAACCTAAGATGATATTGGCACTCACTTCCAAGGCTATTCCCGCTCCCAAGGTCAGTCAACGCTGGTCAAAGGGCCTCTAAAAGGGCGGGTATTACAGTCTTCCCCCCTTAAAAAGAATTTCATCCCCGAAGTTCAACTCCCGTTTCCAACACACTCGACATGGAAAGACAACTTCACCCTTCCTTCAATACTACTCTCCTTAATTACCATCCCCCGCCAAGTCATCATCATCCGTCTAACGCTCTATTCCTACATATATCGACTCTTGCAATTATCATACAAACATTATTAACATCGATTGTCACCTTATATGTATACTTCCACTTTTACAAACTATCCTCTATAATACATCAACCTCGCAGTACCAACCAGTACAAACAACGATCTCCCATCATAAGGCAACAACTATCGACCCGAACATATCTCATAACAGCTTCACGCCGCACAACTACACCATCATCGCAATTCTATTACAACACCTTGTACCGCAACTAACTCTTTACACACATACTATCATTTTCAAACTCACTCGCATGAATTACTCAACAACTAAGGTAAACAATTACGCTTCCTACAAGTGAACAACAAAACATTATAGGCAAACAAAACCTACTTTCGAAATCAGCCTTTTATTTCGCGATAATTTTCGAGACATTACTCTTCCCCTCTAAAAAGGAACTTCGTCCCCGAAGTTCACTACCAAAATTACAACACATATTACCTATTATTTGCATCATAACACTAAAGAAAACCATATTATTTATTATGGACATTACTCACTAACTATATACTCGTTAAATTAGAATTCATACACCAACATTAAAGTGACACATGTTAATATGGTATGAACAAGTGTACAAGAAGTTATAACGTCGATAAATAGCTCGCAACAGGGCGTATGCAACATTAAAGTAACAAGAAACTATTGCGCTTCACTAATTGTGAGAAATACGCTCATAAAACTTCAAACACGACTTCCAATATATGAAATTAACGGTTCAAAGGTGTTACTACGCACTAATAGCCACATTAAACATTAAACTTGCAATTATAAAACAATTGAACATTTTTAATTTTTGAAAATCTCCTGTAACAATGCTACTCGATCGAGTAAGTAGCGGTACTCGATCGAGTGCCATGCTACTCGATCGAGTGTCTTGGCTACTCGATCGAGTAGCCTACAGATCAGAAAGCTTTTTATCCCGTCTTCCTGCAGCTACTCGATAGCGTACGGGGTACTCTATCGAGTACCTACAGGCCAAGTTCCTTATAAAACCTGTCATAAACCACGTACATGCACATATTTGTCATATAAAATCGAGTCAGGATGACTCCCCGACTTCTAACATCCTGCAACAAGTCAAAGTATCAAATCCGGCCTTATGGCCAACAATACAAGTTCCAAATCAAAGTCTCCACGATAACTACTACTAAAGTCTAACCACACTACTAACATCTAAAACCAACTACCATCAACAAAGATAAGTACAAGGAGTATCACTCCTCCTGCTGCTGCTGCTGCTGCTCAAACATCACCTCATCAGCACCACCACCGCCAGAAGTACCTGCTCCCGATGACCCAATCCCCGTCCACTCCCCGCTCCTGCTCCTGCTCCTGGGCCTACGTACCATGGAGTCAAGCCACCGTAGGCAAAGGACTGAGGTGTCCCCCACGCCGACTGATCCACCCCGTAGGAATGGAAAACCCCTGAGTAGTCCCCAACTCCACTCCACCACACCGGGTGCGGTCCCTCGGTCCCTATCCCCTGTGCGTACTCCATCTCGTGCATGTTCCTGAGTGTCAAAGTGGATGACACTCTCTCCGCCAAGTAGCTGGATCGCGTCTTCGGGGTGTCGAGGTAAGGGTAGCACGGAAAAGGCTGCTGCTGCTGTGGTGCCACCGGCCGTGGCCTAGTCTCTGAGGTCCTCTTCCTCACTCGACGGGGTCCTCTCCCCAGCCTAGGTCTCTCCACCGCCACGACCGATGCATTCTCGCCCTTTGTCGGCTCCGGCATCACCTCGAGAATGGTGTCGTCGATGAGGTAGGTCTGTAGATGGCGGGGTCTGTCATCATCCTCCCCCTCCTCCTCTTCATCATCGGAGTCCACCGTCACTACCGTCGGCTCCAAGGGCTCTGTGGGTGGGAGGTGCTCAGGAGCTGGAATCTTCATCCAACTCATGCCCCACACCCTCCAAGCTAGACCACCGTCAGCCAAAGTCCTCAACCATTTCAGGTCGAGATAGTAGGCACGGTCCATAGTGGGCACTGGGGTAACTAGAGGCACGTACTCCGAAGAAGCCTCGAAAGAGGTTAGCTTTTCAGCTAACCAAGTGGCGATAACGCCACAACTCAAGTACCGGGTAGAAGCAGTGGCCATCAAGGCAAGGGCGGCACAAACCATGGAAGGAGCATTGAAGACCACTTTCCTGGTCCGCTCCGAGTTGAGGTACGACATCAAAAGCAACACCTCATGGTTGTTCAGCTTACTGATATCCTTTCTGTCATAAAGGAGGTTCGAGAGAGAGCGAAGAAAGATCCTCAATGTGACATGCTGAACGTCATTAATCAACATGTTACTCGAGGTAGGAGCTGGTTTCCCGGTCAGACAAGGCATTAGGCGGCATACACCGCACTCAGCTGGGATATCGGTGATGGAGTCCTTGGGAGGCTTAGCCAACCCAAGGTGAGAAGCAAATTGGTCCTTAGAAAGCAAGAAACTAGTGTTCATCAACCGAAACTCAACGGTCTGGCCAGCGGGGTCATAGATAAAGGAGCTCATAAACTCCAAAGTGAGAAAAGGATAAGTGTGTTTCCTCAGCCTATACAAACCCATAAGACCCAAGGTCTCGAAAATGTGACGGACATCCATCTCTATCTCCAACTCCTCCAACAAAGTAGTGTCTATACACCTCGTAGGTCTCATTTTGCGTTTTTGTAAGGCTACAAAACGCTCCCTCTGCTTGAAATCAACAAAAACAACTGAAGGGTATTCTGAACCGCGGGTACCACAGTCCACTCCCTTCCCCATCTCGGTGGATTACCCCTCCCCGTTTACTTTGGCGGGTTCCAAGGTTCAGTCTCGGCATCTGCTTTAGGCATATGTTCAAACAACTTGTATAAACATGCAAACATTTATTTCATGTAATTTGAATTCGACATACTCAACTAGGCACACCAATTTATCAACAACTTTCAGCATGTGAAGCACATAATTTACGCCGTTAACTTTGAATATTAAGCTAAGTACACACGTTCACCAGCAGTTTCCAAGATTTGACATACAAGCTCAGATTATTACTACTCATAAGCCATAGTTGTGAAAGAAATTATCATGGTGATTACATATGCTCAACAAATTCGAATATCCTAGCATGATTCTAAGGTTATTCCAAACACACTTCTAATCATATGTGAGGCATTCTTACTAGTTCATGGGAAAGAATAATTTGGAACATATCATTATCACCCTTCAATATTATGAACAACAACTCAATTAGAATTTTCAGACGGTCTTTACAGCTGCGATAATTTTGGCATATTTTCATCAATTGTCGTTACTACTATCATATTGAAGTTCAACTTATACTTATAATGTCATTCACAACACCAAATTCCGATTATAAATCACGAATTTCCATTTGAGGCACTTTTAAGACGGAGTTTTAAGGCAACTTTCTAAGGGAAAAATCATCAAAAGCCATCCTTCAACATGATATAAACAACACATAAGGCCCAATTCTACCATCTAGCCATTGTAAAACAACCAAAAATCGATTTCAAATTTACAAACCCTAGAAATTTCGGGTTTAATCTTTGCAATTTCTAAACTAATTTACAACAATTAATCACCAACAAACATGGAAAGAGGGCATGTGAATCATATTTCATCAATTAAAAGCACCCAATTGATCACAATAATCGAAATTTCAGATTGTTTCACTTCTCTAGCATATTCAAATCAATAAACCATGTACATTAGGAAGAAATAGCATACCTTGATTGAGTAGCAAAGTAAAGAAACAGAATTAAGCAAAGAAATTAACCCAAGAATCACCACTAACCCAAGAGTATGAGAAGATTTGAGAGGAAATAAGGATTTGAGAGTAGTTTAGGTTTAGGTGTGTCGAAATATAGGGGAAGAAGAATAAGAAATAGAAAGATTAGAGGTTTTAGAAAACCCGTAGGATTCGCTGTACAGTAACCTACTCGATCGAGTGCCTGGGGTATTTGATCGAGTACCACCCTACTCGATCGAGTAGGAGCTAAATCATCGAGTATCTGCAGGAATTTTTCCCACATCCCGACATCATATCTTCCTAACTAGATCGAGTGAGGTCTACTCGGTCTAGTAAACACCCGCACTCGGTCAAGTATAGTTAAGTACTCGGTCAAAAGTACGAAGTAAATCAAAGATACCTGCAAAACAACACCGCGTGTCGATTCCAAACTAAGTTCGGAATTCGGCACTAATTAGTACCTTCGATCACGTTTTACAATTATTACTCACGCACAATGTATCGCCTTACTAACAAGGTGTATGCCACCTTACGCTACACAACTACCCAACTCGGTTTACCTGCTACCGAGTCACTCTCAAGCTTAGTCACGTCATCCTATCATACTCAAAACTTGTCTTAACGTGTTACTGTCACACTCGCTTCCACCATAACATGAAACATGTAACTAACATTAATTTATTCTTTCATATAACACATAATTATATACTCTTCATAACAAATCAATCTATCCATGTTCTCTAATGCAATTATAAGCAATTCATTTTACTCAAATCAATTGTCACGCAGCGGAAAAGTTTCAACTAATTAACAAAGCATATACACATTGCCATATGCTATGATTCGGATTATTACTCAATATTTCTATAACTATCATCATAGTAATTACTGTAAGATTTATAAACTCGTATATGACTCCCGTCATCATTAACTTATAGCAAACACCTACATGTTCACTCTTCATGTCACGGCATTCAATTCCACCTTTTCACGCAACTCTATTACGTAAACTTCCGTCACATATCTCATAACCATCGTATAAACTCACTAATCATTCTAAAAACTCCACTAATTTCACCAATGATTACTAAACGCGGCCCAAATACCACTATCATACCCCAATTAGCTCTAACAAAGAATTAACCGGAGGTAGCTCCGGCACAATTAACATACATATCACACATAGACACACGGACTCCACATTCCCATACCATGTGACTGGCTTAAGTGTCATGGGGCCAAGATTTTGAAATGAGGGCGCCTACTCACCCAAAGTCTAGCATCAGCTGGGGCTCCCATTACACATACACCAGGTTCATTTTATTAGACTCCCTACGTTCATTATGTTCATTTGTTACAGGTTCCAAAATCGTCGCTCTGATACCACTTTGTAACACCCCCATATTCAGAGGAGTCTTAACTAGGCCTTCCTTAGGATATAAGGGCGTTACCAACTCGGTTGCCCGAGGATAGTAATAATCAAACGTTGATAAAAGAACTATTACATTGTATTACAAGCGGTTTAAACCAACAAACAATATGAAAGATACAACTCGAAGACTACTAGCTATGACCATCGAATCTCGTGAAGACTCATCCCTACCCGGACTCCAGCTATCAACAACATCAACACCTGCTAAGACCGACTGCTCACCATAAGGGATCACGGCAGACACATAACAAACAAACAACCACACAAGGTCAGTACTGAGATAAGATACGACAACGGCTACTACAATTATCAACACTATACAATGCTACTAATATCAACACAATCACGGTAATTCAACCAACCTCTGTCACTGACTGTCCACTGGACCAGT
Organism: Silene latifolia; assembly: GCF_048544455.1. Lineage (NCBI taxonomy): Eukaryota > Viridiplantae > Streptophyta > Magnoliopsida > Caryophyllales > Caryophyllaceae > Silene > Silene latifolia. Next base: position 42,899,810 of record NC_133531.1, read on the forward strand.
CCTGCCAGTGGGGGACCGCAACCGTTCCCACCAAATCCCCGCTCCTCGTAATGAGCGACAACCCTGTCCATTAATGTGCACATCCCCTCCCGTGGCGGGTTCCACGGAGGGCGAAACTAGGGCGTGAAGCCACTCCCGCAAGTGACCCCACTCAGCCGAGACGCATCTCGAGAACCAGAGACAACAATCACAACCACCATCACAATCGTCACCATACAATTACGACACTAAGCAAACACAAAACAATCACAACAACTGACACGCTAGACCATCTACAGAAAATGAGTAGGCGAACCTACCTTTAAGCAACTGCAACCAATCCATGCCGACAAACAACGTGTCCAGCGACCAAGCAAAGCCTATAGCCACAATAAAATTCTATATTACTAACAAGCAAACCCTAACTATGAAGAACAAGGACACGGATGATGATTATGACATACCTATAGGGAGAAACTCAGCAAAAGACCGCTACCCGACTCAAGAGGCGTTCTGCTAAAGCACAAGGATCATCAAGAGGCTCCCATGGAGGTTTTGAGGTGAAGGGAAGGGAAAGAGGCGACTGAAGGATAGGAGGAAAGTGGCGGAAGTGATATGCGGATTTAACAAAACGCGATATAAAACCCTCGCTGAAAACCCGGTACTCGATCGAGTACCCAACATACTCGATCGAGTGGCCCCCTACTCGATCGAGTAACCTAGCTACTCGATCGAGTAGCCACTACTCTATCGAGTACCACTCTTAACTCGTAACCTAAGATGATATTGGCACTCACTTCCAAGGCTATTTCCGCTCCCAAGGTCAGTCAACGCTGGTCAAAGGGCCTCTAAAAGGGCGGGTATTACACTTACAGCCTTGATTAAAATGCCAGACAACATGGTTGAAATGCCTTTATGCATCGAACGACGATCAGAACCAGCCTACGTACACCACCTTACAGATGAAGAAGAAAGCCTAGCGGAACCCTGGTTCCAAGCCATTTTAAACTTCAAACTTAATGGTACAGACCCACCAGATATGGATAAGAGGTGACAATGCGCCATACGCCTACTAGCCTCTCAATACCTCCTCATGCAAGGAGAGTTGTACGAAAGAACACCTCTTTGTATTGTCTTACGTTGCCTTGATCAATCACAGGCACGGAAAGTGATGGAAGAAGTTCACGATGGAGAATGCGGTCCTCACATGAGTGGACCCATGATGGCAAATAAAATCACGCGTATAGGATACTACTAGACAACAATGGAGTCAGATTGTATTAAATACGTCAGATATTGCCATAATTGCCAAATCTTCGGGAATGTGCAACATGTTCCCCCCTCAATGAATTACACAATGAAATCTCCTTTGCCATTTTCTAATTGGGGAATGGATATCATTGGGAAGATCACTCCAAGAGGTTACTGTTGCATTTTTGTAGCTATCGACTATTTTACCAAATGGGTCGAGGCAGCATCCTACACTACTCTTACAGCTAAACATGTGGCAAAGTTCATACAAACCAATATCATCTGTCGATATAGTTGTCCACATGAGATTATGAATGACAACGGGTCCCATTTCCAAGCCGAAGCTGCATAATTACTAGCCAAATACAAAATCAAGCACCACCATTCCTCGCTTTATAGACGTCAAGCTAACGGCGCGGTGGAGGCAGCTATTAAAAATGTCGTCATGATCCTCAAGAAAATGATCGACAATTATCGAGATTTGCCTAGCAAAATACCTTTTGCGCTATGGGGATATCACACATCAGTTAAGACACCCACTGGGGCCACTCCTTTGTTTTTAACCTATGGCATGGAAGCTATGCAACTAGTTGAATTAGAAATCCCGTCACATTTTGCTCGAAAGTCAAATCCCAGAAGCTGAACAAAATAGGGATCGATATGAGGAACTCATCCTCTTGGATGAACGAAGGTTGCACGCACTACATAATGTGCAAGACATATCAGGAACGTATCAAACGAGCCTTTAATAAAGGGGTTAAGCCCAAGAACATAAAAGAAGGAGATTTGGTGCTCAAATCAGTCAGAGCTCTCCTACCTGTCGATCCACGAAGGAAGTTTAAACCTAATTGGGCCAGACCTTTCTTAGTCAAGTCCATACTCTCGGGGGTGCGGTTAGGATTACCGACCTAGATGGGAATGAATTTTCCAATCCTACCAACCTAGACAAATTGAAACGGTACTACCCTTAGAAATAAAATAAAAAAACACGCGCCTCGCGTAACCCACGTGCCGCTCATGCGACACGAAATAAAAATGGCCCTCGGCCCGCTGAAAAACAACTTATGTCACTATGCTCTTGCATTTTGACATTTCGACATCCTCACATCATCAAATAAATTGAATTGTACTTCCCAAAGAGTAAGTAAAGCACATGCTTATTTTTCTAAAGTTCATTACAAGCTCTTACTTCGAACAATTATTCTTTTACATTTACTCGAACTACGCACAAGGTTTGATTTCATTTTTTCTAATGAATACGTAGGCAATCCTTCACAGGATACAACCCATTATTGTAAAATGTGAATAGAACGACATTTGCAATTGCATTTGAAATTCGATAAGAATAATAAAAGAAAATCATAACAGTTTCTTAACTAATAAATCTTTTATTCATTGTTCCATAAATAGTAATAGTATGCCAAATACATATAAAATAATAATGCTGAAAAAAAAATACTAGGCTAGGATTCTAAAACCCCGCCATTTATTACAACATAAATAATAATAAATAATACTATAATAAAAGACTAAGGCTATTCTTCCATTTTTCCTTTGCCTTTGTCACCTTTGTCATATTTCTTGTCTCGACCACGAGCCGGGCGCTCTGGCGTTGACTCCGACCTAATCACCTACGATCGTTCTCGCGGTCTAGCCTTACCATTTCGATCCATCACCATCTCTATGATAGGAGCAGCTCTCGGTTTCTTCGACGGACGAGTAACTAGGAATCCGTCTTCTTCTTCCTCTTCAGTCAAATACTTTTGATTCTCCTTTGCTACTTCGTGGATCTTATAATCCACGGGCTCGTGTTTCCTCAGCTTCTCGCGTTCTTCGGGGATACCGGCCTTTCGCCATTGCAAGTATGAGTCAGATACCCATAAGGAGCCAATAGGAACTGGCATGAACCACATGTTCCTCTGAGCCCACCTAATTACCCACTCTCGACAAGACTCCAAAGTATGTGCCAATGCAGTCTGAGGAACAGTATCAAGTTTCAGAATTTTCTACCTAAGGCCTACTTGCCTCATCAATCTCTCCGGGAAAATTCAAATCATAAATTCCAAGCCAGGGATACGAACTGGCCGGGTCGGGTCCAAAGATGAGACTCCAGTAACTGACCTGAGATGCCACCATGGCACAATCCATCAGATCAAGGGACCACCTTCGCTCTTCAACTTATTTTCCCAGTAGTTGCATACCCGAGTGAAGCCCACCATGTATAGCCTAGTTTTTGTAGAACCGACGTAAATTGACTGACGCAATAGGTGTCTTTTATACTAGTGAAAAGAAGACGGGAATTAATGCCCATATTTCAACGAAAAAAACAAGAAAAAAAAACAAATGAAAAAACAAACGGTTGAAATATAAAAAAAGTAGGTTCTTACCTGCAGAATGATGGGACTTCCCAAATAAGCAAGCTCGCGGTTTCCCTTTCTATTATCCAAACCAAGAATGGTCTCCCCTAAGCAAAGGCATGTTGGGCTCTTGCACAGCTCCATTTGTTCCACTAGGCTCAAAAAACGGGGATCACCTCTCATGTCATCATCAACATGCCCTCGAAGGACATGGCAATGAAGTAGACAAAACCCGAAGGCCCTGCGCCTCGCAACATAAAAAATAGAAGGGTCCCCTATTTATAAATCGATCGATAAAGTAAAACATGCGAACACCTTTTGAGGTCACAAGACGGTCCACCTCAGCCTTGGTTAACCCAAGCAAGTCCCTAAATTTATTTTTATATCCTTGAGAGCTAAGAGGAATAGCCGATACATTTTCTGGGTCTCATCCTCCAATGGCAGCTATTTCTTCAGGGAAAAGAACAAATATCGCCTCCAGGAAAGTCAAACACATGAAAATTTTGGTCCCAATACTCAAGACAAGCATCAAGGAAAGGCTTCACAACTTTCACTAATTTGAGACTCAAGATCGATCACAAATTAAAAGCACCCATGTCGTGTTTCTCAACATTTGTGAACTCATTCATTCACTCCTTGAGATGGTTTTCAAAAGCATCCATAATTTTGAAATTTTTTGAGAAGATATGAGAGCTTTTATGTGATAGACGGAAGAAAGAAGAAGGAATTGTGTGAATAAAAGCTTCCCCGAAGTCGTTATTTATACTATTCGTTGTTTCCTAATTTCTGTCGAGGTCTGACTAACTGGAGAAATGACGCAGCATCTGCTGCGCCTCTTCGAAGAGTCGCAGCTCTTGCTGCGCCTCTTCCCCAGGCTTTTTTCCGTGTTTTTCAGCTTTGGATCTTTCCTTTTTTTTTGCTTTTGCTATAATTTCCTATTCATATAGGATCTTAATTTGGTAATTCCGTCAAATTGCCAAGTTTATGTTTCCTAATTCTTTTCGGGTTCGCTTTTTGAGACAAAGTCGACATTTTCACTAAACAAGCACACTTACCCATTTTTTCTTTTTTTTTCTTTTTTATGGGAATCATTTCACTCCTATTTTTTCACTACATTTCAGTTTTAGACATTTCTTTAAAAATTTTCTAGAGGGTAGCCCTCCCTACTATCCGGTCATTTTCACTCATTTCTGGGCAGTTTTGCGCATTTCTGAGCATTTTTTGTCATTTTTGCTCATTTTCAGGCACTTTTTTTTTTTTTTTATTTTGCACCAATTTAGGCCACCTATATGCTATATGTTTTACTTGTAAATTGTATGTAAATTTTGGCAGCATGACGGCATAAACCGTCACCTACCAAACCTGTTTTTTAAGCTAACATGCAGGAACAACGAACACCCAGTAGCAAAGGCACTCAAGCCACTATGTACACAACTAAAAGACGGTATCCACATCAAACTGGGGGCTCTCGCCCAAAACGGAGTTTGAAAAGTCCAAAATGTACAAAATATACAAGACAACAACAAAAAAGGAGAAAGCAGCTAGTCCTGGTGGTCTCTCAACTCAGCCACGGTCGCTTCAAGGGAAGCGATCTCAGCGTCTCTAACCTCGATATCCCTCAACAGACGAGCCGTATCCTCCCGAGACTGCGCCATCTTGCGCTCTAGGTCACGCTCTCTCTGCATACAAATAAAGAAATGCCTCATTTCAATCATTTCAATAAAATATAAGAAATGGCAACAAAATTCAAAAATGAAATAAGGGGATGGGAGGTTCATACCTGCCGTCCTCGGCCACCTACGAGTGCCTCGATGGCCATAGCCCGCAACCGGTTGGCTATCCTCCAGAGCGCCACGTACCGAGACTGTGCCATCTGCATTCGAATAACAATGAAGGTTCAAAAGGAACAAACGCATTCTTATGCAATAAAACAAAACGAGACAGCCAAAGCTGGGGGCTTACCTTCCTCACCAAGTGATGCCACTCCTCCAAACCCGCGTCCATAACCTCCTCGTCGAGGTTGCGGATCTCTGAGATCGTCGTCATACCCGCCGCTTCAGTGTACAGGTCCCATGGGCGTCCTCAGCAACAACCGACTCGAGCTCCTGGGACGAAAGACCTCGGCCACGAAAGCTGGAGCCTCAGGGTAGTCTTCCTAAGGTCTAGGCACCCACTAAAATAAGCAAACGAAGGGTCATTCCTATGATCGGCTCTAAGCAAGAGGGGGTCATTCTTATGATCACTACAAAATAAAAGAAGGGAAAAGTAACCAAGATAAGGATCAAAGGCACTTACGTTGTCCAACTTCAGGGCATTCACGCCCCTCCGACAAACATCGTAAGAAGAACGCTGGCTCTTCCTATGGCACACCACCCAGTCCCTCACGACAGGGTATGCCCTCGGCTCGGGTTCCGTCCTCTTGGGCGCGAAGTTGGGAAAGTAGGAGTACACCCACGCATGTAGACAGAATAATTATTTATTGTTTATACGATAATGATCTTTCATAATTCAATAGAGATAAAGAAAGAAATAATGATTTTTCATAATGCAAATAAAGGTTCATACCTCCAACAAGAGTCCAGACTAACCCAGTCCCACCGACCCAGCTACTCAAGTTAGACAGAAAAGGAAGAAGCTTTGTCGACAGCCTCTTCCCCTTATCTCCGAGGTAAATCGAAGACAAGAACCACCACAACCACAAGCAGGCCCTCTACTCCGCAGTACAAGGAGGAGGATACACCTTCCTCCCGCCCATCATCACCATCGCCGGGGTCCTACCCGCAAAGTAGTCCCTGACGTAAGAACTCGGCACCAACCTGGGAATGCTGGCAACACCTACCGCTAGGTTCCAGCCGATCAGCCTCCTCGCCTCGGTCAGTCTACTCTCATGGCCACCAACGGCCACACCAAAGCCTCCTCTCCACACGGCATACCTGAGATCATGTTGTAGTCCTCCAAAGTGACCCTGAACTCTCCAAAAGGCATATGGAAAGTCGAGGTCGTGTCCCAGTACCGATCAAGGAAAGCTCGAATCAGGCTAAGGTTAGCCCGAATCTTTCTTTCCCTGATCGCCCTCTAAGCTCCAACCAAAGCCCCGTAGGCTCCCAACTCAATGATGGCCTTCTCCTCCTCCGACAGTCTCTCGAAGGCATCCATCATCGTCGAGTAGCCGGAAGAGGACCTCATGTTCCCGGCCTCTTGTATCAATTCAAAACAAAGTTATCCTTAGCACAAGACAAATGAGAAATAAGACGGCAAACAAATAGGAAAGGTAATAGGAGATGATAAGTTCGAAACTTACAAGACTCCTCACCGTCCTGTAAGACAGGTGGCTCTCTGCAGCCCAAATCAGATGTCTACCATCCCGTTTCTCGACCCACTCGGGTGCACCCACAAGCTGGCGACCACCTCGTCCCACGTTGGCCCTCCTCGGGACCTCCTCAGCCTCCTCCTCGATCTCCTCCTTCCTCTCTCTCCGCCCACGAGAGCAAGAGAAGGGTCAAAGTCCATGTCCATGGGAGCCCTACCTGACGTATAAGGCATGTCACCTGCAAAATCAAGGTAAATCAGGTCGTGTCAAGCCATGACAAGCCTCGGTGAGGTCATTTCAAGCATTTTCAAGCCCTAAAAGTGGCTTTTCTCGGCATCTTTGGCCATTTCTTTCAAAACCCTGTAGGGTAATATCCGTATAAAACCCTTTCTTTATAGGATTATAACGCAAATTTTATATGCGATTTAATGTCATAAACGAAAACAACAATGAAAACGATAAAGATCAAGAATTAACCTTCGGTCCTAGTGCAAATTGGCAATGAGAGATCAAAGTAGATCTCCTCCTAAATGATGCACCCAAGATCGTCTGAGAAATGCCCTCGTGCTAGAAGGAATCCTCTAATTGCCTTGCAATATTGAGAGGATTATTTGTGAGTTTTTGCTTAGATGAGATATCTAGGTTTCAGAGAAAAATAATCTCCAAAACCCTAGTTTTTTTACAAATGAAATGCTAGGTTAACAAAAGAGAGAAAGCCTCTCTTTTGTTCTTGTTGATTCGGCCAAACCGAGTCCAAGGGAGAGGAATGGGCTTTCATTTCCTCTTCATCTTAACTCGTAGTCCGACATGTAATTCGCTAAGTGTATATGACGCGGTTTCATTATAAACTGTCATCGGCTATCGGTAATTAAGGCATCAACTAATAATACGGGTTAGTTGAATTATTAATACATGTCCGACAAAGACAATATTGTATAATTATATTCAATATACATTTAATTAAATATAAAACGCTTATATTCAATTTACGAATTAATTAATCTTAATTCACCTTAGCCATTATTATTTAATCCGTATTAAATAAAATATCTCAACATCACATTTTGACTAATTATTAGTCAAATAACTCAGGCTAACTGGTTAGTCAATTTTTGGCATCTACATGACTGTATTTTCATACCGTCACATCTCTCAAACGTATCCTATAGGTGTGACTTTTAGGGACCAGTTGATCACCGCCATCTGTATGACAATAACGTCAAACTTATCTAGCAAGCCAACCGTTATTGATAAACGTGGACCAACTGATTATGATACAAAAGTATACCCTTTGATCCTTTTAGAGATTTATAAGTCCTTGCACTAACTGTAAAGGACACCAGCCCCAACAAACCCGACCACACATGTGGTAGGTTGGGGCAAGTCAAGTTTAAGTTCAAGCCTAGTTGCGGGTTTGAGTTGAAAAATCGGCAGCATTTTGCTATAATAGCGATTATGCCTTAGAAAAGTGTCCTAAAAAAGTTGTCACAAATCGAAAATATGACATGATAGAAAGTTTAACCATTACACAAGGGTTCCAAAACACTAAGTTTCATAAAAAATGGACAATCCTAAGGTCATTTTCGAAGCAATTTTCGAAACAACTGAGAAACCGTCTCATTTACACTCAAATGCTCAATACTTGACGAAAATTCAAAAAGAATACATGGTTATGTTCCTAATATTGCCAATTATCCATTTCTAATATCAATTTCATCAAACAAATCCATTAGAGGCAAAACCCCCAATTTTTCGACATTAAGGGAGGGGAAACTCTAATTTCTCAGCCCTAATTCAAATAAAAAATGCAAAATAAAAGCAAGAATGTGATACATACCTCGATTAGTCATGATTAATGGCACGAATTGATCATGTTTTGACGAATTTTGGTTGGAATTTGAGAGAGTTTTGAAAGAATTTGTGTTTTGTTATTTTGAAATAAACACACGGTTTATCGGATTTTTACCCAGACAGGGACAAGCCCAAGAAATGACGCAACATCTGTTGCGCCCTTTCCAAATGCCGCAGCTCTTGCTGCGCCTATTCCCTAGCGTCTTTCCAGCTCAAATTTTAAAAGTTCGTTATAAGTTTGTTATTTGTGAGCCCAAGTTTTGTGCGCCTCTTCTCCGACACCTTATATTATACATTTGGTTCCTTTGGGCATTTCTTTTCGTCTGGACACGTGTTTTCTAAACGGACTGCAAAACCGTCACCACGTTTTATCTCCCAGCAAGGATTTTTGTTGAACCCGATTCACAAGCTCATCAGTTATTATCGGGATTTTGCTTGCAACAACGAGCGGATTTCCAGCGGTGCTTAGGATGTGCCACTATGAGTCAAGTCTCTTTATTTTCCTCAATGGTGTTTAAGGCACATCTTTGTCAATATATTTATTATCCCTGCGAGAATTCATGACAGCTGATGCACTTCTCGAGAGGTGGAATTTGTTTGAAAGCAGATACAACCAAATTTCCCAGTAATGATTCAATCCAGACAGAGTCATCTATATTTTCCCCAGCGCAGCAGTATTTTGCAGTATTGCTCACTCAAGATTTCTTCCATGACGATCAAGATGTTCCTAATCGTCAATATATTCCCCAGCAGTTTCTACCGACGTCCTGCTATCCTCAATATTATTGTTTCCTCACGGAGTTCGACAAAGGTGTCGTTCTCCAGAAATTCTCATACCAGCTATCCTTTTAGGTTCGTATACCTAGCTCTTTAGGGTCCCCAAACCCTAGCACAATACTTACATATTTTTAGGTCTTACCCTTAGCTCCTATGCAACTCCGAAAACGTCTCGAGAAAGAACTCTCAGGTATGGTTTCTTCTTATGGCTGGCGAGCTTCCTTACGTAATCTAATGGACTTTAAACGACCCTCCCCAATAGTCGACAGACTCTAAAATGTTCCCGACGACATGTCCTTGGTTCAGACCCCTTGAGCCGCCTTGCGTCGCCATAGTCGTCAGGTTGTAATCTTCGATTGACCTAATGGCTATAATTTGACTTTTGCCTTGTCCAAGCCTCAGTCAAAATGAGGGCTCTGTAGATACCTCATTTCTACACCTTCCGCCAACCACCCAATGATGATTGGACCGCATGTTTGGTACGCAGAATGATTTATGATAGTTCGTAAGTTTATCGTCAGGTGATAGCTCAAAAACTTGTGTCTACCCCTTGGTTGTCATTTATGCATCGATACGGTCGTTTTGACAATAATTAGAGTTCATTTGGAGTCCGGGTCAAAAACCGCTTCATTTTCTAAGAAACCGTTTAAAATGGCGAGTCAGAATGTTCTAGAATATTCCAGATATTTATTCCTAATTAAATTTTTTATCTTTGGTAAAATATCTTCCATATATCATATTTTACGGAATAAGGAAGTATAGATCTACCGCAATTCCGTAATAGAAACGCGAAAATCTTTTTACCGGAGGCGGAAACCTCTGGGAAAATGAAGCATCAGGTGCTGCGCCTCTTGGAAAGACCGCAGCAGCTGCTGCGCCTCTTCTCCAGCCCTCTTTTCCTGTTTACGGAATATTTCCGTGATTTCTTTCCAAAGTTTTAGTCATCCTAAAACTTTTCACATTGTTTAGTATAAATAGAGACCTTTGGTCTCCATATTTTTCACGCGAGTGTCCACCCTTTTCTTCTCTCTTTGCATTCTAAACCGTGCTCTAAGCTATCGACGCCTATGTGCTTGATCAATCGACCACGTAAGCTCAGATCATTCTGAGTCCCAATCACGTTGCATGACCGGCCAATTTGGCCACTACACATCAGTCAATCAATTAATCTAAAATCCTCTAATGCGGGCACTTTCTACATACATTCGAATCAAGCAATCACTAAACGTTAACTTAGTTAGTCTCGTTTCGTCAAACATGTAAGTCTGAGGGAGTAAATCCCATCTTTTTTATTGTATTTTATTTTTGTATCAATTAATGTCAAATTCACGTCAAAAGTACACTTAAAACCGACTTTAAAAACCTCTTTACAAAATTGTTTTTCCGAAACAGCAGTTACCAGACGTCAAGAAGAAACGCAGCAACAGCTGCGCCTCTTCCAGAGGCTGCCGCTGCTCCTGCACTTCTTCTTCTTCCTCGGGTCTCTGTGGTTTTGTTCCTTTTGTCTTATATTCTTACTTTCTTTCATTCCTTTGTACATAAACTGTGTTTTAATATTCTTCTTTCAATTATCACGTTTGTTTTCGACTTAAATCCCTTATAATTAAGTATTTGCGGGTTTTCATCATTAAATCCAACTCGGATTTTAGAGACTCGATTTGTTCATATCAAGTCTCTGGGATTCGTCCTTTGTACATGTTTTCCATTGTTTATTTCCATTTTGTCAAATCTTTTCAAAGCTCGTTCCTTTTGTATTTCCGTCTTTGTAAATAAACCTAATTCGTTCGAATTCGTTTTTAAACTGTTTCAAATCGTTTTAATTCGTGTTTATCGCTTTTATGACGGTTCCAGAAGTAATTAATATGTTAAATCACTTTCACTTGAGTTTATTGTCGATAAATGATCGTAAAACACACCAAAGAACATTAACAACCCGCAGTTCTGACTTTGCAGCCAGAGCTCAACTTAAGAACAGGCGCAGAAATAGCTGCGCCTCTTCTAAGGGACACAACAGTAGTATTTAATATATTAAGTGCACGTAATTGATTATTTGACCCAGGAAACTTTGACCTAGATCAAAAGATTAGAAGAAGTTAGACCTGCTACAAACAACAGAGCATCCTAATTAGAGCGGAAGCTTGATTAGTACTCTAGGGCGAATAGCGGACCGGAAGGACCTTTTCACTACCCCTCAGACCGTATTTATGCCGGCCGTTGACCTTACGTTTGATTGTTGTTGACCTTGGTGACCCGACATCCTAGCCTTCTTCTATTAATTGAAATCTCTCTTCTACATTTATTTCTTCTTTGTTTGCAATTTAGGTGATAGACAAAACCAATCAACCCTTGAGAATTGTTACTTAGACAGATTATAATTAGCAGATATAATACATCTGTCTCCCTGTGGATACGATCCCGACTACCTTTACTACATTAGTTTAGGCCTATTGGTTTATCTTTGATTAGGTGTGCGATTTAGCTTGTCAAATTTCGGCGCCGTTGCTGGAGAGGCAATTATTTTCTGTTTTTTTCTTTATTTAGTTTGTTTTTTGTCTCAAGGAGCATTAGTTCCTTGATACCGTTCTAATGTCCATCCAGTTCCACAAGGTGAAGATGAGAACTTCCACGAAACATACATAGATGGAATGATTGGATTCGTTCTCATAACTATGAAGGCAAACTTTCACAGGTTACTGTGTGCCTTACCATCATAAGAGGTATGAACAGACAAACACAAACTGATATTGACTCCATAGGTAAGGGAGATTATGGTGGTATGAATATTGAAGATGTCCTTTCTTTATTTGAACGGCTTGCTCTTGAATGCATTAAACACCCTGGAGCAAAAAAATTATCTTATGCTGGTAGACTCACACTTATCAACTCTGTCTTAAACACCCTGTATTCCTACTGGTCTAACATTTTCATTCTCCCCAATAGTGTCATCAGAAGGATAGAGTTCATCTGTAGGACTTATTTGTGGGATGGAAGTGCTGAATTCCATAGGGTGCCTCTGGTAGGGTGGGATACTATCACTTTACCAAAAACAGAAGGAGGACTTGGCATCAAGAAAGCTGAAACTTGGAATGTTGATGTTGTTGCTAAGCTGGTGGATTAGATTTACTCAAAAGCTGACAGGTTATGGATCAAATGGATTAATCAGGTATACCTTAAGCATCATGACTGTCATACTTACAGTCCCCCTACAGATGCTGCTTGGACCTGGAAGAGCATTTGTAAGGTTAAAGAACTGATGAAAGCTACTTATAATGATGGGCATTGGCTACCTGATACAAAGGGGTACACAGTTAGAAGTGGATATGACTGGTTGAGATCACATCAAATCAAACTCTGGTGGTATAAACTAGTTTGGAACAGCGGGAATGTACCTAAACACTCCATCATTACTTGGATGATCATGCATAATGGGATGAATACTCGTGAGAAATTATACAGACTAGGCTGCTACAACTCTGATGCTTGCTGTATATGTGAGAATGGACCTGAAACACATTCACATCTATTCTTTGACTGTGACTACAGCAAAGCCATCGTGTCCCGTATAGAGGACTGGTGTGGATTCTGCATCTCTTTTTCTGGTGCCATGACTGGAGGTTATGGCAATAGTGGTGTTAAAATGAAAGAACCTGTCTATGCCCTTGTTCTGAATGCATGTGTTTATCATATTTGGGCACAAAGGAACTCGACCAGGATCAATGTCACACTGATGATGCCTTCTTTGGTGGTTAAGAAGATAATTAAAAGATGAGGTGGGGCAAAGAATCAAGTTCAAGTGCAATGCTAAATTGAGTAGACAAGAGGAAAACTGGATTTGTCAGCTAGGAATTAGAATGTAAGGGTTTGGTTCCTTGTGGGATTCGAACCTGAAATAGCTTGGTCTTTATATTGTCTCATATATTTGGTTATCTTGTAATTACTTTTCTCTTGATATATATATATATATATCTCACATTTCACCAAAAAAAATGTATTAAACCCACTTTCTCATTTCAGACAGACGTGGACGATGGCGTGGGTAAGACCATACAAACCGTTTTAAAGAATGAAAAAGATATTGACGAAAACATAGAGGAGGAGACCATATGCTCAGTTGATAACCCCTTCATTGAGGATAATCTATAACCCTTCCATGACAATTTTACTGACAATGAGCCACATGAGGAAGACTTGATAGACTCCCTAGAGGACCCCTTTAGTGACGAGTCTTGCGATAAGGAGAGTGAGGATGTGCAATTGGAAGGTCTTGAGGTCAAATGGGACATATATGACCATATAATAGGTGAGCTTGTAATAGGAGATCCCGTTGACACAATTGACTTTATCGCCCCTTGTATTTGGGATGACTACGCACCTTCTCCTATTGCACACTTGAGTCCTCCACCTCACATAGAATACCCGTTTAAGCATTTTGTCGATGTGGGAGTCGGTTGTTTGTCTTTTGTGCCTTATGGTTTGAGCTTTGATGTTCTATGCTTAGCTGATGGGTGGTATAATTTGGTGGATTTCTATGAGAGTTGTCAAAGAAATTCCAGCAAGCTAAGACGGTCTTTAACGTTGATTTTATATGCTTATATTTTTTCTTGGTGCTACTTATGCTTTTTTGTAGCACATGCATAGATTTATGATAAGCTTTTAAGGGCCTTGAGCGCCTACTTTCACACACACTTAGATGAAGGTTGCTGATTAGAGGCACGCTGGCCACATCCTCCCTTTAGTTTCTATTGGTTTGGGGAGGTCATTTTCGTATACATTGTACGTTTCCTTTATTATGCTTTACTTTATTTGTATTCATCTCGTTCACAAATCCCTTTCCCTTATATTTTACACCACTTATGGTTATTTGTATGCATATGTCTATTTGCCTCCATTTGCATTTTTATTGCATTTCTATTTGCATATTTCTTGCATTTCCGTATGCACTGTTCTTTCTTTTCCAATTAAAAAAAGAACACAAAAAAAATTGAAAAATTTGAAAAAAAATTGGTGTGGTTTCAAACTCGTCGTCAAAAGCTACCAACCAAAATAATATTTATAACTTCACAAACTACTTTTAGTAAAGAGGCAAGTAAAGGTCGGATCCCAAGATCTGGTGGATATCAGAATGGTCTTTGGGTTCAGGATGCCAAGGGCTATTCTATCAGGTCTGGATACGACTGGATGCAGGGGATGCACCCCCCTATTCAGTGGTATAGGGATGTTTGGGGTGGTTGGATTTCGCCCAAACATTCTATGGTGGGATGGTTGATTAAGTTGGAAGCTCTGAACACTCGAGAAAAGCTTTTCAAACTTGGGATCTGTGATTCAGCTCTGTGTGTTCTTTGTGAAGAGACTACTGAATCTCATGCTCACTTATTTACAGCATGTAAGTTCAGTATGCAAATCCTGAGAGAGTTGGAGAAATGGTTGCAGCTGCAAGTGCATGGCCCTCATGGGAAGTATTCTAAGATGCAGCATAAGGTGTGTTCCATGGCTTGGTTAGCTTACTGTTATGTTATTTGGACTGAGAGGAACAACAGTAGGATTGAGTTGTAGGTGAAGAGGCCTGATTTAGTATTGAAACACTTAATACAGGTTATTCATGGGAGGATACAAAACCTACTGCCGTCTAGGGTCAACTCCACTGATGCTCAATGGTTACTTAGTCTTGATATCAAATGTTAAGTTGTTAGTTACCGAATTAGTTGAATTTGGTCTGGAAAATGCTTGTAATTGTAATTACCATCTTTATTATTAATGGAAATACTCACATTTTACCCAAAAAAAAGGTCGGATCCCAAGGGACGGGTATTGATATAGGATTTTCAATTGTAAAAGGCCGTATCTTAAGGTGTCACAATTTGGGGTTGAGATAGGAGATCAACTAAAACTAACCAACAATAAAAACAAAGTAAGGTTAATAAATGGAGATGTAAACAATTGATTAAAGGAACTAGGGTGTCATGGGTTCATAGGGGATTCATGGGAGTTGATCATACAAACATGTTCTCAATTATATGCAAGCACTTATTGTTGTGATGGGATCGAGTTGGTGTATAAGCTAACAATCCCTAGGAAGGTTTGGGTCCCGGAGCCGAATCGGTTAAGATTGTACAACACCTACAAGTCGACTTAATTCTTCCTATTCAACTATATGCATGGTCTAATGAGGCTCTAGTTGGTTTATATGCTTACAAGCCTCATTGAAAAGATAGGAGATGGATCAAAAACTGCAAGGATTCATAGGCTCGCATTTCATCAAACATAACATGTGCATAAGTTGAAATCACAACAAGCAAGCAAATAAATTACGAAAACATATTAGATTAAGCATAGATCATTCCCCATGTTGGTTTCCCCTAATTCCCCGTTAACCCTAGCTAGGAGACTACTCACTCATTATCAAATCCAACATGCTAATAAGATTGTCAATCAAACTAACAAGGCTAAACATGATGAACAAATGAAAGTAATTAACAATAATTAAAACAATGGTTAAGAGAATTATACCTATGAAGATGATTCCAAATAATAAAGCAAAGAATAATAGAAGTACTTGATGATTGATGGAAGGTTGTCAATCGCCCAATAAACCCAAATAATCTTCTAATTACCCAAAATAAATGAAGAACAATAGAGAAATTAAGAAGAGATTAAGATGTGATTAATATTGATAAATTGTATTACAACTAAATTAAGACTAATTTGATGGATTAAGAGATGATTAAGAATTGATTAAGAAAGCATTAAGAAAGCATGCTAATCTAGGTAGTACAATGGGGTATTTATACTAAAGATTAGGTACAAAGATTAGGGTTACTAAGGGCTTAAATGACTATTAAGACCCTAAGAAAAGTTGAGGAAATGCTCCTCTCGAAGGAAACGAGCATATTCTCGTGCTAGTCCTGCCATGATCCGTGCGTCTTGAATTGTGGCACGGGCTCTATGACCTTCGATCCGCGCGGAGCGCTAGAAGACGCTCGTCTTCATGGGCTGCAATCCGCTCGTCTTGGCCGAAAGAAGCCCGGATGTTGATGATGGGAGACGCCCGGATCGTGTCTGATCCGCTCAGATCACTAGGCAGTCAGCAACTCTTCTTTTCTTCCTTAACAATCCGCAAGGATCATTTCGGGGATGCAAGGATCCTTTCATCATTGCCCAATTCACTTTATTATCTACTTAGGCCTCTAGTGTTGGTCTTCTCTTTGATGCTTGGTCATTAGATGCGATCCATTTAGCTCCATTTCGCCATGTAAATGCAAGGTTAGCACTCCTTTCCTATCAAAGGGGACAAAACCTCAAAGAATATGCAAAATGGGAAACTAAAGATAGTAAATGACCCAATTATGCACTATAAAGCATGGGAACGAGGTTAATTCGGGGACTAAATGTGCTCAAATATGAGTCACATCAAACATCCCCAAACTGAACCTTTGCTCGTCCTGAGTAAAGAGGCGACTAAAACTAGGACCCTTATTTAAACTAACCTACTAATATAGCCGATATGAGATAATTAGCGGGTCTCACTCCGCCCCTTCAACTCACAACAAGACAACCATAAGGTAGGATGTCTTCTTGCAAGGCAAGGTGGGTCTTGCCAAAATGGCGATACATCCAAGCATTAAGCACACAAAAGCAAGTAATGAATGCATCTACAAAAATGAATAGCCACTTTCCTCATCTAAGTGGCGGAAATTATGTATAAGGGAAACAATCTAAGGGTACACACTCCATTATAGATATGGTTTATTCAAGTTACTAAGCCTAGGAGGATACAAATAAATCACCTCCAAGTTGTGTCAAGCTAGGGTACCTTTGTCCTCAATCGTTAAATGCTTTTGTCAAGAGTAGTCTCCTTATGGTGTTAGAAACACAAGAGGATCGCGGAATTCCCCTTCTTGCCTAGACAAGAAGAAGGGTTGTCCCTTCTCCACCATGCATAAAAGTGGGTTCAATAGATAAAGGGATCATTTGTATTTTGAGTTTCATATGGGAGTTTGCTTTTGTTGTTGTCCCCCCCTCCAAATTTCTTGTGTCATTTGACATTTGAGAATAATTTCTTTTTGCCATTTCTGTGATGCTTGGCATTTCAATACTTGACAATTTTCAACTTTTTGCATTTTCTTTTGAACATTTTCAAAGTCACCCCAATTAGTAACGAGGGTGCCTATTATTTGAAGTATAGGAGTTCTTGTTTTTGTACTCCTCTTTTCATTGATGCAAATTGCAAACTTTTTCATTTCTTTTCATTGCTTGAACTCAAATTTTGATAATTTTTGTACCCATTCCCTTTTGTTGACAAAAATGTGGTAGAATATGGAAGATGGTTGCATGGCTTCAAAGGTCACCTTGGAATAAACAGTAGCCAAGGAGTTATCACACCACAAGGCACTCTTGACTAGGCCTTAATCCATGGGTCAAAGGATACTAGAATGACACATCCTAGGGTGTTTTACAAGCATTCTAGTGGACAAAGTCTCAAGAAGAAAAAAGTTTATACAAGGGCTTATATACACTTGTCAAGTTTCCCAAGTAGACGTTTTCACAAAATTTTCCTATAATGCAACTATATGTCATGATGCAGCTATCATTTATACAACCTAATGCATATGCTTCTACCAACTAGTATGCCATATAAGCTAAATGCAATCCCACAATCACATTGTTTCATACCACATCAATCAAAATAAAGCCACATAGTCATTAACATAAAGAGAAAAAAGGAGATTGGAAAGATCATACCATGCGGTCTTCTTGATCCTCATATCTCGGATGTGGCGTAGTCGATCAATGTGAAAAAGGATAGACAAACAAACAAATATATAAAAGATATACAATTCTACACTAGAAAAGAATGAACATGTTTTTGGTTTTTTAAATTTTTAAATTTTTATGGGTTTTTGTTTATGAAATAAAAAGAAATGTTTTTGTATTTTTCAATTTTTCAATTTTTATCATTTTTTGTTTTAAAAGTCAAGTTAGAATTTTCCATCTTCACACTAGTATGGACATTGTCCTCAATGGCCAATACGATAGGAAATTATGCAAGCTAATATGAGAATGCATGATTTCTATACTAAATGCAAACTACATGACATATACACAAGTGAATGCATTCTAAATTATACTATATGATGCATGAATTTATTGGTTGGAGAGCTAATTTAGATTAACTCCTAATGCTTGTGCTTGAACTTCCCCAAACCAAGTAAGCCACTATTGCTAGTGTAAAAATGGGGGAGTTCATACACAAGAATGCTATGAATGAAACTAGTTTGTCATTTTGGATTTTTACAAGCGGGAACAATAAATTTATAATCACCTAGATGTTGCCAAGGTGGAATAATAGTCCTTCATTTTTACAAGGACACCACAAAAATGAAACAATCAATTATAAAACAAGTTAACAAAGCATGAAATTCTTGTCATGAAAACTAAATGGGGGAGAAAAGAAAAACTTCACTTTGGCCTCGGTGGGTGCCTCATGCCCGCTCCACTTAGCTCATGAAGATCTTCATTGGTTGTTATCTTCCCCTCCAAGATTACTATCCTCTTGTTCTTGTACTTCATCACTCTCATAAAAGTCCATGAACTCGTCCCCCTCACTATTAACCTCCACCGTATCACCGCCACTTGACCCTCCTTCATCTTCTACTACATGTGTCCCACCGTTGGCGTGTTCCGAGTTTGAAAAAAATGATATCTATTTGTGCCCAAGAGGGAAGCATTCCCTCTTCACTAATATGCCCTTGGTGGGCCAATCAGTGGAATTGTGGGTATAGAGCAAAGTAATTGTCAACCCTTGCTTCATATTACTTTTGGTGCATGTCTTGAAGTAGGCCCGTGACAAAGTCATCTCGTGGGAGAATGAAGGGATTTGGATGGTTATACGGTTGATATGGAAATGGGTAAGGCGGGATAACAAATTTCTCTTTGTCATTTGTTTAAGGTTCATGTTGTTGAGGTTGAGTTGGAGGTGGGGTTTGACTTGCTTGATTTGCATTTGTTCGGATGAGGTAGGATGGTACTTGTGAGAGAGCACCCCTTCGAGGTGATATCCTTGTTAAGCCTTCCATTGGAAGGTAGATGGGGGTGCTCCCTTTGGTTATCCACTTAATCCTTTTCTCATAGCCTTCAAGAGCTATCCAATGGTGTTGTCGTAGAATCAAAATTTCATCAATCTTTGTGTTTCCCGGAAGAGGTGTATAGGCATTGTTGTTGTTGAAATTGGGGTTCAAGAATTTTGCAAGCTTTGTTATCAATCCCCCATTGAAAATGTGGATCATACCATCATCATCTCCATTCCGGAACTTAGCCCATCTTTCAAGGAGTACTAGGGGGCGATAAACTGTAACCGCTCCTCCCTTGTATCTTGAGGTAGGACTCCATAAAAACAAGATCGAGTTCATTCACTATTGCGGGATCACGGCGGGCAAAGAGAGTGCCGATGATAAATTCGATAAGTAAGCCGAATAATGGGGTTTTGAATGTGAAAAGCCAAGCATTCTTTAATGAAAGAGAAATCGCGACCCGTCATGGCTCGCCATAGAGGTGCTATGCTATAATTCCGCGGCTTTGATGTACGGGTAGGCGATACATCAAGACCCAATACACTAGCAAACTCCACAAGAGTCGTCATTCGAGTTGTGTTCTCTAGTCTAAACTCCACACAAATTGTCTTGTTCAAGGTAGAAATCTTTAGCAAGCTCAAGAATTCAAGAACTAAAGACCGATAAATGAGTTCATGCATGTGGAATATAGATGAAAGACCAAATAAGTCAAAAAGTGCCTCGGTTTGATGATAGATGCCTAGTTTCCTCAATGTGTCATGGCACATAAACTTAGTAGGAAGAATGTTCTTACCGAGGAGACGATGAAAGACAAGCCTTTGCACATCATTGACGAATTCTATGTTAGAGAACTCATTAAGTCTTGAGAGATCGACTATTTCTTCATGCTCTCTCCTCAATGTGTTGAGGTGAGATGTTGAGGAGCTTCCAATTACTCTTGGCCTTCTTCTTTCTCTAGGGAAGGACCTTCTTGATCTCATCTTAAAGGTAGATCTAGAAACTTGGCTTGTTGAAGATGACGATATTCTTTGTAATTGAGATCCTTTTTGAAACCCTAAGTTTTGGGGGTTTTTAATTTAGAGAGGTGAATGAGTGCTTTTGATGTGATTTGAGTCATATGGGAGGAGGTTTTATGTTTTATAGAGGAAGGAAGGATGAGGTGTCATAACATGGGTGGTGGGTTGAATAGAGCAAAAGTCGAAAATATGGGGAAAAACGGGAGGGAGACGCGCGGACCGTGCCTGAGACGGGCGGATCTTTGCGGGTAGAGATGGGTGGATCGAGCTCAGCATGCTCGGATTCATAGACAGTGCAGTCTGGATTTTCTGACCCGTGCTGAGAAGCCCGGATTTTGTAAGAGACGGGCGGATTTTCTTGCAGGAGACGAGCGGATCCTTCTGAGGACGCTCGGATTCGTAAACAGCAGGGAATGATAATTTTTTTGCCAGCAGTCAGGACGCGCAGATTTCCTCTGAGACGAGCGGATTCCACCAAAGACGGTCGTCTTGTGTATAATCTGCTCGGATTGTAAAACAGTCCCAATTTTCCAATTTCAGAAATCTCAAGATGAGCGTCTTAGTGTCGGGACGCTCGGATTACACCCAAGAGACGTGCGGATTTCTCAAAAGACGCGCGGATTGCCTTCAGTTGCCACGGGCTCAGGTCTGCCCGTGGGGGTTTCCTCCTTTTTGTTCTTCTTTCCTCATTTTGTTCATCAAGAGTGCTTCCCCACACTTAATTCCTAGATCCTTCATTTATCAAAAGAGTTAGTAACACTCCCTCACCAACTCTCATGTCGAAAATCATGCTTTTATTGAGATGTAAATGTAATATAAAAAAAATACAAGTAAGAAGAGTTAGTATTTTTACCAGTGGTGGTTTGGAGAGGACTCCACCAAACTCCCTCTTTGATGGTCCTTTCATGGTGGGAGAGGTTCGATTCGGATGACCTCTACTTCTCCAATGAATGCTCCTTCATAATATGGCTTTAACCTTTGGTCGTTGACTTTGAACTTGTTTCCATCTTCCGACTTTATTTCAAAGTCGCCATATTTTCCCACTTCGGTGATCACATAGGGCCCTGTCCATCTTGAATTTAACTTCCCGGTAAAGAGTCGATATCGGGAGTTAAATAGAAGTACTTTGTCTCCCTTATGCAAGGCCTTTTGCCTAATCCTCTTGTCATGGAGTAACTTTGTTCTTTCTTTGTAGATCTTTGCATTTTCGTAGGATTGTAGTCGGAATTCCTCCAACTCTTGAATTTGCATTATCCTCTTTTGACCACTTAACTTGAGATCAAGGTTGAGAGCTTTGATTGCCCAAAAGGCTTTGTATTCTAGCTCGATTGGTAAATGACATGCCTTTCCATAGACTAGCTTGTAAGAGGAGGCTCTTC
Source organism: Silene latifolia (assembly GCF_048544455.1). Lineage (NCBI taxonomy): Eukaryota > Viridiplantae > Streptophyta > Magnoliopsida > Caryophyllales > Caryophyllaceae > Silene > Silene latifolia. Next base: position 42,921,797 of record NC_133531.1, read on the forward strand.
TGGGAGTCTTATAGGCCGTCCTATAAGCCCAAAGGGTGTCATCAAGCTTCATACTCTAATCCTTACGAGTCTTGTTAACAACCTTTTGAAGATTTTGTTTGATCTCTCTATTTGAAACTTCAACTTGACCACTTGTTTAAGGATGGTATCCCAAACCAGTTCTATGTTGAACACCATATTTTGCCAAGAGAGAAGTGAGTTTCTTTTCATGGAAGTGTGTTCCTCCATCACTAATGATTGCTCTAGGGACTCTGAATCTTGGGAAGATTACTTTCTTGAGAAGTTTAGTGACCGTTTTGGCGTCATCGGTTGGAGTAGCAATTGCTTCTACCGACTTTGATACATAATCAACGGCTACATGAATGTACTTGTTTCCTTGAGATAATACAAATGGTCCTTGGTAGTCAATTCCCCATACATCGAAAATTTCTACCTCCAATATTCCTCGTTGTGGCATCTCATTTCTCCAAGAAATGTTCCCGGCTCTTTGGCAAGGATCACAATGGAGAATAAATTCTCTAGCATCTTCGAACATGGTAGGCTAAAAGAAGCCCGATTAATGGACTTTAGAAATAGTTCTTCGTACTCCATGATGTCCTCCATAAGGTGATGAATGGCATCCCTCCAAAACACCTTGAACTTCCCATTGAGGTATGCATCTTCGGTAAAGTCCATCACTACATTCCTTGTAAAGATTGGGATCGTCCCAAAAATATCTCTTCACTTCAAACAAGAATCTCTTTCTTTGATTGTAGTTCAAATTTGGAGGAAGAACTCCTCCAACAATGTAATTAGCATAGTCGGCAAACCATGGTGTGGTGTGCCTCTCAAGTTGTGAATGGATGGCCATTAAGATATCATCGGGGAAAGAGTCATTAATCGGTGTCTCTCCCTCATCACTATGGAATCGAATTCTTGACAAGTGATCCGCTACCACATTCTCGGCTCCCTTCTTGTCTCTTATTTCCAAATTGAATTCTTGGAGTAGCAAAATCCATCTCAACAATCTTGGTTTTGCCTCTTTCTTTATTAAGAGATGTCTAAGAGCACGATGATCCGAGAAAACAATCATTGTTGATCCAAGCAAGTAGGAACGGAATTTGTCCAAAGCATAGACAATAAATGGCAAGGAGTTCCTTCTCGGTAGTATCATAGTTCAGTTGGGGCGGAATCAAGAGTCTTGCTTATGTAGTAGATATCATGCAAGGCCTTTCCTACCCGTTGGCCTAGAACCGTGCCAACGACATAGTTACTCGCATCGCACATGATCTCAAATAGTAATTCCCAATTGGGTGGTTAGATGATTGGTGCCGAGATTAATACTTCCTTGAATCTATCAAAGGCTTCAACACACTCATTAGTGAATTGGAATTGGGCATCTTTGAGCAAAAGTTGAGTGAGGGGTTTCGCAATTTTTGAGAAATCTTTAATGAAACGGCGATAGAAACCCGCGAAACAAAGAAAGCTCCTCACCCCTCTAACATTCACGGGAGGTGGGAGTTTCTCTATCACCTCAACTTTAGTCTTGTCAATTGTGATACCCTTTTCCGAAATTAAATGACACAAAACAATACCTTCGTTGACTATAAAGTGACATTTTTCCCAATTCAAAACAAGGCTAACATCTTCAGATTTTTGCAATACAAGAGAATGATTATGCAAGCATGAGTTAAAGTCTTTTCCATAAACGCTAAAATCGTCCATAAAAACTTCCATTATGGTCTCTAGATAATCGGAGAAAACACTCATCATGCATCTTTGGAACGTAGCGGAGGCATTACATAGCCCGAAGGGAATTCTCCTATATGCAAAAATACCATAGGGACATGTGAAGGTAGTCTTGTGTTGGTCATCCGGGTGTATCGGGATTTGGAAAAATCCCGAGTACCCGTCAAGGTAGCAAAAGAATTTGTTAGAGGCTAACTTCTCAAGCATTTGGTCAATGAATGGTAGCGGGAAATGATCGTTTCTTGTTGCTGAATTCAATTTACAATAGTCAATACACATACGCCAACCGGTGATCTTCCTTGTGGGTATTAGCTCATTCTTATCATTTGTTACCACCGTGGTACCTGCTTTCTTAGGTACCACTTGAACGGGGCTAACCTACAAAGAATCCGATATAGGATAAATGATTCCCGCATCAAGTAATTTCATAACCTCCGTTTTTTCAACTTCTTGCAAGTGGGGGTTTAGTCTCATTTGCTCTTGAATAGTGGGCCATGGTCCTCTTGTAGATGAATTCTATGCATGCAAAAATTGGGGCTTATCCCCTTAAGGTCATCTAGACTATAACCTATAGCCTTTTCATGTTTTTTTAAGACATTAAGCAAACTTTCCAATTGATTCTCATCAAGTTTATCATTAACAATCACGGGTTTAGTTTTAGATTCATCAAAGTAAGCATAATTCAAATTTGGGGGAAGGGGTTTTAGAGTTGAAGTTTGTACCTGACTTTCTACCGATGAAGGTTCATTAAGGACATGCTCCATCTCCATTATACACTCCATCCTTATGGCATGTTTGATTTGTTCCTCAAGTTCATCAATCTCATCATACTCAAATTCCATGACATATTCATCTAGCTCTTCGGCTTGTGTGGTATGATCTTCGATTGCTTGTTCTTCCTTAGTGGATTGTGATGCTTCCTCAAGAATGTTATTTATCAACACGGATTGCTCATAAGTAAGTTCTTTCTTGGCTAGAGCGGCTTCAAGGAGATCTACTTCTAATTCCCAATGCTTATTTTTGGCCTCACTTGCTTCTAAGGCTTCCAATGCTTGTAAAGGATCTTTAATGAAAGTGATACTCATATGGTCCTCTACACAACAATCTATAATATCCATCTTGCAAAGTACACTAAGATAAAAAGATGAGAAGTACCTTGAGGAGTTTTACTTCCCCAAAGTAAAAAAAGACACAACTAAAAACAATTAATGAAAATCAAATCAAGTTAACACCGTCCCCGACAACGGCGCCATTTTTGGTCTGGTTTCAAACTCGTCGTCAAATGCTACCAACCAAAACAATATTTATAACTTCACAAACTACTCTTAGTAAAGAGGCAAGTAAAGGACGGATCCCAAGGGATGAGTATTGATGTAGGATTTTCAAATGTAAATGGTCGTGTCTTAAGGTGTCATAATTTGGGGTTGAGATAGGAGATCAACTAAAACTAATCAACAATAAAAAAAAGCAAGGTAAATAAATGGAGATGTAAACAATTGATTAAAGGCACTAGGGTGTCATGGGTTCATAGGGGATTCATAGGAGTTGATCATACAAACATGTTCTCAATTATATGCAAGCACTTATTGTTGTGATGGGATCGAGTTGGTGTATAAGCTAACAATCCCTAGGAAGGTTTGGGTCCCGGAGCCGAATCGGTTAAGATTGTACAACACCTACAAGTCGACTTAATTCTTCCTATTCAACTATATGCATGGTATAATGAGGCTCTAGTTGGTTTATATGCTTACAAGCCTCATTGAAAAGATAGGAGATGGATCAAAAACTGCAAGGATTCATAGGCTCGCATTTCATCAAACATAACATGTGCATAAGTTGAAATCACAACAAGGAAGCAACTAAATTACGAAAACATATTAGATTAAGCATAGATCATTCCCCATGTTGGTTTCCCCTAATTCACCATTAACCCTAGCTAGGAGACTACTCACTCATTATCAAATCCAACATGCTAATAAGATTGTCAATCAAACTAACAAGGCTAAACATGATGAACAAATGAAAGTAATTAACAATAATTAAAACAATGGTTAAGAGAATTATACCTATGAAGATGATTCCAAATAATAAAGCAAAGAATAATAGAAATACTTGATGATTGATGGAAGGTTGTCAATCTCCCAATAAACCCAAATAATCTTCTAATTACCCAAATTAAATGAAGAACAATAGAGAAATTAAGAAGAGATTAAGATGTGATTAATATTGATAAATTGTATTACAACAAAATTAAGACTAATTTGATGGATTAAGAGATGATTACGAATTGATTAAGAAAGCATGCTAATCTAGGTAGTACAATGGGGTATTTATACTAAAGAATAGGTACAAAGATTAGGTTTACTAAGGGCTTAAATGACTATTAAGACCCTAAGAAAAGTGAAAGAAATGCTCCTCTCAAAGGAAATGAGCATATTATCGTGCTAGTCCTACCACGATCCGTGCATCTTGAGCTGTGGCACGGCTCTCTGACCTTCGATCCGCTCGAATCCGCTGGAAGACGCTCATCTTCATGGGCTGCAATCCACTCATCTTGGCCGAAAGACGCCCGGATTCTGATGATGGGAGACGCCCGGGTCGTGTCTTATCCTCTCGGATCCCTGGGCAGTCAGCAACTCTTCTTTTCTTCCTTAACAATCCGCAAGGATCATTTCGGGGATGCAAGGATCCTTTCATCATTGCCCAATTCACTTTATTATCTACGTAGGCCTCTAGTGTTGGTCTTCTCTTTGATGCTTGATCATTAGATGCGATCCATTTAGCTCCATTTCGCCATGTAAATGCAAGGTTAGCACTCTTTTCCTACCAAAGGGGACAAAACCTCAAAGAATATGCAAAATGGGAAACTAAAGATAGTAAATGACCCAATTATGCACTATAAAGCATGGGAACGAGGTTAATTCGGGGAGTAAATGTGCTCAAATATGAGTCACATCAAAAATACAAAAACATGTCTTCTTTTGCATATTAGGTTGAGTCGGAACGGTTAGATAACAATGATGAAACCGCGTCTATGCTTTTATTTTTTTCCGCCCAAGCCTTGCATTGCCAATGTCGTTCTTGTACAATCGTTGCATAATCTACGAGTTTTTGATTAGTTTCTACTGAACGAATAGACTTGACTTAATATCGGCAACCTACTCAAAATTTCTGAGGTATAGAGCTTAATAAACTGATGACATTCATGATCTGTTTCATTCTAGGATGAGAGTAGTACTCCTTATAAGACATGTAACATCAATTTGAATAAGCATGACATTTATCTCTTAGTACATGTACGCATTCGGTTTGTGGTGGTGACACATGTGGAGAGGCAAATACTCCGTTTCTCGTCATTTTACCCTTGAACTTCACTAGCCAAATTGACCTATTTTGACCCATTTATTAACTACAGTCCTAAAATTAGCCTACCTTAGTCAAAGCTAATTTATTTGTTAAATGTGGATATGTGTTGCTCATTAGTTTGGTATTTGTATTTTTAGAATGAGAAGAGGTTTGGAAAGAGAAGGGAGAAAAGCAAAAAAAAAAAAAAAAAAAAAAAGTAGGAAAAAAAAGCAGCAAGAAAAAGAAATGAAAAAAAAATCAGCTGAAGAAAAAAAAAATTATGTCGGTCTTACTCCCATGTTAGTTTTTATATATTACGGGGAGTCGTGTTTTAATGATGGGAGTGAGTTGATTCCATATTGGCATCGTTTCAATCTTTTAAGTTGGGTATACAAAGCGGAATAAGTTTTTTATTTGGTTACGGTTGTACTAGCTTGGCTTTACCTCCGCATTCCCAAATCGTTTTGCCCCTTTTTACCCAATTACCTAACCTCACACTATATGTAAGTCATCGGCATGTCTCTTGGTCCTGTTTGGTTGGAATGGATATGTACGGTTGGTAGAGATCAGTTTCATGATAGATTGCATGCATGTTCTTATAGGTCGTAGTTAGGTGAGTGGCTTATTTTCTTTCTATCTTACAATATACTTACCTTGTGCTTTAAATGAGTGGTGAGCGACCCCTGAGAGTCCGATATATACAAGTCTTGGAAGGTCGACAGTTCAGTAGCTTTATCCTTGGTTTAACTCATTTACATTTGATTTGGTACTTTGGTTTTGGCTAGATTGCATTAAATTGGTTTGGGCGTACCAAAAGCATAGTTAGCTCTGAGTTTTTATACTGTTCCGTTAGTCCCCTTTTATGTCTTGTGTCTATTTCTTGCTTGAGGACAAGCAAGGGTTTGGTTTGGGGAGGTTTGATGAGTGCATTTTATATGCTTTTATTCAATCTTTTTGCACGCATTTCAATGGATTTTTTATGCTATTTCATTGTTATATTCCCCGCGTTTGCTACTTTGGGTACATGTTATGGATTTGATAGGTTATTCGCCCAAATGTGAAAATATAAGCCAAATCCTACCAACAAAGGTGAGATGAGATCCCGTTCCTAGTCTTGATGTAAACGAGCTCGTAAATCATTCTTTTGGAGTTCGTAGTGAAATAAGGAAACTTATTGAGCAAAACAAAAACTTCACATTACTACTGCCTACTTTGAAGAGCCATAACTCAAGTTCTACAAATGATAATGAAGTGATTCAAATAGCGGATGAAAGCTTATCCTGTTAGCTTTCCAACTCCACTAAAAACGCTCGATTTTCCCAAGTAAAAAATAAATGGTGTCCGCTCGATTTTCAGCCCAATTAGTCTCTTGTTTTGTTTTATTTTGGACTTTGTATAAAAGAATAACTTGAAAACTTTATTAGGTCACATCTTTTTACACTGTTAGACGTTTACTTTGCTCGAGAATTTTGAGATCGGAAACTTTGTAATCTTTCCTCCTTATTTCGCTAATTAATTAATCTTCGTTATTCAAATTCTTAATTGTAATTGTTTTGCTGTTATTATTCTTCTTTATTAGTTGTAAGTTTTATGCTAGATCGTTTTTATATCTCGTCATAATGTTTAATTCCTTCCTTATTATTATTATTATTATTATTGAATTAGTTAGTTTAATTATTCGTAGCTAATTTCCCCTTGCTAGGATTAGGAAAGGACGCTTTCACTACCCCTCAGACCGTATTTATGCCGACCGTTGACCTTACCTTTGATTGTTGTTGATCGTGGTGACCCGACATCCTAGCCTTCTTCTATTAATTGAAATCTCTCTTCTACATTTATTTCTTCTTTGTTTGCAATTTAATTGATAGATAAAACCAATCAACCCTTGAAAATTGTTACTTAGACAGACTATAATTAGCAGATAGTACACATTTGTCTCCCTGTGGATACGATCCCGACTACCTCTACTATATTAGTTTAGGCCTGTTATTGTATCTTTGATTAGGTGTGCAATTTATCCTATCACAGACATCATGGTAAGAGCCTTCGGGTGATGTAGTACAAACTTACCAGGCAGACACCAAGGTAAGGCCTTCGGGTGGTGTATAAATAACTTACTGGCAGGCATCATGGTAAAGCCTTCGGGTGATGTATTTGGATTTAATCCGGCAAACACCGTTTATATACTTTTGTGGTGGTGTACTCAACTTGAGGTTGAGTATGGTTACATTGGCATTGCGTTGCAGTTGTTACCTTTATTATTGTCTTGAGATTGTTATTCCTACTCAATTGTTTGGTTGACAGTGTATTCGTTAAACACATGTGATGAACCAATCATTGGGGAGCAGATTGATTACAGGTAATAGAGTTGGCTTAGATGGGAGCAGAAGGACGTGAGGCAATGGCGTTCACTTAGCTGTCTAGATCACTTATAATGGGCACTCACTATCTTTCCTTTACCCGTGTAGAGATGAAAATACTTTGAAGTCTTCATGTCCTTCTCAACCTTATCATGGTGACCCTCGACTTGTTTATCCACTCCCAAATGGTCGGCAAAGGCATCACTTCCTAAGTTGAATGTGGTATTCTTGAGCCTAAAACTCACACCATGGGTTTCCTTATCATAGGTGAAGGAGCTCAAAAACTCGAAGGTGAGGTTATGGTAGCTTATCTCCTCTAAGTTGTACAATCCCTCCATCTCGAGAACCGTAAAGATGTTATGAACCTCCATCTCTATCCTTAAGGCCTCCAATGTACTTACCGATGTGCACTTGGTTGGGGCATCCTCCTAGCTGCTAGGACCTCAAAATTACTCCGGTGCTCCTCACTCCCAAAGGCTATTGACGGGTAGCCCGAAAGAGTGATAGCGGGTGGCGCCTTTTGTTGAGGTTGGTGGGCATTCCTTCCACGGCCGGTTCTAGCGTTCCTTGACATGCTACAAGAGAGAATCACACACAAGATAAGGAATGGGAAAGGTAAGAATTTGAAGCCAATTTTGGATATGAATGAAAAATTTCTCTACTTCTCAAATTGGTGGATGCCAAGTAAAAGGAACTCCCAATATAGTTCTCTTTGTATTTTAACCAACCTTTCAAATTTTTCTCATGTTACAAATTCTTTTCCGGAAATTAAAATTCTTGTGATATACTATGGTCTTAAAACATGACTTTAATCACATGTACTATTCTTGTTCATCATCCAACTTGTCCAATTTTGACTCAAGCATGACACACTACACTAGATTCTTATCATATTAGCCATTTGCCAAGCTTTGAAAATTATAACACTTTAAAGTCTTACTTAAGAGGTTACATATTATTGTCATCAACTTAACTTGTTAAACTCGGTAAAATGAGAATTTGTTTGATAAAATTTAAATGAAATTCGGGCAAGTGAAATGCTTCTTTTGCCAGTTTAATGTCCTTGAGTCGGATAAATTTTAAACTTAATGCTACTTCAAGCGTCATGGGTTTGAAATTTGAGAAGTCATGAGTAAGTAACAACACAAGTAGTGAGCATAAAAATTAAAATCTCGACATGGTTAGTGTCGGATTTCCAAAATTTGAAACAAAATTTTCCTTAATTTCATTCCATGGGGTAGTAACAATTATAAAATTCACAATCCCATAACATAGTAAAACCATCCTTAAGACATAAAACTACATTGTTCATGGGAGTTTTAAGAGAAGTTGGAAAATTTCACCCAAGTTTTTAAGGCGAAATTGGTTTCATTTGAGGACCACTTACTATAATATCAACCAAGATAGTAGTCTTATAAGGCAATTAAACCAAGTTTTACTCATGGAAATCTCATGCATCCCTATATTTCGAAAATTTATGATGAAATTTTCACATAATAAACAAGATCCATCCATAACAACAAAGGTTAAGCCTTTGTTGTCCAATTAGACACAACAACAAGCACCAAAATCTCATTATTGACTCAAGAACACTATTTTCGAGTGCATCAATGGTGGACAAAATTTCTTCCTAAGATTTGATTTTTGTCAACAATAATGGTGTAAAAAGCTTACTAGTATCATGAATTAAGTAAAATGAACAACTAATTAACAAAATTCAAATGATTTAAGAGTAGATCTTAAGAAAACTCAAACTGGGGAAAATGGAAGAGGATGAATAAGCTTACCTTGACAAGTTAATGGAACTAGGTGAGAAAAGTGGAGTAATAGAATGAATCCCAAGTAAAATGGAGCAACAATGGAGGTTTTTGGGGAATTTTTGGTGAGGAAAGAGATGATGATATGAAGATATGAAGATAAGAATGAAAAGTGGGGGATATAAGGGCTTTTAGTCGAGTAGCCCAACCCGTGTGAACCCACTCGGTCGAGTGCCGAGTGTACCCGGTCGAGTACGACTCTACTCGATCGAGTGGAAGGCCCAATCGGTCGAGTGGCGGGTTTTTCCAGAATGTATTACCTTCTAGAATTGGGTCCACTCGGTCGAGTCAAGGGTCCACTCGGTCGAGTGATTGCTAACCCGGTCGAGTTAGTACTCGCATTCGGTCAAGTGGTTCCGTTGGGTCCAATTCTCGATAAAGTCATATCAATGGATTTCTTGCAAGACAATACGAGGTTCCGGAGTTCACCATCTATCGGTGACTAGTCTCGAGTTAGCTCATGCGACATCAAGATCGCCGTTTCTTATCTACTACATCCAAACTCGCCCCTACTCTACCAAAATAATCACAAATTATATCCTAGCGGTAACATTATTAAGCATTAGATAATTACAGGGCATGAATCAAGAGAATGGAATTATCATCTTCTAAAAAAAAGGTGTCACGTCATGTAACTCTACTCATCAAATTTTCCGTATCTTACCATACACATGTGAAACTTATAACATGCAAGAGTCTATCAACAACCATATCATTCATGTAATCACACAACATTATCTATATCGCTCACTCTTACTTGTAACCACCCACGTAGTGACCTACCGAGGCAATAGGCACCAATTTTGATATGAGGGTGCCCACTCATCCAAAATTGATCTCCTATTGTACTCCTATCGGGTTCGTTTTATTAGACACACCTAGGTTCATTTTGGTTCATTTGTTTAGGTTCCAAAATCGAACCTCTGTTACCACTTTGTAACACCCCCTTCTTACCCGGCCAAGGTAACTGGGAGATGTTACCATCTCGGTTTTCCGAGACGGTGAAATCGGAGTTGCAATTAAGAAACAATTAATATAAAGGAGGTATTTTGTGAATTACATAACCATAAAAGAATAAATAAAAGAATACAACTCATGCCTACTATACTAATCTAATCAACTAACCTCGACACGAATGTTATCACGGCTCGTCCCTTCTCCCGCATGCTACCAAAGCCGACCTGTAAACAACTGCTCCTCATATTATCGGAAATATCATATGGATCGACACAAGACACCCTGGAAATAGGTGACATTTACATAAACACACAAACATCAGTTTCAATAAACAAACAAAAGACATGACTCGATAAGTAGAGATACGACATAATGATTATACGAATGAGACTCGATTATGAAATTACCATACCGGGACACACCTAGACGTACCCATAACCACCGGTGCCAGGGACACACCCATGACACCACACCTCACACAAAAGTAGCGGGACACGACCAGACGTACCAGGTCCGGAAGCCAACCGAATCCCCTGCCAGACGTCGTGCCTCATCCACACGAGTCCCTCCGTGACTCAAGCCATTAATGTGAACATCCCCCTTGGAGTGGGAACCTCCAAGGGGGGACCCGAGAGCAAGACGGTTTCCCAACCGTCTTACATCTCCTCAACAATCAAGAACCACCATCAAAGACCTCCAACACAATACAACCACAACCACACATGACCAATGGAAGAACAACATTTAACATATAACCAATTCATGAATTCAATCCCACATACATACTAACCGACTCATACTAGCAAGGAAAGACACCCAAATATGCATACTCAATATTGAAACCGAGTAGGATAACCTACCTTTTCACATTCTTCACAAGCTACTTGATTCTAACTCGACTCCGTCTCATAAAATCGTCTCGCCTTAAACAAATCATACAACACTAACATAATGCGTTCTACAGTACAATAATATGAAAACCTTTATTAATAGTCATTAATTACTCATATTTCATAAGCTAAATACTAGTTAATCTCTCTTGGTAAACCCTAACTCGAGATTAACATAAGACAAAGAGCAAAAGGTGATATTTCGACTTACAAAGATAGATCGGGGATTAGGAGAGGTGTTCCATCATTAATCCAAGCTTGACAGCCAAGGGGAAGGTTTAGGGAGCATTTAGAGAGAGGGGGGAGTGTTTTAGAATAAGAAGAAAGAAAAAGAAGAAGAAGAAGAAGAAGAAGAAGAAGAAGAAGAAGAAGAAGAAGAAGAAGAAGAAGAAGAAGAAGAAGAAGAAGAAGAAGAAGAAGAAGAAGAAGAAGAAGAAGAAGAAGAAGAAGAAGAATAAAGAGGATAAGGGTTTGGACAAGATGAGATTCTGAAATATCATTTTGTCGGGTACAGTATAGTGCCACTCGACCGAGTGACCGGTTTACTCGACCGAGTGACACTCACTCGTTCGAGTATACTCTTTAATCGACCGAGTACCACTCACTTGATCTGCTAGAGGTTCTACTCGGTCCACTGCAAGTCTTACTAGCTCTAGTTGTAACACCCCCATACACCAAGGTGCCTTACCAAGACCACCTAATGCATGAAAGGCTACCATCTCGGTTACCCGAGGCATAGTAATCAAATGTGACCATTAAGAAACATAAATTAAGTAAATGAATTTAAGTGATTACATCAAAATCCCAAAACTGTCTAATTAAATACAAGTGTTCTAAAAATATCAAACCAACTGAAAGGAAACTAAGTTCAAGACACAGCGGAAGACTCTAGTGACACATGATGACTTCATCCCAGCTATCCCTCGCGCAAGCCATCTCATACATGCTCAATAACTGCTCACCATCCCAGAATGGATCACCACAGTTTTCAAAACATTTAAACGGGGTCAGTTACTAATTACACAAACAAGATACAACACACAGATCACCCAACTCCGCCACTTCTCCACACACTTGACTACACATAAAGTTTGTAGTCCTACCAGAATACCCATTGCAACATATATTCCACGTCGCCAGTGGGGGACCGCAGCCGTACCCACCAAATGCTCGCTCATCTATTCCGAACGAAAACCCAAGTTCTTTAATGTTCACATCCCCTCCTGTGGCGGGTTCCATAGAGGGCGAATCAAGGGCGTGAAGTCACTCCCACAAGTGACTCCACTAAGCCGAGACACGCCTCACGAACCACAGACAAACACAACCAACCAAATTATATTACAACAATTACCAATACGATAAAGATCAACAACAGTAACAACCACAACAATACACCAACAAAACGATGTAATCAATAACCGAGTAGGGAAACCCTACTTAGAATAAGCAAATCACCAAGATCGTCACAAATCAGCTAAATATTGCTCCTCTACGAAACCACCTCTTATAATCACATAATCATAACATTATTATCTAACAATCACCAAACACCCAAAATCCCCCAAAATACCCAATTAGGGTTTTAAACAAAATCAACTAAAAGACATAAAACTGTACAAGGATCTTACCGACGATAGGACGGACTCAACGGCGTAAAGAACACAATGGCCCGACAACTCTAGCCCTTAGGATTTGATAGCAATGCGAAGAAGAAAGCAACGTTGCTTTGTTTAAGCTTTGTGAGATTTTAGAAAAGGTAAAAAGTTAAAAAGAAACTAACGGAAGTGTTTATATAACTTTCTCGCATTGCTAATAAAACCCGGCAAAATAACCCGTAAAACTGACTTACTCGATCGAGTCACTTACTCAATCGAGTGACCGCTACTCGATCGAGTGCCACACTTACTCGATCGAGTACCCATCAAACAGCGTACTGTTTTGTAACCAAAACTCACTTACTCGATAGAATAAGCCTTACTCGATAGAGTACCCAACAGTACAGAAAACCGTAGTATTACAGTCTTCCCTCCTTAAAAAGGAACTTCGTCCCCGAAGTTCAACCCATACTCAAAAACAACCATACTAAATCAATCAAGACACAACAACGCAATCAAGAACTCAAAACAAAACCCAAACCACAACTCAAACCGACTCACAACAACTACTAGCTGTACAAAAACTAACATAAAACCACACCAAAACCTTATGCCATCATCTCCTAACCCCCCCCCCCCCCCAAAAAAAAAAAAAAGAAACTTGGTTACCTCATGGTTAGACTATAGAACCTTAAGCAACACCATTTCCCCGGACCTAGTTTTCCGAACCTTGAGATCAAGAATCATTTTCGGCACCTCAAGACAAGATAAGGATTTATCCAACTCGATGTTCTCCACCTCTAACACAGGGGAAGGATCACTCACATACTTCCGTAACTGAGACACATGGAACACATTATGCACACGTTCCAAAGCTGTTGGTAACGCTAACCGGTAAGAAACCTCTCCTACACGATCCGAACTATCATATGGTCCTATGAACATTTGTCTTATCTTCCCTTTCTTACCAAGCCGCATAACCCCACACATAGGAGATGAAAAGCAGGATGAAAAGCAGTACTCATCTTCAAGGTAGTTCCCATCATCCCCTCGTACCCGATATGACACAATGTCCTTAGGGACTCCATGCAACCTCACCACATGTTTCCCTTACACATTAGCCAGCTGAACCTTACTCTATGTATCGTTTATTGGAATAAAGTGAGCTGACTTAGTCAAACGGTCAACTATTACCCAGATCATGTTACTAACTTGTTGGCTCCTCGGTAAACCCACTATAAATTCCATAGAGATAGATTCTCATTTCCTCTCAGGTACCTCAAGATACTGTATCTTACCTTGTGGTCATCGCTGCTCTCCCTTAACCCTCGGACATGTCAAACATCGAGCCACAAACTCAGCTGTTTCCCTCTTCATCCCAGGCCACCAGAAAATCTTCTTCAAATCTCTATACAGCTTGTCACCACCTGGATGTACTGAATACGGTGTGCAGTGAGCCTCTGTTATGATTACCTTTTTCAACTCCTCATCTCTAGGCACACACCATCTCCCATTAAACCGAACACTCACATCTGTATGAATAGAGAATCGAGACACCGTCCCCTTCTCTACCCCAGCTCTCCACTCCTGAATCTTAGAATCAAGAGCCTGCTTCCTGCGAATATCATCATAAAGATCTGGCTCCACTGTCAAGTCCCCTCTAGCATCCCCTTTTTGTATCACATGTATCCCCATCTTCCCCACCTCATCTCTCAACCTCATCAAGGACATAATTGTGCATAGAGAATGCACACTCTTCTTGCTCAGTGCATCAGCAACCACGTTTGGTTTCCCTTCATGGTATATGATATCCATGCCATAGTCCCTTATCAGCTCCATCTACCTCATTTGTCTCATGTTCAGCTCCTTTTCAGCAAAGATATACTTGAGACTCTTGTGATCTGAAAACACTTTAAAGGTCCCCAATAAAGATAGTGCCTGCAAAACTTGAGAGCAAACACAACTGCACCCAACTCTAGATCATGTGTCGGGTATTTCTCCTCAGAAGGCCTCAATTTCCTAGAATCATAGGCAATTACTTTCCCATTCTGCATCAACACATATCCCAACCCATTCTTTGAAGCATCTGTATATACCTCAAAGTTCTCACACCCTTCAGGTAAAACTAATAATGGAAATGTAGTCAAACGCTCCTTTAATGTTTGGAACATTGTCTCACAACTTTCATCCCGACGAAACCTGTTCTCTTTCTTCATCAACGCTATCATAGGTTTGGCGATCTTTTAAAAGTCTATCACGAACCGACGGTAGTACCCTGCCAAACCCAAGAAACTCCTGATCTCTGCCACATTCTTTGGTGATTTCCACTTAGACACTGCCTCTATCTTTGTTGGATCCACAACTACACCATCCTTGGAAATCACATGCTCCAGAAAAGCAACTTCCTCGAGCCAGAACTCACACTTAAATAACTTTGCATACATCTGAATGTCACGCAAAGTCTGTAACACAAACCTCAAGTTCTCCTCATGCTCCTCGTTAGTCTTGGAATAGACTAAGATATCATCTATGAACACCACCACAAACCTATCCAAAAACTGACTGAAGACCCGGTTCATCAAATCCATAAACACTTCCGGTGCATTAGACAATCCAAACGGCATCACCACATACTCATACTGACCATACCTCGATCAAAACATTGTCTTTCGTATGTCCTCATCCCGAATCCTCACCTTATGGTAACCTGATCTCAAATCAATCTTCAAAAAGACTCCTGCCCCACTCAACTAGTCAAACAGATCATCTATCCTTGGCAAAGGGTACTTGTTCTTCACTGTAACACTCTTCAGCTCCCTGTAGTCGATGCACAACTTTAAGCTCCCATCTTTCTTCTTTACAAACAGAACTGGTGCTCCCACGGCGATACACTAGGTATAATGTATCCGTTATCTATCCGATCATCCAACTACTTCTTCAGCTCCTCCAACTCTTTAGGACCCATGCGGTATGGGGCTTTAGAGATTGGTCGCATCCCTAGTTTCAGTTCCACACTGAAATCTACATCCCTCTTTGGTGGCAAACCTGGTATCTCCTCCGGAAAAACATTTGGAAACTCTCCCACCACTGGTATCTCATTAGCTGTCGAACTCACTTTACTATGGTCTTTCACATGGCATAGAATTAAAGGACACCCCTTCCTCAGATAAAAATTCAATGTCACCGCTGCAATCACTTTGACTTTGTGTTTGACAACAAACCCACGATAAGACACACTAACTCCCTTAGGACCTCTCAAAGATACTCTCTTTTGGTGACAATCTATTCTAGCCTTGTACTTACCCAGCCAATCCATACCAACTATCATCTCAAAACCATCCATAGGAAACTCTAACAAATCAGCTGGAAGGTCAACCTGCCCAACTATCATAGATACACCCTTATACAACCTCCCAGAGGATACTGACTCACCCGACGGTATAAAAACCTCGTCTTTTATAGACTCAAACTCTTTCAGACCCAAAAGCTTAGCATGACTCGACGATATAAAAGAGTGTGACGCCCCCGAATCAAACAAAACAAAGGTAAAAACACCATTAACAAGAAAGGTACCCATGATCACGTGAGCATCATCCTCAGCAGCTGTCTTATCAATCATGAATAACTTGCCACTGGTCTTTTATCCACCTCCCTTAACTGTACTAGCAGAAGTAGACGGCTTGGCGGCAGATCCCTGGTTGTTGTTAGCTGCCGATTTCTGATAAGAGTTACTGCCATTGCGGTTAGATCCACCATTGTTAATATTCTGACCTCCTTGGTTGTTCCATTACCCAGCCGGCTTTTTGTTAGCATAAATCTGAGACAGACCCTGTGAGAAACTCCCATGTGATGGCGTCTAAAAACATCTTCTCACTACACTATTACACTCATGTCTCTTGTGGCCCATACTACCACAGTTATAACAAGATATACCCCAGCTGCTACTACCACCACCACCACCACCACGCCCATAAGAAGTTCCATTACTAAACCTCGATCCCGATGAGTAAGCCCTCGCCTGGTTATGGTTACCCCTCTTGTAACTGGACTGACCACCACCTTCACTCTCAGCCTTCCTCTTCTCGAGACCCCTCTTCTTGTTTTATTTGGCCCTTTCGACCAACCTCTGAGCTCTCCCTGCTCGCTCATAGACTTCCTTAACATCTGTAAGGACTCCAACTGGTAACTTCTCCATTATCTTGTAAGTCAAGCCCTTCTCAAACCTCAATGACAAGTTCTCCTGATTCAGCTCCATATCCTCTACATACCTCGACTTCTCATTAAACTTATGATAGTACTCAGCCACTGTCATATCCAGAGTCAGCTTGAAATAATCACACTCCTCCCTCAGCTTACTACGAACATGTTCAGATACAAATGATGTGAAAAATATTTGAGCATATTTAGTCCCCGAATTAGCCTCGTTCCTATGCTTTTTAGTACATATTTGGGTCATTTACTATCTTTAGTCCTTTGTTTTGCATATTCTTTGAGGTTGTGTTCCCTTGGTAGGAGAGGAGTGCATACCATGCATTTTCATGGCAAAATAAAGCTAAATTAATCGAATCTAATGACCAAGCATCAAAGTGAAGACAAGACTAGAAGGCCTTTGTAAATAATGTAGTAGATGGGCAATGGTGAAGAAGATCCTTGCATCTCCAACAAGATCCCGGAGGATCATTGGAAGAAGGAAAGAAGAAAAAGCTCACTGGACTGGAATCCACTCGTCCTAGAATCGGGACGCTCGTCCAAGAGTCACAATCCGAGCGTCCCACCTGCCTGGTCGCTCGTCCAAGAGCATCACAATCCGAGCGTCCCACCTGCCTGGCCGCTCGTCCACCGCTTGCACAATCCGCTCGTCCCGATCTTTTGGACGCTCGGATTGTTCTCCAGTGCAGCTCGGCTTCTTCTTGTTCCACTCGGGATGCGCATATTTTCGAAAGACTAGCAAAAAGGAGGCTCGCATCTTTCTTCGAGAGGAGCATTTCCTCAACTTTTCTTAAGGACTTAATCGTCATTTAAGCCCTTAGTAATCCTAATTTGTGCACCTAATCCCCATTATAAATACCCCATTATACTAATTAGATTATCATATTCTTCTTATCAATCTTTAGTGTAGTCTATATTATTCTAATCTCTCTTTAATCTTGTAATCAACTTTTAGTCAATTATAAATACAAATCTCATTTCCTTAATTTCTCTATTGTTCATCCTTTATTTTGGGTAATTGAAGATTATTTGGGTTTATTTGGAAGATTGACAACCTTCCAATCATTCATCAAGTACTTCTATTATTCTTTGCTTATTATTTTGGAATCATCATTAGGTATAATTTTCTTAATCCCTTTTTAATTATTGTTAATCATCTTTACTTATTCATCATGTTTTGCTTTGTTGATATGATTGACAACCTTGTTAACATGTTAAATTTGATAATGAGTGAGTAGTTCCCTAAACTAGGGTTAATGGGGAATTAGGGGAAACCAACATGGGGGATGATTCATGCTTAATCTAATATGTTCACATAATTTATTTGCTTGCTTGTTGTAATCTCAACTTATGCACATGTTATGTTTGATGAAATGCGAGCCTATGAATCCTTGCATTTTTTACCCATCACTTACCTTTTCAATGAGACTTGTAAGAGATAAACCAAGTCGAGTCTCATTAGACCATGCATATAGTTAAGTAGGGAGGATTAAGTCGACTTGTAGGTGTTGTAAAATTTAATCGATTCGGCTCCGGGACCCAAACCATCCTAGGATTGTAAGATATAAACCAACTCGATCCTATCACAACAATAATTGCTTGCTTATAATTTGAGAATATGTTTGTATGATCAATTCCCATGAATCCCCTATGAACCCATGACACCCTAGTGCTTTTAATCAATTGTTTACACCTCTTTTTAATCATCTTGCTTGTTTACTTTTATTGTTATTTAGTTTAGTGATCTTCTTATCTCAACCCAAATTATGACACCCTTAGACACCACTACTTGCAATCGAAAATACTACATCAATACCCGTCCCTTGGGATCCGATTTTTACTTGCCTCTTTACTAATAGTAGAGTTGTTTGTGAAGATTATAAATATTGTTTTGGTCTAGGTACTCCTAACGACAAGTAACCGAAATCTAAGCTAAGAAAACGAGCGACCAAAAATGGCGTCGTTGCCGGGGACGGTGTTAACTTGATTTGATTTTCTTTGATTGTTATTAGTTGTGTCTTTCTTTGCCTTGGGGAAGTAAAACTCCTCAAGGTTTGTTCTAATTGTTTTCGAGTTGTTTGATATTTTGCATGTCTAGAAGATCACAAGGTAACTTGTTACCCATTGATCACGAAATTGAAAGGACTTTGACAACCAATAGATGACTTGTTAGAAATACTTTGAGTGGTATTGGTGAGGTTGTAGATATTCAACCAAATACTCTTGAGTTCATCAACCCTTTTGTAAGAGAAGGTGAGGAGAGCCCAACACAAAATCAACCACAAAATCAACCCACAATGCCTAAGTTTTCATCACATTCCGTACCAACCAAGGAGAACCTACCCAATGGTACTCCAACACCACAACACTTAACTGGAAATTTTATTGCAAAATTCGCATTTATCCAATTAGTCAAAAGAAGCCAATTTGGGGGGATGCCTAGTGAAGACCATCATTCTCACATGGAGACTTTTTGTGACTATTGTGATGCGATTTCACAAACCGGAGTGACTCAAGACCAAATTCGATGGGTCTTATTTCCTTTTTCTCTAATTGGTACCGCGAAACAATGGTTAAAGAGCCTTGATAAGGCTACTCTTGGAATTGACTCTTGGAAGAAGTTGGCTCTAGCTTTCTACAAAAAGTTCTACCCTCCGGAAAAGACTAACATGCTAAGAGCCTAAATCACGGGTTTTAAGCAATGGGACGAAGAATCTTTGTATGAAGTTTGGGAGCGATTCAAAGGAACTTGTCGCTCATGTCCTCATCATGGACTTAGCGAGTGGTTCTTGGTACAAAAAATTTGGAATGGACTTTATGAAGACTCCCGAAACATTCTCAACATGGGATCAAATGATATGTTCACCGAAGTTGATGATAATCAAACTTGGAACAAGATTGAGGAAATGGCGGTCCATAATTCATAATATAGTAGACCTCGCAAGGCTACTAGAGGAGGAAAGCATGAAGTGGACTCTATTACTCAATTGGGTGCTCAACTTAGTGCTCATATTGATACTATCAACTTGAAGTTTGAAAAGGCTATGACTAAGCTTGAAGAAGCCTCAAAATCACCAAATCAACATGTTAATGCCATGGTAGCATCTTCATCGATTCCAAATGGAGTATGTGAGAATTGTGGAACTTTGGAACATGATCAAAGTGAATGTAGGGGAACAAGTGAGCAAGTGAATGCTTTTCAAGCATATAAAAGTGGTACCCCGTATTCCAACTATTACAATGAAAACACCAAATTCCATCCAAATCTCTCATACAAAAGCCAAAATATTCAAAACCCTCAACCAACATACACCCCACCCCCAATGAGAAACCAAAATCAAAGACCCTTTTACAACCAAAACAAAGGTTACCAAAATCAAACTCCATACAATCAACAAAATGACCAAGGTTTTGATGTTCAAAAAGCGGTCTTCCAAATGCAAAAGAATCAACAAGAATTTTTCACTCAAATGCAAAAAGATAGTCAAGCAAAAGACATCACCATCAACAACATCCTAGCCCACACAAAAATGTTGGAAACTCAAATGACCCAACTAGCATCTTCAAGCTCTCAAAGACAAAAGGGGTAATTACCACCTCAAAGTAGTCCCCCAAGACATGAAACGGTTAGTGCCATCCATTTGAGGAGTGGTTAAAGATATGAAGGGCCAAAGAAGAAATTTGAGGATGAAGTTGTGGAGGCTAGTGACAAGGAAAGAGTTGTGCAAAAATCTAGGGAAGAAGAACCCACCAATCAAGAAGTTTCAAAGAAAAATGAAGAAAAGGCCAAAGAGAAGGAGCCCATTGTGATTAGACTTCCAATCCCGAGTCGTCAAGCTAAGCCTAAGTTTGATGACCAACTTGGAAAATTCATGGAAATTGTGAAGCATTTAAAAGTCTCGATTCCTTTCACGGAATTGATCAATCACGTTCCGGCCTATGCAAAGTACATGAAGGACATCCTTACAAAGAATAAATCAATCCGGAAGCTTGAGACTATTGCTTTCACTAAGGTGAGTAGTGTCATCCTTCAAGGGAGTTCACCTCCAAAGCTCAAGGATCCGGGAAGCTTCTCCATTCCATGCAGTATTGGTGACACTACAATCAACAAAGCTTTATGTGACCTTGGGGCAAGTGTTAGTGTCATGCCATATTCGGTTAGCAAGAGGCTAGGAATGGGAGAACTCAAATGCACCAACATCACGCTTCAAATGGCGGATAGATCAACAAAGACACCTTTAGGGGTATGGGAAGATGTTCCCGTGAAAATTAGAAAATTCTTCATCCCGGTGGTTTTCGTTATTGTTGACATGGAAGAAGACTCCAACATTCCTATTATCTTAGGAAGACCTTTCTTGCACACCGCGGGAGCGGTGATCGATGTGAAGCATGAAGAGCTCACCCTTGAAGTGGAAGATGAAACCATTACTTTCAATCTTGACAAGACCATGAGTGCTCCCCGATTGCATGAGCCATGTTTTATGGTTGATCACTATAGCCAGAAGGATGATAGGAAGAAGTTTGAATTTCAATGGAAAAAGAAAGTGGATGATGCCCCATCAAAAGAGCAAGGAAATTGCAACAATGAGAGCTTGAAAAGCTCGCCCATGACAAGTGAAGAAGAAGGCCTCATTGGCCAAGACAAGAAAGAAGGAGAGTTGTCTTTATCAACTCAAGACTTTTTTAGTGAGCAAGTAGACGAAGTTTGCGGTCTTTGGGATGATGAGTTTGAAGGGATATTCAATCCTTATATTGGTAATGCTATGACCTAAGGCCATCATGGATAACAACAAGTGCAAAGATCTATTGAAGATCCTTATCATGATAATGAGCAAGCTTTCGACTACTTCTTCAAGGTGTTGAGTAACATCAACAACACCTTGAACATGCCCCCTTGACATCTCACATTGGATGGGAGTTTGGTGGATTCCTCCCTAAACCACCATTTGTACATATTCTAACTCCCTAACTTGCATTTCAATTATTCTATTGCATTTTTGTCATTTTTTTATTTACATTTTTGTGCCTTGATCAAGATATTCATCATTTTGAGAGAAGTGAGGGAGGGACTTATGAATTTATTGATGTGTAGTGCTTTGACTTAGTGTGGGGATATCAATTGCCTAGGCTGTTCATGCCTTTGTAGTGCCACTACAATGAAGAACATAAGAATTAAAGAATGAAATGACACGGGTTACGAAGCACCCACGGATGGACCTGAATCCGTGTGGTCAAGGAAGAATCCGAGCGGCCTGAGGGATAATCCGCTGATGGGTGATGTCGTCGGGTCACATCCAATCAAACACATTTATAATACTCAACATACAACTAGTTAGTGGTAAGTCGAGGTCGATCCATGGGACGGTGGTTACTCAAAATATTCAATCTAATTATGGTTGTGCTTGGAGTTGTCACAATTATAATGGGTTGATGATTCTAATCTAATAAAAGCAATAAACAAGCAACAAAAGGAAATATGTAAATAATTGATTAAAAATGCTAGGATATCGTGGGTTCATAAGGGATTCATGGGAGCTGATCATACAAACATGTTTCCTACAAAGTTGCAAGCAATTTATGTTATGGAGGAACCGAGTTGGTTTATGTCTTACGGTTCATAGGAAGAGTTGGGTCCCGGAGCCGAATCGATTAGATTGTACAACACCTATAAGTCGACTTACTTTCCTCCTATTCAACTTCTATGCATGGTCTAACAACACTCGAGTTGGTTTATATCTTACAAGTCAAGTTGAGTAGAAAAGAGATGGTTGTAAATGCAAGGATTCATAGGCTTAGCATTTCATCAAACATAACATGTGCATAAAGTTGACATCACAACAACCAAGCAATTTGATTATGAAAACATATTAGATTAAGCATGATAAATCCCATGTTGGTTTCCCCTAATTACCCACTAATCCTAGCTAAAGAGACTACTCACTCATTATCATGGAGAACATGTCATTAATGGTGTCAAACATAACAACAAGTGTAAACATGATAAGAGAATGAGGAAATAAACAATAAAGAGTAAAGGGTAAAAGAATTATACCAAACTTGAGATGATTCCAAATAATAAAGCAAAGAATAATTGAAGAAACTTGATTGATTGATGAAGGGTTGTCAATCCTCCAATAATAACCCAATAATCTTCAATTACCCAATAATAATAAACTAGAACAATAATTAAGGAAAGATTAATGTGTAATTTTGTTGAAATATTGAAATTAATCTATTCTAATCTACTCCTAATCTAATCTAGGAAGGATTGATTTAATCTAAGGAAACTTGAAGGTTTGATTATTACAAATGGGGTATATATAGTAGAGCATCATTAGGTTAAGCAAGGGTAAAATAGTAATTTAACAATGCTAATTGTTGGGTAGGGAATCGCCAGTCTCAAGAGAGACTCCGGTCTTTGAAAAATATGCACATCCTTC
Organism: Silene latifolia; assembly: GCF_048544455.1. Lineage (NCBI taxonomy): Eukaryota > Viridiplantae > Streptophyta > Magnoliopsida > Caryophyllales > Caryophyllaceae > Silene > Silene latifolia. The sequence goes on from NC_133531.1 coordinate 42,945,138, forward strand.
ATAGAACAAGAAGAACACGAAATTTGCTGTAAGGGAATCCCAGCGGATTTGTCTCGGGACGAGCGGATTGGCGGACAGCTTCTTTGTTTGAGCTCGGATTGTAAAAAGGACGTCATTTTCTCATCCGGACTCCTATTGGAGTGATTCAAAAGCCTAGATCACTTGATTTTTCGATGCCGTTCCATATAGCATACTTTCAGAGCCAAAGGAGCAACTCTTGGTTTGGGTTTCGAGCAATTTCTTCTTGCAATGTCTTCCTTCTCTTCATCCTTACTCTTAACCCTTTGATCCTTCTATATACACTTTATTCCTACATCCTTGGTCATCATTCTTATCTCCTCTTCATACTAGTCCATCCAATATCATCAAAAAGCTTCCAAATATGCAGAAAAGACGGGAATTTCCGCCTTATTACCTCCTTTCCTATAAAACATATAAAATGCACTAGGAAAGCAAAATAGAAAGTATTTGACGGATAAAATGGTCATAGATGATATAATAGTATGCAAAATAGGCTCAATTAGGGGACTAAATGTGCGCAAATAATGTTCACATCAAATATCCCCAAATCGAACCTTTACTCGTCCCGAGTAAAGTGGTGACAAGAATTAGACTTTTATTTAAACTATCCTAATAATATAACCGATATGAGACAATTAGCGGGTCTCACTCCATCCCTTCAACTCACAATAAGATTACCATGAGGTAGGATGCCTTCTTGCAAGGCAAGGTGGGTCTTGCCATAATGGCGACGCATCCAAACATTAAGCACACAAAATCAAGTAATGGATGCATCTACAAAAGAATAGCCACTTTCCTCATCTAAGTGGTGGAAATTATCTACAAGAGAAGCAATTCAAGGGTACACACTCCTTCATAGATGCAATTTCTTCAAACTACTAAGCCTAGAAGGATACCAATAAATCACCTCCAAATTGGGTCAAGCTAGGGTACCTTTGTCCTCAATCGTTAAATGCTTTTGTCAAGAATAGACTCCCTATGGTGTTAGAAACACCGGAGGATCGCGGAATTCCCCCTCTTGCCTAGACAAGAAAAAGGGTCGTCCCCTCTCTACCATGCACAAAGATGGATACGATGGATAAAGGGATCAATAGATATTTTGAGTTTCATTTTGGGAGTTTGCTTTGTTGTTTTTTCCCCCAATTTCTTGTGGCATATAACATTTGAGAACACTTTTTTTGCCATTTCTTTGATGTTTGGCATTTCAATACTTGACAACTTTTCAACTTTTCTTTGCATTTCTTTTTGAACATTTTCAAAGTCACTCCATATGTAGTGAGGGTGCCTTATATTTGAAGCATTAGGAGTATTTTTGCTCCTCTTTTCATTTGATGCATTTTGCAAACTTTCTTTCACTTTTCATTTCTTAGAACTCAAATCAATTTCCTTTTTGTGCCCATTCCCTTTGATGACAAAAATGTGGTAGAACATGGATGATGGAGGCATGCATGGTTTCAAGCTAAGGGTCACCTTGGAATAAACGGTAGCCAAGGAGTTATCACACCACAAGGTACTCTTGACTAGGCCTTAATCCATGGGTCAAAGGATACTAGCATGACACATCATAGGGTGTTTTACAAGTATTCTAACAAGAAAAGTCTTAAGAAGAAAAAGCATCTACTAGGGCCTATATACACTTGTCAAGCTTCTCAAGTAGACGGTTTCGCAAAATTTTCTAACATGCAAACTGCATGCCATGATGCAACTAACATATAAACATCCTAATGCAAATGATTCTACCAACTAATATGCCATATAAACTAAATGCAAGTCCCAAATTCACATTGTTGTACCGCATCAATCAAAATAAAGCCACATAGTCATTAACATAAAGAGGAAAAAGGAGATTGGAAAGATCATACCATGCGGTCTTCAATATCCTCATGTCTCGGATGTGGCGTAGTCGATCAATGTGAACAAGGATAGAACAAATACAATATATACAACAATATATACAAGTCTACACTACAAAGGAAATGAACTTGTTTTTGGGTTTTTGAAATTTTCAAATTTTTATGGGTTTTTGTTTTATGAAATTAAAAGACATATTTTTGGGATTTTTCGAAATTTTTCAATTTTTATGCATTTTTGGAATATAAATTCCCATCCCCCACTTTATTTTGGACATTGTCCTCAATGTACATGTAGGAGTAGAAATGAAAAAGGAAATACATGTTTTTGGATTTTTGATTTTATGGAAATTGAAGTACAAATGCAATGATATGATATGAATGAATGCATGCTCTAACTAAATGCAATTCTATATGACATATATAACAAATGAATGCAATCTAAACTATATTATATGATGCATGATTTCTAGTAAACTATGGTCACCTATGATCAAACCTCCCCAAACCGATTTAAACACTATTTCTAGTGTAGAAAAGAATAGGTTTGGTCATTAGTGACTATGCATGTATTCTAGTCTATATGCAACTAACTATATGAATCATGTGAGATATATTACAATGCAAACTATACTAAATACATATATACAAATTAATGGTTATTGAGGAACTCCATTAAACCAAAGATTATTAATTAACAATTTCATGGAAAATCATCACTAGCACTCAAAGCACGTAGAAGTCGATCAAATTCTTGAGAGTGAGAAATAAATAGGCATGGATAACAACACAAGATTATGCAATGAAATAATGCCCAAGTAAGAGACCGGACAAGCATGTCAAGAACATTATGACAAAAATCATAAGAGAAATGATGGATGGTAGGAACATGAAATGGGTAGTTGGTTGGCAATTCACTCAACTCATCCTCCAAATAGTCAAAATTACCACATTCAATGCAAGTACTCTCATTATCATCCAAGGTGATTTTAAGGGTGTCTATTTGGGGTTCCCAAATGTCCTCATCATATTCCTCATCCCAACAAGGTCCATTATCAAAGGGATTGTCGTAATAAGGCTCACCAAGTTCAACACAATTGTCTCCCTCAAATGTGTCATCCTCAAAGGGTGAGTTTTCTCTCAAGCTCACATCCATATCATTCTCACTTTGCCCATTAACATCAAATTCCATGGAGGTTGATTTCATTGAAAAACAAGAGGAGTAGGATGACGGCATCCAAGCATTAGTTTCACAATCAAGAATGTACTCCTCCTCATCATCACTCACCTCATCTAGCACTCCATCTTCCCAAGGTGGGGTAATTTTGTGGGCAAAGTGGATTGGCTCAAGTTTATAGGAAGGTTTCTCATCCTCACAAATCTCATTTTCATCATAGTTTTCCTCAAAGAATTTTTGAAATGTGCTTTTTATCACTTCTATACCTTCCTTGACACTTTCAAATATGTCATGTATAGTTTGCTTGAGACCATGAATGGTCATGAACTCAACAAATTCCCAACATTCCTCACAACTCATCTCACAAATTCTACCACCACTCAAGTGAAATGCCAAGTTGCGGGTTTCAAGGTTCATGCCATTATAAACAACACAACATGCTTCATAATTTGAAAGAGTAAAACCATGATGCCAAGCATGAGTCATATAATCTTCAAATCTTGCAACATATTTATCAAATGATTCATTTTCATATTGCCAAAAAGTGAATGTAGACATGTTGAGCATGTGAAATAGAACAAGTACAATAAAACTCAAGAAAAAGAAGCACAACCAAAACTAGACAAAAGAACAATTAAAATAAACAACACCGTCCCCGGCAACGGCGCCATTTTGATGGGTGATGTCGTCGGGTCACATCCAATCAAACACATTTATAATACTCAACATACAACTAGTTAGTGGTAAGTCGAGGTCGATCCATGGGACGGTGGTTACTCAAAATATTCAAGCTAATTATGGTTGTGCTTGGGGTTATCACAATTATAATGGGTTGATGATTCTAATCTAATAAAAGTAATAAACAAGCAACAAAAGGAAAGATGTAAACAATTGATTAAAAATGCTAGGATATCATGGGTTCATAAGGGATTCATGGGAGTTGATCATACAAACATGTTTCCTACAAAGTTGCAAGTAATTTATGTTATGGAAAAACCGAGTTGGTTTATGTCTTACGGTTCATAGGAAGAGTTGGGTCCCGGAGCCGAATCGATTAGATTGTACAACACCTACAAGTCGACTTACTTTCCTCCTATTAAACTTCTATGCATGGTCTAACAAGACTCGAGTTGGTTTATATCTTACAAGTCAAGTTGAGTAGATAAGAGATGGTTGTAAATGCAAGGATTCATAGGCTTAGCATTTCATCAAACATAACATGTGCATAAAGTTGACATCACAACAAGCAAACAATTTGATTATGAAAACATATTAGATTAAGCATGATAAATCCCATGTAGGTTTCCCCTAATTACCCACTAATCCTAGCTAAAGAGACTACCCACTCATTATCATGGAGAACATGTCATTAATGGTGTCAAACATAACAACAAGTGTAAACATGATAAGAGAATGAGGAAATAAACAATAAAGAGTAAAGGGTAAAAGAATTATACCAAACTTGAGATGATTCCAAATAATAAAGCAAAGAATAATAGAAGAAACTTGATTGATTGATGAAGGGTTGTCAATCCTCCAATAATAACCCAATAATCTTCAATTACCCAATAATAATAAACTAGAACAATAATTAAGGAAAGATTAATGTGTAATTTTGTGGAAAGATTGAGATTAATCTATTCTAATCTACTCCTAATCTAATCTAGGAAGGATTGATTTAATCTAAGGAAACTTGATGATTTGATTATTACAAATGGGGTATATATAGTAGAGCATCAATAGGTTAAGCAAGGGTAAAATAGTAATTTAACAATGCTAATTGTTGGGTAGGGAATCGCCTGTCTCAAGAGAGACTCCGGTCTCCTTTTCGCCGGTCTTTGAAAAATATGCGCATCCTTCATAGAACAAGAACAACACGAAAGTTGTTGTAAGGGAATCCTAGCGGATTTGTCTCGGGACGAGCGGATTGGCGGACAACTTCTTTGTTTGAGATCGGATTGTAAAACGGACGTCATTTTCTCATCCGGACTCCTATTGGAGTGATTCAAAAGCCTAGATCACTTGATTTTTCGATGCCGTTCCATCTAGCTTACTTTCAGAGCCTAAGGGGCAACTCTTGGTTTGGGTTTCGAGCAATTTCTGCTTGCAATGTCTTCCTTCTCTTCATCCTTACTCTTAACCCTTTGATCCTTCTATATACACTTTATTCCTACATCCTTGGTCATCATTCTTGTCTCCTTTTCATACTAGTCCATCCAATATCATCAAAAAGCTTCCAAATATGCACAAAAGACGGGAATTTCTGCCTTATTACCTCCTTTCCTATAAAACATATAAAATGCACTAGGAAAGCAAAATAGAAAGTATTTGACGGATAAAATGGTCATGGAATGATATAATAGTATGCAAAATAGGCTCAATTAGGGGACTAAATGTGCGCAAATAATGTTCACATCATCCGCTCGTCCTGAAGAAACCCGAGCGTCCAAGCCATCAGACGCTCGTCTGGTGAAGCTGCAGAAATTAAAATTTGAGTCTGACTGTTAATCTGAGCGTCCCAGCCAGAAAGACGCTCGTCTCAGTCTGGACGGTCGTCCATCAAGAAAGACGCTCGTCTTTTTGCTGCCAAATTCTGGGATTTCTCCCTGGAAAGGAATCCGAGCGTCCTAAGCAAAAGACGCTCGTCTCAGCTCAAGGAATCCGCTCGTCTTTCCTGCAGTCCGCTCGTCCTGTGGCGTCTTTTTCTGAACCATTTTTTGAAGAATCCGAGTGTCCCGACCCCTGGTCCGCTCGTCTCCCTCTGAAAATTCAAAACTAACGGGTATTTTTAAACCCTCCTCTCCGATTCATTCTCATTTCTTCCAAATACAAACATTATCCAAAATCCCAAAATCCCAAAACCCCAAAACCCCAAAACCCTCATCCTCTCCATCAACGAAAACAAATTCCCTCAACCAAATTCAACTAAATCAAATCCAAACTTCCTCACAACAAAAATTAATCACTCCTTTTGCAACAATAAGTGATTCAAACACCAAAATCGTCAAGTTCTGAGTCGATTTTTAGGATACAAAGCAACATTCATTCATCCTAAATCGATTGGAGCATTACTAGAAATCGAAGATTCCAATCTTTCATTGGTGAAATTAAGCAAAGGAGAATGGCAAGAACAAAAGGTGGAAACAAGGCACCCCAAAAGAAGACACTTTCCAAAAGGCAATTAGCTCTTCAAGCAAAACAAGTAATAAAGGCATTGGTAGTCCATGAGGCAAGGTTGGAGGTTCAAGAAAAAAATCCCCCTATGGAAGCTACTACTTCAACTCCGGTCATTGAACAATTATCCGATTATCCGGAGGTAATTTTCACTTCCGACTCCCATAGGGAGAAATTCATTCTCTTTGCTAAGAAAACCATCATGCCTACTAAGTTTATTTGTGAAGATGGCATTGTCAAAGTTGGGTGTCCTTGAACAAATTAAGACCTTTTTTGAGTCTATGGGGTTAAGTAAATTATTTACAATGCAAGAATTGACATACTCCTCCCTCACCTTAGAGTTTTTGAGCTATTTGAAAGTCATAAAGGTGGAGACCCGAACCATTATTGAGTTTCGTCTTGAAAATGTTGATAGATGCTTATCTTATGACGAATTGGGTAAGATATTTGGCCTTAGTGATAGTGCAAAATTTACAAAGATGCCTACTAAGTATGACTCCGCTCCTCTTTGGATGGCAATTTCCGGAAGGAAATTCACACGTTTTCATGATTGTCGTGCTCTCTTAGTCCACCATCTGGGCTTTAGAGTATGGCATAAGGTCATTGGGAATACATTGATAGCTATAAATGGCACAAATCATCTTACCAAACTCGATTTTATCCTTCTTGAGTCGGCTTTGAACATTGGGAGAGAATTTACCAAGCCATACAATGCTTTACGACTTTTGGTTGATCGATGGCTTAATGTTGATTGTGGCAAAGAAGGCACGACCTTTATTGCCAATGGAGGACTAGTTACCTATTTGGCTAAGCATTTTAACCGGGATTTCAACAAGAACAACACTTATGCACCGGTAAAAGGTGGCCACCTTATCGATTTGCCCACCATGATTCTAAAGTTTAAGTGGGTCAAGAACGATACTCTTGACAACAAGTTTGGGTGGTTGACAAATGAAGCTAGATCCTTCACTTTGCCTGGCAAAATTTGCCGATTGAATGTTCATCGACCGAACTACCTTCTCCCACTCTCCGAAGAGACCGAGTACATCATTCAACACCAAGGGGACGCAATTGCCGAGCCCTCCTCCTCCATTATCACCCCACCTTACCCATTTGAGTACCACGAGTTCAACCCCAAAGATGCCAAGGCGGAAAATGATTACTTGACTCTACTCATGAGGGAAATGCATAAACAAGCTTACAACAATAGAGTTGATGCTTACAAGGCCCAATATCCGCCCCTCCTACATGTAGCTAGGCAAGGACTTCTTGATCCATCTTGTCCTTTGCCTATTTAGGCGGATAGGGAAGTATTCTTTCCAAGCACTTCTAGTGGTGGTAGACCGGGTGGAGAGGAAATGGTTGTTGATGAGAGTGGTGACCAAGAAGGAGAAGAAGAAGAAGTTCAAGAAGAAGAGGAAAGTGAGGAAGAACAAGAAAGTGAAAGTGAGAGTGGACATGATTCCACATCTATGGAGGTTGATGATGCCTCAAGAGAGGAAGATGATGATAATGATGATACGATGGGTGAGGACTAGCAAACTTTTGGAGGCTCCTACATTCTTACACCTCCCTTATGGTTTGTCTACTTCTCTTGTTTTTATTTTATCTTGATCATTTTGAAGAGTCCTAGCAACATTGGAGGACTAGCATCTTGGCATCATTAAGGTGTTCATTTTTATTGTTCCGACTTGAAAAATCTAAAATGACAATTTTTAGTTTCATGCATTGCATTCTATGTGCATGAACTCCCCCGAAATTCTTGACATTAGAAATAATGTCTATTTTGGTTTGGGGAAGTCCATGCATATGCATTGGGAGCTAATCTAAATTATGCTCTCCGCCATAACAAAAACACATGTATCATATAGTGTAGTTTAGTGTAGTTTTCATTTAGTTTAAAAATCATGCATTTTCATTGCATAATTTCCTATCGTATTGGCCATTGAGGACAATGCCCATACTAGTATGGGGATGGGAAATTCTAACTTGACTTTTATACAAAATCCAAAAAAATCAAAAAAAAAATTCGAGAAAACAAAAAAATATTGAAAAATTGAAAATCCAAAAACAAGTTCATTTCCCTTTGTAGTGTAGTCTTGTATATATATTGTTTTGTATATATTGTATTTGTTCATCCTTTCTCACATTGATCGACTACGCCACATCCGAGACATGAGGATATTGAAGACCACATGGTATGATCTTTCCAGTCTCCTTTTTCCTCTTTATGTTAATGACTATGTGGCTTCATTTTGATTGATGCGGTATAAACAATGTGAATTTAGGATTGCATTTAGATTATTTGGCATATTAGTTGGTAGAAGCATATGAATTAGGATGTATAAATATTAGTTGCATCATGGCATATAATTTGCATGTTAGAAAAATTTTGCGAAACCATCTATTTGGGAAACTTGACAAGTGTATATAGGCCGTTGTAGATACTTTTTTGTTCTTAAGACTTTGCTTGTTAGAATACTTGTAAAACACCCTAGGATGTATCATGCTAGAATCCTTTGACCGATGGATTAAGGCCTAGTCAAGAGTACCTTGTGGTGTGATAACTCCTTGGCTACCGTTTATTCCAAGGTGACCCTTGAAACCATGCAACCATCATCCATGTTCTACCACATTTTGTCATCAAAGGGAATGGGCACAAAAATTGTTCAAAAATTTGAGTTCAAGAAATGAAATGAAAAGTTAAAAAGTTTGCAAATTGCATCAAAAGAAAAGAGGAGTAGCAAAAATAAAAACTCCTATGCTTCAAATATAAGGCACCCTCGTTACTATTGGGGTGACTTTGAAAATGTTCAAAAGAAAATGCAAAAAGTTGAAAGTTGTCAAGTATTGAAATGCCAAACATCAAAAGAAATGGCAAAAAGAAAGTGTTCTCAAATGTTATATGCCACAAGAAATTGGGGGGAAAAACAACAACAAAAGCAAACTCCCAAATGAAACTCAAATCCTATTGATCCCTTTATCCATCATATCCATTTTTGTGCATGGTAGAGAGGGGACGACCCTTCTTCTTGTCTAGGCAAGAGGGGGAATTCCGCGATCCTCCAGTGTTTCTAACACTATAGAGAGCCTATTCTTGACAAAAGCATTTAACGATTGAGGACAAAGGTACCCTAGCTTGACACAACTTGGAGGTAATTTATTGGTATCCTTCTAGGCTTAGTAGTTTGATGAAACCATATCTATGAAGGAGTGTGTACCCTTGAATTGCTTCCCCTTTAGATAAATTCCGCCACTTAGATGAGGAAAGTGGCTATTCCTTTTCTAGATGCATCCATTACTTGATTTTGTGTGCTTTAATGATTGGATGTGTCGCCATTTTGGCAAGACCCACCTTGCCTTGCAAGAAGGCATCCTACCTCATGGTTGTCTTGTTGTGAGTTGAAGGGACGGAGTAAGACCCGCTAATTGTCTCATATCGGCTATATTAGTAGGTTAGTTTAAATAAGGGTCCTAGTTTTGTCACCTCTTTACTCGAGACGAGCAAAGGTTCGGTTTGGGGATATTTGATGTGACCAATATTTGAGCATATTTAGTCCCCGAATTAGCCTCGTTCCTATGCTTTTTAGTGCATATTTGGGTCATTTACTATCTTTAGTCCTTTGTTTTGCATATTCTTTGAGGTTTTGTTCCCTTGGTGGAGAGGAGTGCATACCTTGCATTTTCATGGCAAAATAGAGCTAAATTGATCGAATCTAATGACCAAGCATCAAAGTGAAGACAAGACTAGAAGGCCTTTGTAAATGTAGTAGATGAGCAATGATGAAGAAGATCCTTGCATCTCCAACAAAATCCCGGAGGATCGTTGGAAGATGGAAAGAAGGAAAGAAGAAAAAGCTCACTGGACTGGAATCCGCTCGTCCCAGCATCGGGACGCTCGTCCAAGGGTCACAATCCGAGCGTCCCACCTGCCTGGCCGCTCGTCCAAGAGCTTCACAACCCGATCGTCCCACCTGCCTGGCCGCTCGTCCACTGCTTGCACAATCCGCTCGCCCCGACCTTTTGGACGCTCGGATTGTTCTCCAGTGCAGCCCGACTTCTTCTTGTTCTACTCGGGATGCGCATATTTTCAAAAGACTAGCAAAAAGGAGACTCGCATCTTTCTTCGAGAGGAGCATTTCCTCAACTTTTCTTAAGGATTTAATCGTCATTTAAGCCCTTAGTAACCCTAATTTGTGCACCTAATCCCAATTATAAATACCCCATTATACTAATTAGATTATCATGTTCTTCTTATCAATCTTTAGTGTAGTCTACATTATTATAATCTCTCTTTAATCTTGTAATAAACTTTTAATCAATTATTAATACAAATCTCATTTCCTTAATTTCTCTATTGTTCATCCTTTATTTTGGGTAATTGAAGATTATTTGGGTTTATTTGGAAGATTGACAACCTTCCAATCATTCATCAAGTACTTCTATTATTCTTTGCTTATTATTTTGGAATCATCATTAGGTATAATTCTCTTAATCCCTTTTTAATTATTGTTAATCATCTTTACTTATTCATCATGTTTTGCTTTGTTGATATGATTGACAACCTTGTTAACATGTTAAACTTGATAATGAGTGAGTAGTTCCCTAAGCTAGGGTTAATGGGGAATTAGGGGAAACCAACATGGGGGATGATTCATGCTTAATCTAATATGTTCACGTAATTTATTTGCTTGCTTGTTGTGATCTCAACTTATGCACATGTTATGTTTGATGAAATGCGAGCCTATGAATCCTTGCATTTTTTACCCATCACTTACCTTTTCAATGAGACTTGTAAGACATAAACCAACTCGAGTCTCATTAGACCATGCATATAGTTGAGTAGGGAGGATTAAGTCGACTTGTAGGTGTTGTACAATCTAATCGATTCGGCTCCGGGACCCAAATCTTCCTAGGATTGTAAGATATAAACCAACTCGATCCTATCACAATAATAATTGCTTGCCTATAATTTGAGAATATGTTTGTATGATCGATTCCCATGAATCCCCTATGGACACATGACACCCTAGTGCTTTTAATCAATTCTTTACACCTCTTTTTAATCATCTTGCTTGTTTACTTTTATTGTTATTTAGTTTAGTGATCTTCTTATCTCAACCCAAATTGTGACACCCTTAGACATCACTACTTGCAATCGAAAATCCTACATCAATACCCGTCCCTTGGGATCCGACCTTTACTTGCCTCTTTAATAATAGTAGAGTTGGTTGTGAAGATTATAAATATTGTTTTGGTCTAGGTACTCCTAACGACAAGTAACCAAAATCTAAGCTAAGAAAGCGACCGACCAACAAACTCCCGGCGCAAAATGTTGGAGTATGTGTCCTCAACAATAGTGCGATCACATGTTTAAATCTCAAATTAAGAATACGTATGGGATGATTCATTATATAGTCAACTGATCAACATTAATCGGTAATGATTAGCTAACTAGAGTTTAACATTACCGTCGTTTGACGGTGGTGATCAGTTGATCCCTTTAGGTCACACCTATAGGACGATTCCCAAACCATGAAGTTAATCAATTGTATGACGATACAGATTAATTAATTCCTTAAAATTGAACAAGTTTAATTTATAAGTGAGAATAACGCATCTTATTGTAATGTGATTAAATACGATTCAATTTAGTAATTAAGATGTTATATTAATAAAATTGATCGATGTTTACGAAACATTTGAAATAAGAATTATTAGTTAGTTATAATTACAATATGTTGCAGATTATATTAATTAATCATAAAATGACCCATTTTACATACTTGTAATTGAGAATTGCCAGTCAAATTGTTAAATGTGAATTATTTATAATGAAATCATGTTTAATTTGTTAAACTGTGGACATGGGCCACATGCACGCCAAGCCAATATTTGGACGTACATCGCTCTCTATGAAAGACACGCTCGGCGGTGCAAAATGCTTTCGACCGAATCACTTTAGATCGGTCGGTTTCATCTCGGCAAAGGCCACGAAATGATGTTGAGATGTTCGGAGTCGCCACCAAGCATTTGTGGGATTCTTGGAACCCGTTTGAATCCACTTTATACCTAGGTCAATCAAGGCAAAAAGCGGTGCTTGCCATAGGTACTAAAGATAAGGACTCGTCCCCCTTTGGCATCCTATCGCTAGAATGACTCTCGTACGCCCTGGATAAGACCATCCACTATTCAATGGTTCTGAATAAGGGGTGAAGGTACGTATTGGGAATCCCTTTAATCGGACACCCAATCCCGCCCGCGTTAGCAACATTTACTGATCGATCGTGGTTGTTTAAGTGCAAAAGTTGATAAAACAATTTAAATGCATGAATGCGCATCCACGAGTTTAAACCTAACATGTGAGAATTTTCTAAGTCGGTTTGTTTATCCAAATATCAAGAAAATGATATTGAGTTGGATTTAGATTGATTTGCATGTGAAAAAGGAAATTAAACATCCATTTACCAAATTCGGGTTATGATGCTTAGCACGATCCATTATTCGAAAAAGGGTGTCAAATGACAAAGTGTAAAAACGTAATCTCGTCAATCTGATCCGTCACGTATTCGTATTAACCGTAATTAGCGAGGGGAAGGGCTCTGCCCAGGTTTTAAAATATGAAAACAGACGGCCTCTTGGGGCGCGAGTCAGACGACGACCCAAGGGGCGTCTTCTGGTTGTTAAAAAGGTTGTTTAAAACCTTTTTTTGTGATTAATGATTTGAAAGTATGATTTTCATGACTCGGAATAATTACTATTATGTTAGTAATATTTGTTGCCGGATTTGCAAGTTTGAAAAGCATAGTAAAATGTGTAAAAGGAAAATGTTTGATTTGAACTAATTATGTTAAGTTCAATTATCTGTAATTTAGTCAAGTTTGTCATCGTACTCGGATTAAACCAACATGGTATAAAGAACCAAGGATGATTATGAATTATGACTAATACGTTTGCAAATGTAAATAAATGAGAAAGATGCTAAGTAAAATAGAAGGGGGTTAAAATACCCTTTAATTTATAATTAACCAGTAATATCATCGAGTCACTGAATAGACCGTCATGGTATAAGGAACCAAGGATGATTTTTGTAATGGTTAAAATATGTTTATCATAAAAATGAATTAAAGTGGTAAATAAAAGAAAAGAATTTCCTTTAAAATGTAATTAACCAATTAATATCACCGAGTCACGGATTAAACCGTCATGGTATATTGAACCAAGGGTGATTATAATTTATGGCTAAAAATTTTGTCATAAAAATGATTTGAAACATTTGAAATGGTAAAAACCGATTACAAATAAGAAATGCAGTAAAGAGAAAAGACGAGAACAAACACGGGTGGGTTAAGGCCTGAGAGGGCATTGAAGCGCGAGCCATGCTGATATCTAAGGAGCCCCTAACTCAGGCCAAAATCCAGTTTTGGCTCGTCTAACCTATATTTGAATCGTGTTATGCATTGTTCATGCATATAAACTTATAAAAAAAGTAAAGACATGAAATAGATGAGATTTTACACCCTCAGACTTACGTGTATTGATGTTTGCGATGTAGACGACTTTAGAGACGGTTTTATCGTAGCGACTACTCATGATCAAAGAAGTTTAAAACAGTGCCTTAAAAAAGGATTTTCTTTTGAAAATGAGTTGAAAATATGTTAATTAAAACTTGTTGATTGATGAATTAAGTTGGTCGAATGGTTCGGTCGAATGCACGGCGACGGTACCAAACAAAATGTGTAAGGCTTGTGTTTTCGATCGGTACGTCGACAACACGTGTCGATTTTGTGACTTAGGAAGTCAGGTCTAGAAGTTTAAGAGAGAGGTGAGGGGGCGGACGCTCGCGTGAAGATTATGGTGTGTGATGGTGGGTATTTATAGAGAAATGTGGGATGATAGGTCAGTTGAGTTTGCTTAGAGGCTAAGCAGACACCCCATTGAGGCGTGAGGCACCTAGTGACTGAAAGGTGTGTACTGTCCCTTTCAGAAATTTAGATTTTCCATTTGTTCTAACCAATGTTTTGTTGGTTGTGATTTGTGGTCTTTGATGGTTGCTTAGCCGTGTAAGCTTGATCTTGATGTTATTTGGGGTAGGTATTTTGTGTTCTTCACTCGGGTTTGACCCGTGTGAGTCGGGATTTGAATTTCAAGTCGGTTTTGACTCTAATTAGGGTCATTTTAATGGAAATTACATGATAAAGAAAATCATGGCATTTTTTCGACATTCGAGATTTTGTTTGACTCGGGTTGACTCAGGTTAACTCGAGTTGCGGGTTTCTGAGTCGGTTTTGGGTCCAAAGACAGTTTTAACTCTAAATAGTGTTATTACCTGCATGGTTACTGACCACACCAATCCGCAGTCGCATAGACAAGCACGTAAGCACATAAGCATGTGAGCAAGTAGCATAAAAGCAACTAGCATATAATATCTCACGCGAGGGTAGATAGAAGTTTTGAATATTGTGAAGCTTAAAAGCTGTTAAGAGTTAGAATTTGTTGCTCATAGATCCGTGATTTGACATATTAGAGACACGTGACTATTGTGACATTGACTCACACGGACGCATACTGCCAGACTGACAGACAGGCGGTCGTGAACGTGATGCCAACTCAGTATCGACACGACACGGGGGTGACTCTGACAGACTTTGCACATGTGAAGTGAAACACTCAAGACTCGGATTTTGTTTAAATATGACTCGAATTGGACAGTGATTTGGATTGTTTAATTATGAATAAAATGACTAAAATTGTGGACAGAAACTTTGGGACTCGAATTTGAACACTCGACAAGCCTGTGCGAAACCACGATTTATCCTGAACTCTACAATCGAATAGAGTTGCAAGCATGATTAAATTGGGATATGACTCAATCCAAGCACTAAGCCACTAGATTAAGCTTAAGGGGAAATTTCAAGCACTAAGCAAAGAAATTACCCAACTCTAAGCACTAAGCAATAGAGGGTTTTCCAGCACTAAGCAAAGATGATTAGTAGAAAACAAGGTTTCTAACTTGTGTTTATGTAATACTCCACATATTTTATGGTTATAGGACCCTTTGTTTGTGTCTAAAGTACAAGCTAGACTATAAAAGGTTAATAGGAAGCTTGCACAAATGTGCCAATTACAGAAATATGATCACTTGTTTTAGGGGTAATTTGAAATGGAAATATCTAGCGTTTTGAAGCTTCTATAAGGGCGATTCCAATTTGAAGTGAAAGCTTATTGTCTTAGCTTTCCAACGCATGGTAACAAGCTTGATTCCGATAAGTAACGAAGAAATGACAGCTGTTTGAAAATCAGTGCGCAAAACTGAACTCGCTGAGTGATGTTACGCGCTAATTAGTTTCATAATTTCGCACCTTATTATAGTATTCCTAATAATATAATATTATACCCCATTATGATTATGATTATGATTATTATGATTATTAATATTAATTTATTTTACCTGCCATAAATATTTTATTATAATTTATTATATCTTACGACTTATAAATTTTCCTAAAACGATACTACCTTACTACTATATATACAATAGCAAACCACAAGTTTTATTCACTTTCACAAAACACAAAATATATATAGAGAGAGAGATTGAGACTAGAGAGATAAGGAGCTTGTTCATCTTTTCTTCATCTTAAGATTAATTGGTCACGCTTTTGTGAGACGGCTTTTGTTGCTTGGATTCGTATGCTTTGCTATTTGGATTTTGTTGAGCCGCTTTGCTATACAGGTAGGATAGCTACTCAATTACTTTAATCATTACTTGGATAATGTTATATGATTGTTTAATTGAATTGTGTTGGATGAATTATGATTGTTGGATTGAGATGACTATATTGAAATTAATCGTTTAATGACTACCTCAGCTCGTGACTGAGATGCTTATATTGATTTGGTTTCCCCAGCCTCATATCTGGGATGGTAAATATATTGTTTGCATATCATATCATGAGCACTTGCATTGGTTTCCCCAGGCTGGTTCTGCAGGACTTGTCTCTGGAATGTTATTGAGATTACCCCGGCCAGGGATTGGCGGGATGAACGGGAGCGTCGGAGGATTGATCATGAGCATGCATTGCATTTGCATTTGATATTGTCTTGTATTCATTTATTGTTGTTGTTTAGCTATTCCTACTCAACCTCGTGGTTGACAGTGTATTCGTGAACACCTGTGGTGAACCATAATGGGGAGCAAATTTGACAGGTACTAAAGATTAGCTGACTTGGGAGCTATGGGATGCGTGAGACTTGGCCAATCTACCTAGAAGTCTAGACCACGTAGATTATGAGATCACTTTATTTATTTCCGCTGCGAGTTGTAAATTATTTTATATTAAGTTTTAGTTGATTAATTTGTAATACATATGTATTCATTAAAGTTTTAATTTAAAGTACTTTGGTGAGTTGGACTTTGTTATTCACTACCTCGGGAAACCGAGATGGTAACAGTCTCATTTATTTGGGAATGTGTAGCTAAAGGCTCATGAATAAATGGGGGTGTTACAAAGTGGTATCAGAGCAAACGATCCTAAGGCCTAAACTAATGAATTTAATGAACTTAGGATGAGTCTAATAAAATGAATCCGGGGTAGAAACTGTTTAGGAGCCATCTTCTAGGTTAGGGAGACGTCCTTGACCTGGCCCTTTTCAGTTTTGAGCCGGTCACCTCGAGGGAAGGTTAAGGAGAGAGAAGGGTAGTTAGCGTGGATGTTTTAACTTATGGGTCTAATTGTGATCTGAAAATGTGAGAAATACTAATTTTATCGCAATTTGAGAACAAAAAGGTATGTAATTTTGAGACGAATAAAAAGGAAAGGCGTGTGGTCTATGAGACGGTGGTCACATTGAATTGAATTTGTTTTAATTCGTTGCATAATTGTGCATGGAAATTTTCTTGGTATATCATGAGTGACATAAATGTGATAAACATGCACCGTGAATTATTGCATCTTTATATGTATTGGTTGTATATATGTGAATTTCATGCTTAGAAATTTCATGTCTAGAGATATGCGGAATGTGCTACCCTGAACCGATTTGTGATATTTATGCTATAGAATTGTTATAAAAGTTTAAATTTAATTGTCAAAGATTAAGTAGTATGATAAATGTTTAAAAGAGAGGCAGGTAGGCATGAACGGAGTGACACGAAAAAAAAAATTGTGGCAAATTACAACAAAATTGTGGTAAGTTATAAGGAAATTATGACAAATTATAAAGAAATCATGGCAAAATAATTTGTACGCATTTATTTATTTCTAGTAAGCATGCTCGTACCTTAGAATTGAAATGATTTTGATGTGATAAAATTTGATGTAGAAATATCTTGGGTGGAGTCATTAACTTTTGGGAAGATACATCAGGGTGTGAATATTTTAATCGGAAAAATTCTTTCTCTTTGGATTTAATTGAACTTCTTTGAGAGATTTAGAGATCATCTTAGGGATGAATTGATTGGGAAAAAATAGAGGATTTATTGACTGCTATCAAAATGAAGTGTTTTTGAGGGAACTTAAGGGAATAAGTGTGTCTTATAAGGGAATTGTGGTGAAATCTAATGTGATATTTACGACAACAATTACCTTAAAATTTTTATGTGAGAGGGTTATCAGATGTGAATGATATTTTTAATATTTTTATGGATCATATAAGAAAGATATATAGTGTGAGATTATTGGGAAACATAGGTGTATAAGAGAAGTGAGATTGATGATTAATGCGATAACAAGCTAAGTAATGTGATTTAAAGGGTGATATTGACAATAAATTTAGTGAAGTATTAATGTGGTTTTCTGGTTAATTGTGACATGAATAAGGTGTAGTTAAGGATAAAAAATTTTTAAAAAAAAAGGTTAAATGTTTATGAGAAAGATATATTATAATAGGATAGAAGTGAATTTTATTTAATGAACTTATTTTGTTTTATGTTAGTGTATGAAATTTTAGATGACTGGGGTGCTTAGAAATTTGGGTTACTAAGAGGTAACTTTAAGGTGTATGTTAGTTATGAATTACCAGGATGAGGTAAAATTTTAGATTTTGGGTATTATTAATGATGGGTATGATAACAAAAGATGAAATGTCGACGGGTGATTGAATTTAATGGTGGCAATTGAGAATTAGAGTGCGTGAATTTAAATAATGTGTTTGATAAGGGAGCAAATAACTGAAACATGTTTCGGAGAAAACTATTGTTATTAATTGTTGGATTTAGTTAAAAAGTAAAGATAAAATAGCCGAGCCTTGAGGATTAAATAGTAAGAGTAATGATTTGAGTTGTTAAGTAATTTTAAGATGAGTAAGATGATGAATAAGGATTTATGCGAACTTAAGAATTGTTGACAATGAGTATGATTTATGCATATGGTGAATTGAGATTGATAAGATAATAATGTTATAACTTGAAAGATTGATATTTATTACACAAGAAATTGCTATGGACTCTTGTTGGCAGAACGATGAGTAGAATGTTAGGACGAATATTTTGTAAATATAAATAAGTTGA
The DNA here is from genome assembly GCF_048544455.1 of Silene latifolia. Taxonomy (NCBI): domain Eukaryota; kingdom Viridiplantae; phylum Streptophyta; class Magnoliopsida; order Caryophyllales; family Caryophyllaceae; genus Silene; species Silene latifolia. Next base: position 42,963,871 of record NC_133531.1, read on the forward strand.
TAGTCATGGAAAGAAGTCTGGAGGATCTTGGTGAGTGTTGTGTAGTCTTTGAGGTTACGCGGACGTAACCATAATTTTAAGTAGGGTAGGATGTCATATTTCGTTAGTATCACTTCTTTTTATTAGTTATTTGGTTGTCTTAAGAAATGTTGGTAAGCGTGATGAGATCTGTTGTAGCATTAGAGTGACTTAAGGATTTAGTTGTTGTAAATGCACTACTACAAAAATCATCAAAGAGGACGGTTCAAAACCGTCCTTATTACTTAAACAAACCGTCCTTAATTCACCCGTCCTCGTAGGCTAAGAGGACGATTAAGATAAAGTCAAACCGTCTTCTTTATTTTGTAAAAGCAGGACGGTTGTCTAAAGGAACCGTCTTCTTTTTATTTTCAAAGAGGACGGGTACAGGTCAGAACCGTCTTCTTTTGGATAATGACGCTTTATCATACAACCGTCTTTTATATATTTTTGCGCCAATTTTTGAACTCAATTTCACGCTACAATTTCACGCCAATTTCAGGTTTTTTGCGCCAATTTTTGAAATCTTTTTCGCGCTACAATTTCACGCCAATTTCAGGTTTTTGCGCCAATTTTTTAAATCAATTCCGCCCCCATTTTCTAAATCAATTTCAGGCCGATTTACAAATATAACCTGCACACAATATTTGCACATATCCATACGCTTTCACACAACCATATTTTTGAAAAGGAAATTGTTTCATTCATATTCTACACGACAATAGTCGCTTAATATTATATTCGGTTACATTTCAAAAAATCCAGCAAATCTTACCATTATACTCTAAAATCCAACCAAATAAAACCATATAAGTTTGAACCTCCAAAATACAAGCTACCAACGACTGATTTTTGAACACACGCACCAACACAAGTTTCTCCATCCACAAACCATCACATAAACTATCTGATCAACCTAATTACTTTAGACGTTGCCATCAAATACTTGCTCCTTAAACTCCAATGCATATTTAGCCCAAATTTCCCGCACCTCATCAATTTGCTCAACCGAGTATGTTTTCGGAGCTTTAATCATGAACTACATACAAACTAACCAAAAAACACAATTATAATTATTTACATACCAACATATTTAATTTATATAAAATGAAGTAAATATTGAAACAAAATAAACAAATGAAAGGACGTACATTTGGAATAATACTAATATATCGGCCTCTGATGATCTCCAACATATATCGGCAGACATAATATCCACATAAGACGGTCCCAAATGGCTGTGTAGGACACTAAATTCGAAATCATGTCAACTACAACGTATATACAATAAGCCCACAAAAAAAAGGTTATTTGATGAGAATAATCCAAATAGTATTACTAGTCTTCTCATCCACCATTAATCAATGGAAAGGGTTGCTTAACTTACGTTCAATACAAGGCTGAAGAAATTGACCCTAATTTAGCTAAAAAAAGCTAACATGAATGCCATCACTGCAATACTAACGCCTAAAACACAAAATTAAGGCAAAATAACTCAGGCTTGGAGTCTAAAATGGAAGAAAGTAAATAGTGAACACACATTGTTATTGAATTGAATTTGTGTTCTCCACTACCAAATCAAAACCCATATCAAACACCAAATTATTCACATTACCACTGAAGATTTAAAAGCATAGCAAGAAGTAAAACCCGTTTAGAGGAGTGGGACTATAGCACATACAACATTGACTAGATATTCAGGGATTCAAAAAACGCAAATAAATCTTGGTAAAAAAAAAATACTATAGCACCACATACCACATATATCTCCTGTCAGAATTAAATGAATTCATATGAAGTTACCCCTGAAAAATGAAAGAGATTCAGTAACATTAACATTAAAGTCGTGTTGATATTTGTTGTTCCGCAAACACTCGCTACAGAATGCCGGTGAAAAACAAAATTAATTAATCAAAAGCAAATGTAAAAGGATTGGTATAGTGAAAGGAAAGGGTCAAAGAAGGGGAGTAGGTATGCATATGAAGATATACAAAATTTTTTCGTTTTGGTGTTATTTGCGAAACTATTTAACAAAATAGAATGGCTTCTCAATAAATTATGAAATTCCATAGCCACGGACAGCGGCTTTTCTACAGATCAGTCAAGGACGCACTTGTGTTGTTACACTGCATACAATGAAAGACTTCTATTATATTACTTATATACTACGAGTACTATATTTTATTACCCCACTAATGATGCTACTATATTTTATTTCACATTGTTATGCATTCTTCATTCAATGCTAGTGAATACTCCTACCATTTACGCTCCATGTTATGCATTCTTCTACTACAATGTTCATGTCTTAATGATATGCTCAATTTTCAGTAAATTTCTTTGTTTTCAGCTTCGACGTCTTTATTTGGCTACTTTCAGCAGGTTCACATCGAAAATCAGGAACAACAAGAATGACTATAAAGAACCCAACACACTAAATTCAACAAACACATACAATCAAATAGGTAAGCTAAACTAAGAAGAATATATAAACTAGTGAGCGACTGTATCTAGACTATAGGAGATATAATTAGCATACTGAAAACAAGCCCTTGTTTACTAAATAAGGAGTACTCCGTAATAAGATGGAGTATTACTTTAAGGTACAATAGGTGCAGAAACTTAAATTATTGGTTCAGACGGACCAAAAAGAAGTACACACTCAACACTCCCTCCAACTGAAGAAGCACATATCAAGATTAATTTCAAACGAGAATGAAATTTTTAAAGTTGAAAACAGACCCTTACTTGACATTCTGTGGTACGATCATATATGACTTTCTCTCCTAGTATCTTCATCTGTGAACAAATATATAATTATTCAAAGTTAACAAAAACGAGTACTTGAAACTTTCTAGTAGTTGGCTCAACCAACTTAGACTTTTTCATTTGGTATTACAAATTGGTTGTACTTAAAGCGAAGAGGAACAACGGAATTGTTAATTCTTAACATCATAAAATCCCTAATTTTAACGAGAAAACAAGCTAACAAGATTAAAGAAATGAAAGGAATAGACTTGAGTCATTCGTACCTATTTTATAGCAAAGCATAGCCCCGTCAAGCATTTAAAATGCTCTCTGCAAAGGTCAATCCATTCATATCCTCCTAAATATACAAGTGCTAATCTTACATCCGCACCTCGAAGAACTGATGATAATAAGAGAGAGAGAGAGAGAGAGAGAGAGAGAGAGAGAGAGAGAGAGAGAGAGAGAGAGAGAGAGAGAGAGAGAGAGAGAGAGAGAGAGAGAGAGAGAGAGAGAGAGAGAGAGAGAGATTCTAGAGTGAAAGGAGTTCAGATGAATTAATCACAAATGTTAGAACTCATCACAATAATCACCACTTAAAGAGTCTTACTCTACCATACCGCTGGAGGAGTCGGCCTGATCACACGTAGCCTTATCAGAGAGACTATTAAGAATCTCTATGAGCTTTTGATTAGGGGACTCAGGAGGGCAGTGGAAAGAGCACTAGGACCAGTAGCTAAGGCTAAACAGAAGTAAAGTGCTAGGCACATTTTAGGGTACAACCTTCCTTTATCTCAGTACAATAAGCCAATCGAATATTTTCCATTAATTTAAGATCTCATCTTATTCTATTTCCAGGATGATTGCCCACTATAGTACTCACCTAATACAACAACGGAATCAATTGTTCACAAAGACAACACCTGCAAATTACAAAAATTAATAGAATACTAAAAAGATATTAACAATTTAACATACCCGAAGAGTGTGATCATGGGTTTGAAATTGTAAAACAATTAACTGACTAACTTTCAACCTTGCAAAACAAATATTTTATCTTCAGTTAGGTTAGTATGTATTGAACACCAGAAGAGTGTGAACATGGGTCTGAAATTGTCCAAATTGGTTGTGGGAGCTTGTTGGCAAGTAAGGATATTAAACACCAGAAGAGTGTACCTGGTGTCCCTCAACAGAATGCTCGAGTTGAGAGGAAGCACAGGCACCTCATAGAGACAGTTAGGGCTATTCGATTGCCAACAAAGATTCTGAATTGGAAAACTCCCTATGAAATTTTGAAACACAAGCCTCCCTATCACTCCATTTTATTTAGTTTTTCTCTCAACAAATTGTTGCCGTGTATCGTTTACCATAATTCACCAATTTTATGGCAAATGATAATCAATTTCTCATTATAAGGGTCGGTCTCATGATAATCTAACTGTAAAACTGTCTTATACGAAAGAGCTTGCAGTAAGAAAGATTGATAAATACAGCAAAATCAACAGTTAAACATATAAGCACAAGCATAGTAAGGGGATTGGGGATAAGCACAAGCAAATTAACGAAAAATTGGAGCAATATCACAAGCAATTAACGAATTGTCAAAAATTAAATGGAGAATATGATAAATAGAATTGATTTCATTGTTCAATTATGATAGTCACGAAATCAATTTGTACTAAATAAACGATTTATCAGATACATAATGAAGAATATGACGATTGACACACACCTCGATAAGGCGATGAACGACTGGCGGTGATCGTGCTACGCTGTTGCTTTAGGGCGATGATGAAGACGAATGTTGAGGCGGTAGTTTGCGAGGCGCTGGTGGTTGCGTCAGAGATGAACGACAGACGATGAGGGTGGTTTATGTGCTTTAGGGTACAAGGGTTTCGTGAATCGTGTATATTGTATATTGTTTGAATAAGCAGAGGATTTCGTGTATATTGGGAATTTGGATAATCGGGATTAAAAAAGAAGACGGTCTAGTATTACAACCGTCTTGTAGTTTAATAAGAAGACGGTTTTATTGACCAACCGTCCTTGTTACTTTTACAACGAGGACGGTTGTCTCTATTAACCGTCCTAAGTATGTATTTACTAATGGCGCCAAATTTTTTGACTGAAATAAGACGGTTCCGTCTCCAACCGTACTCTAAGGGGCGTCCTCTTTGAGTAAAATTGTAGTAGTGATGTTGGTGGTGCACCACGTAGCGTGTGAGTATGTGGGGGAGGGAATTGGATAAGACCACGTAGCATGTTAATATTTGGGATTATAGTGGTGTCAAGATTGAGGCCGAACTTCGGAACGAAATTATTTTTAAGTGAGGTAGAATGTAATACTACTGAATTTAATGGTATATATGTTGGGTAATATGTGTAAGTGGCGTCATAATGTGAGTTAGCTGTGATAACATTTTGATTAGCATGCAGGGTCTACGTGGAATAGGTTTGGAGTGGTTGTTAGTATGCGCGAACTTTGAGGACGAAGTTCATTTTCAGGAGGGAAGACTGTAATACTCCATATATTTTATGGTTATAGGACCCTTTGTTTGTGTCTAAAGTATAACGTAGACTATAAAAGGTTAATAGGAAGCTTGCACAAATGTGCCAATTACGGAAATATGATCACTTGTTTTAGGGGTCATTTGAAATGGGAATATCTAGAGTTTTGCAGCTTCTATGAGGGTGATTCCAATTTGAGGTGAAAGCTTATTGTCTTATCTTTCCAACGCAATGTCAAAAGCTTGATTCCGATCAGTAACGAAGAAATGACAGCTGTTTGAAAATCAGTGCGCAAAGCTGAACTCGATGAGTGATGTTACGCGCTAATTAGTTTCATAATTTCGCACCTTATTATAGTATTCCTAATAATATAATATTATACCCCATTATTATTATGATTATGATTATTATGATTATTAATATTATTTATTTATTTTACCTGCCATAAATATTTTATTATAATTTATGATATCTTACGACTTATAAACTTTCCTAAAACGATACTACCTTACTACTATATATACAATAGCAAACCACAAGTTTTATTCACTTTCACAAAACACAAAATATATATATAGAGAGAGAGAATGAGACTCTAGAGATAAGGAGCTTGTTCATCTTTCCTTCATCTGAAGATTAATTGGTCACGCTTTTGTGAGACGGGTTTTGTTGCTTGGATTCGTGTGCTTTGCTATTTGGATTTTGTTGAGCCGCTTTGCTATACAGGTAGGATAGCTACTCAATTACTTTAATGATTACTTGGATAATGTTATATGATTGTTTGATTGAATTGTGTTGGATGAATTATGATTGTTGGATTGTTGGATTGAGATGACTATATTGAAATTAATCGTTTAATGACTACCTCAGCTCGTGACTGAGATGCTTATACTGATTTGGTTTCCCCATCCTCATATCTGGGATGGTAAATATATTGTTTGCATATCATATCATGAGCACTTACATTGGTTTCCCCAAGCTGGTTCTGCAGGACTTGTCTCTGGAATGTTATTGAGATTACCCCGGCCAGGGATTGGCGGGATGAACGGGAGCGTCGGAGGATTGATCATGAGCATGCATTTCATTTGCATTTGATATTGTCTTGTATTCATTTATTGTTGTTGTTGTTTAGCTATTCCTACTCAACCTCGTGGTTGACAGTGTATTCGTGAACACCTTTGGTGAACCATAATGGGGAGCAGATATGACAGGTACTAAAGATTAGCTGACTTGGGAGCTATAGGATGCGTGAGGTCTTGTCCAATCTACCTAGAAGTCTAGACCACGTAGATTATGAGATCACTTTATTTATTTCCGCTGCGAGTTGTAAATTATTTTATATTAAGTTTTAGTTGATTAATTTGTAATACATATGTATTCATTAAAGTTTTAATTTAAAGTACTTTGGTGAGTTGGACTTTGTTATTCACTACCTCGGGAAACCGAGATGGTAACAGTCTTATTTATTTGGGAATGTCTAGCTAAAGGCTTCTGAATAAATGAGAGTGTTACAGTTTATCATTCATCAAATCTGAAAAATGTATGAGAACAAGCCTTGCTTTTATAGACCAAACCAAGCAATCCTCACCATCCATCTAACCTAGAATCTAACGGTCCCAAAGTCCCTATAATGCCGGTACAAAAGATGGCCCTAAGGCCTTACATAAAATTCTTACACAAGTTGAAGAACAAATGCTAAAAGCAAGGGAAGTAAATTAATAAGACAATGATGATTTAAACATAGAGGAAAACCCTTTTGGAAGCTTCATGGGTTCGGCCACCAAGGCATATAAGAGCTAGAGAATGTAACAAAAACTCAAGGGGTTGTCTTGGACAAATTGGGAAGCTTGAAAGCGACCTTTGTCCTTGTTGTTGCAAACCGTGCACAAAGGGGCCACCGAAATTGTTTCTTATTTTCCCCTTGATTTGTTCCTTTCCAAGACCAAACATCCTAGACAAAAATACTCTAATCTCTCCATAGAAGGTTTCTAGGCCATAAAATGCTCCATGTTCTTAGACGGATTTCAAATTGGACCCAATTTCGGCCAAAGGACCAAAATCGGGTATAAGCATGCTTAGTGTGGCTTGTTTTGCTTCAACATGTAAGTGCAACTCCTAGCCAAGAAAGGGTGACAACGCATATCAAATCCCAAAGGTAGAACATACGCTCGGCTGGGGAACACGAATTGATGATCTTCTCCAGGCATCTTTGCCTCCATTTGCTTGTTCGAGATCCCTTCTCGAGTTTTGATGATTCGGAAAGCGGAACCAAGGCCTTGTCATCGTCCGAACCAAGCACTAGGCTATAGGCAGTTTTGTTTTGGACTGTAGTTTAGACTCAAAAGATGTTTGAGGATAAAGGATGGGTGACATCTCGAAAGAGAAGCCCTCAGAGTGAGAAGGTGGGAATTTGGCAAAAGGAGGAATGGGCGACGTCTTCAGAAAGAAGCCCCCAGTAAATAGATATAAGATTAATTTTTGCAGCTGGCTGCTTTTGAGGATTGATGTTGATGGTTGAGATTGAAATGGGTGTGCGGTTGTGAAAGGGGTATGCGGTTGTGTCCTTGTTGGGGGACTGCCTACGTATTCGCGTGTTTGCGAAATCAAACAAGATTGTAGTTTTGCGTGTGTGTGCAATGGGTTGCAAATTGAAGGTTTGAAAATTGAATATGTGTAAGGGTGCGGTAGTGTCCTAGTAATAGGACTGCCTACGTATTAGCGTGTGTGCGAAATTAAACCAGATCGTAGTTCTGCATGTGTGTTGATAATTGATTTTGAGGTGTATGGTTGTGTCCTTGAAGGACTGCCAATGTATTCATGTGAAGTGAAATCAAACCAGATCGTAGTTCTGAGTGTGTGTTGATAATTGATTTTGAGGTGTATGGTTGTGTCCTTGAAGAACTGCCTACGTATTCACGTGAAGTTAAATCAAACCAGATTGTAGTTCTGAATGTGTGTTGATAATTGATTTTGAGGTGTATGGTTGTGTCCTTGAAGAACTGCCTACGTATTCACGTGAAGTGAAATCAAACTAGATCATAGTTTTGAATGTGTGTGTGCCTAAGATAATTGTTAGGACCTTAAAGTGTGTGGGTTACGATGGTAAAAGCCGTTTGGTGACTCGAAAATTGTTTTGAGAAAAATCCTCCTTGACCATGAATCGAAAAGGTGTAATTTGTGAAAATGTTCCTTATCATGTGAGCACACTAAAAAGTGGACCCTAAGGGTAGATTAGGTATGTCCCGTTCTTAGTAGCAAAGCTTTCGAGGACTCCGTATTTCGGTCAAGGTAAAATGGCTTCGACATTATGGAATGTGGAGCTTGGTAATAATAGGTTTGTTTGACAGATAAAAATCTGGAGTTGAGGGTCATGACGGTAAATTCCGTTTGCTGACTCGAAAGTTGATTGCAGAGAATTCCCTCTTGATCATGAATCGAAGAGGCGTAGTTTGTGAAAATGTTTCTTGTTGTCTGAGCACACTAAAAAGTGGACTCCAAGAATGAAATGTGCATGTCCCGTTCCGGAGAGCAATGTTTTTTGAAGACTTCGTATCTGGGTCAGGGTGAAAATGGCTTTGACATTATGGAATGTGGAGCATGGTAATAATAGGTTTGTGTGACATATAAAAATCTGGAGTTTGTGTTTGACAGATAAAAATCTGGAGCTTATGTTTGTGGTGTTTAAGCCGACGGGTTACGACTTGTAATGTGGTGCGGAATGGGGTCTCAAGCTTGATGTGGCCTGAGCATGAAATGGTTGGTAAATAATTTGGGATAAGAATCCCATGTCTGGACCTTAAAGGTTAAGGTGTGATATTACGAGCTTGAGGGAAATCCTCAGAAGCCTAGATAGTTCTCCCTATAACAGTCTCTAGAAGGACTTAAGGGTGAAGCGATGTTGGTTATGATCTTGAGAGGAATCCCCAGGATCCTAGATAGGTCTCCCTGTAACAGTCGGTAGAAGGACTTAGGGGTGAAGCTGTGTTGGTTATGATCTTGAGGGGAATCCCCATGATCCTATATAGGTCTCCCTGTAACAGTCTCTAGAAGGACTTAGGGGTGAAGCAGTTTTAGTTGAGGTTTTAGGGTTTGGTGTTTTGGACTTATTGGTCCGGGATTTTGTGAGTTGGACTTGTTGGTCCTTAGGTTTGGACTTGTTGGTCCTAGACTTGGTGTTTTGGATTTATTGGTCCGGGATTTTGTGTGTTGGACTCATGGGTCCTGGGCTTTGGACTTGTTGGTCCTGGACTTGATGTTTTGGACTCATGGGTCCTGGGATTTGGACTTGTTGGTCCTGGACTTGGTATTTTGGACTCATTGGTCCGGGATTTATTATGTTGGACTCATGGGTCCTGGGCTTTGGACTTGTTGGTCCTGGACTTGGTGTTTTGGACTCACGGGTCCTGGGCTTTGGACTTGTTGGTCCTTGACTTGGTGTTTTGGACTCATTGGTCCGGGATTTTGTATGTTGGACTCATGGGTCTTGGGCTTTGGACTTGTTGGTCCTGGACTTGGTGTTTTGGACTCACGGGTCCTGGGCTTTGGACTTGTTGGTCCGAGGTTGAAAAGTGACAGTTTTTAATTCCGTCATTTGAATCTTTGTGAAGATAACAAATTTGAATTCCGTTATTTCATGTTTGTGAAAAGTGACGGTTTTTAATTCCGTCATTTGAAATTGTGGGAAAATAGCGAATTTGAATTTCGCTACTTCGTTTTTTTTTTGTTTGAAAGAAATTTGTGAAAATAGCGAATTTGACTGTCACTATCTTGTTTTTTTTATTTGAAAACGACGGTTTTTATTTCCGTCATTTGAAATTTGTGAAATAGCGAATTTGAATTTCACTATCTTGTTTTTTATTTGAAAATGGCGGTTTTATTTCCATCATTTGAAATTTGTGAAAATAGCGAATTTTAATTTCACTATCTTGTTTTTTATTTGAAAATGACGGTTTTTATTTCCGTCGTTTGAAATTTGTGAAAATAACGAATTTGAATTTCGCTATTTTGTTTTTTTGATTTGAAAATGACGGTATTTATTTCCGTCGTTTGAAATTTGTGAAAATAGCGAATTTGAATTTCACTATTTTGTTTTTGTATTGCCTTTAGCCTTGGCTTTCGCTTTCGCTTTGGCTTTTGTTTTCGCCTTTGTTTTGGCATGGATGTATTGGTTCTTTGCCGTCCGTCGTTCGGGGAAGGTAAAGGTGCAGACGGGGATGTACCCGTTGGTGAGAGGTTGAATCTTTGTGACGGGACATTTTTGTGGGGAATGTGCTTGCCTTCCGTCATTGATCAGGAACAAGGAGATGTTTTGGTTTGTTATCTGGGTTTGTCGTAGAATCCCTTTGATAAAAGCTCGGTCTAAATTGGGTGCTAATGAAAGGTTTCTATTGCCAGACATGGAATAGGTAAAGAGAATGGACACGGAGTTTCGAGTCCTTTATTTGCTCAGTACGGAATGTCACTTGAGCGTACTTACGTTGAATTGGAACACGTTGTTTGTTTTAAATCAATTCTTAAATCAATTCTCGTTGTCGACGGGAAATGGTAAAGGAAGAGAGAAGAATATAAGTGAAAGTTGTGCTTTTATTTAGATAAATAAGAGGTTAACACAGACTCGGGAAATACGTGTGACTCATGGGGACAGCCCCCAATTTGTCACTTAGGAATAAAAGGACAGACACTAAGATAAATATGAGAAAGCCTAAGACTCGGACTCAGACTCAATAGTAGATACGAACCCCTAATCATCACTTTTCTCCTTGAAGGTCTCTTTCGCAGCATCCAACGGCTTGAATGCCTGGTCTTGAGCATTGACCCACTTGAGCACTTGACTCTCGTTGTTTGGGACGATATGAGGACAAAAGTCAGTGAGGCTCTCATCTCATTGCAGAATGAGATGTTCATTAGGGTTGTTTTCATCACTTGGTTGGCCTATGGATTAAGCTACCAGTTTATGGTTGTCGATCATATTTTGAATAACATGTTTCAGTTTGAAGCATGTTTCAGTATCATGACCTTTTCCATGATGATATTGGCAATAGGTATAGCCGTCCCAGAGACGGGTTTTCCTGCATTCAGACGGGTCCGGAGTGGGCCCGATTGGTTTTAGTTTCCCTTCATCCATGAGCTTTTGAAGGGCTGCGACATAGGTTGTGTTGAGATTGGTGAATGTCCTTTGAGAACGTTCAACCTTGATGTTTGACTTGGGACATCCGGGAGGGTTGTCTTGACTGAGAGGTGCAATTATGATTTTGCCAGCCTCGATCATATCTTGAATGACATGCTTGAGTTTCAAATAGGTTTCGGTCTTATGGCCCTTGCCTTGATGATATTGGCAATAGGCATTTTCATTCCAGAACCGGGTTCTTTTGTGTTCAGGTTTGTCCGGATTCGCACCAATGGGTTGGAGCATTCCTTCTGAAGCAAGTATCCCCAGAGCGGTGCCATATGTTATTCCCAGATCTGTGAATATCCTTTGATGTTTTCCCATGGTTCCAACATTGGCGTTTTTTGGGATGTTTTTGTGAGTTTTGTTTTTATTTTTGTCAATCCTGGGTGGAAACAGGATTTGGTTGTTGTCAATGGGAAGTTTTTGGGAAGTTGCTTGGTATTTTGAAAGGGTATTTGGCGAGGCAATTTCATGTTCTTCGTTGGTGGATTCATGGGTGTCCGAACCATTAGATGATTCCTCATGTTCAACAGTTGTTGGTAGGTGAACCAAGTGTTGGTTTTCTCCTTGATGGTCAGGTTCATTTTCGGTATTACCCAACCTTTTCTCCAAATTACCTACCCGGGTGTTCAAATCATCGATAGCCACTTGCAGCTTCGAGAATATGTTGTTGATGGAGATGGAGAGCATCATTATAGCGCTTTGTATGCCATCTTCGTCAATTGCATGAATTTTCTCATCGTCAGAAGAGATGAGGTGAGAGCAGTCTAGGGAAGATTCCTGACTGTGTCCAATAGGGTTTTCAGGATGGTTGTTCTTGTTGTTTGTTGAGGGAGGTAATGGTAACTCACCCTTTTCAATCATGTTAAGGATAACGCCTTTTAGGGGTAGACACATTTCAGTGTCATGTCTGCGGCCTTGGTGATATTGACAAAACAGTTTTCCGTCCCACCTACGTCCTCGCTTGTTTGGTAGAGGGTCCGGAGTTGGACCAATCGGTTTAAGCTTTCCTTGGGATATTAGCCTTTCCAAGGCTGTGGTATAAGGCATACCCAAATCAGGGAAGCACCTATGAGGTCGTCTGGTTTTGTTTGCTGGAGTTCCCAGGGGATTTGCTTCAGTGGTTTTGGTAGCCTTCCAACTAGGATTGGTTTTGTCGTTGCCAAGTAGCCGGCTTTCAAGGAGCTTAACCCTTTGCTCAATATCAGAAGAGGGAAAATTCCCGGTTATCATTTCGTCCTCAACTTGGGAGAGATGAGTGCTCAAGTTTTCCACGGTAGCTAGGAGTCGAAGGACCATGTTGTTAGTTTCGGCAGAAGTCATGGCGGATGAAGGTTGATCAGCTTCTTGAGTTTCTGGTTGATGATCGACGGCACCCAAGGGATTCCTATTTGACATAACGATAGGCGTTATAACTTGTCTTGGCGCGGGATTGCACAAACAAAGGCAAGTACGACACATATGTACAAAAGGCAGTTTTGTCGTGAAGACGTGACGGTGGGACTAGGTAATGAGTTCATTAAAGATCGTGAATGACCTCTTTTGTTTGAACTCTTGGTGCAAGGCTTTGAACTTAGACTTGAATGTCAACCTTGGCATAGTGATGCCTAGACAGACGACTTCTGACGGGATTTGGAAGTTTGTTGCTGGCGTGACGCCGTTGGACAAGACATGTATACAAACTTGACTTTTGACCCGTAATGTAAGGAAAATGAGGGTTTAAAACCCGACAGGTTTCCACTCTACTAACGCCATTGGAGATGTCTCGACCATTAGGCGATGCGACCTAGACCAGAAGGTAGGTATTGACTTCGGCAGAGACTTGACGTTATCTAGACGACTTGACTTGAAATCGACTGGACTCTAATCGACTTAAGGCTGAATCAGAAAGGTGGACTGAAATTTTCAAAAATTGAAATTTTCAAAAATTGAAATTTTCAAAAATAGAAATTTTCAAAAAGATTCATTTGTCGTTTTATGGACGGCTTCCGAAGAGTAGGGATCTTTAGAAGGTTGCTTGAAAGGGTTGTCTTAGGTTTGTTTTCAAAAGACAGATTAAGTTGATATTGCGGTGGCTCTGAAAACAATGTGTTGTTTCCGAAGACGGTTTTTGAAATTCCGAATCACGGATTTGAAAATCGAGAATTGAAGAATTTGGAATCGTCATCACAATGGCCATGAAAACGGTTAAATTTGTTTTCAAAGGATTTAAAATTGGGTTGAAAATTTGAAAACGCTTAAATTTGTTTTCAAATGATTTGATTTTGAATTGAAATTTGAAAACGGTTAAGTTTATTTTCAAAAACTTGATTTTGAATTGAAATTTGAAAACGGTTAAATTTGTTTTCAAAGACTTGATTTTGAATTGAAATTTGAAAACGGTTAAATTTGTTTTTAAATGATTTGAAATTGGATTGAAATTTGAACACGGTTAAATTTGTTTTCAAAGATTTGATTTTGGATTCAAATTTGAAAACGGTTAAATTTGTTTTCAAATAATTTGAAATTGGTTTTGAAATTTGAAAACGGTTAAATTTGTTTTCAAATGATTTGATTTTGAATTCGAAATCTGAAAACGGTTAAATTTGTTTTCAAAGACTGTAAATTATGAGGATTGAATTCGTCATTACGACGGGTTAGAAAACCGTTTTAACCTTTGAAAGACGGTATGCAAATCGAAAAGTGTGAGAATTGAAATCGTTATTACGACGGCTTAGAAAAGCCAAATTTGATTTCGAAAACGAGATTTGAAATTTCGAAAGTTGCATGGGTTGAAATCGTCAATACGACGGTTTGAAAAACGTTTTTGTTTGAAACTTGATTTCGAATTTTGAAAATTCGAGCGTAGAATTTGTCATTACGACGGTGTAAAAAGGGCGCTTTGAGAATACAATGGTCGGCGAGGGACCGAGGTTTGAAACGGCCATTATGACGACGTAAAAGGGTATTTTGAAATGGTTTGCGAAAACCAAGGTTTGAAATCGTCATTACGACGACACAAAAAACTGTGCAACGGTCGGTGAAAGACCGAGGTTTAAAACGGTTGTGAAAAACCAAGTTTGAAAATCGTCATTACGACGGCCTAAAAAGGTGCTTTGAAACGGTTGAAAAAAACCGGGTTTTGAAAATCAACATTGTGACGGCCTAAAAAGGTGTTTTTGAAACAATTGTGAAAACCGGATTTGAAAATCGTCATTACGACGGCCTAGAAAGGCGTGTTGAAATGGTTGTAGAAAACCGGATTTGAAAATCATCATTATGACGGCTTAAAAAGGTGTTTTTGAAACGGTTGTTAAAATCGGATTTAAAAATCATCATTATGACGGCCTAGAAAGGCGTGTTGAAATGGTTGTAGAAAACCGGGTTCTAAAATCGTCATTACAACGCCTAGAAAGGCGTGTTGTTTGAAATTCAATGGTCGGCGAAAGACCGAGGTTTGAAACAACCATTATAAGGCGCAAAAAGGTGTTCTCAAAAGTTTTAAATGACACAAAAGGGCATATGATCACATAACACATAAGCACTCGCAATTTCATTATATTATGCATAATGCTGACACGGATTTTGGCTTAAAAGGTTGGTTACACACCAAGCGATCAAACCCCGATTTTCGAGAGGGATACCAATCCAAACAAAATGTGTAAGGGGGGTGCCCTAGCCTCATGGGAAAAGGTGATGAAAGCTCTTTGACGAACAGAAATGTGTAACGTCAATGGTATGCTTGACTCAATCGGGATTCGAAACGGGGGGATGAAAAAACTCACGCCGACGGGACGAGCCAATTGGTTGATAAAGGTTAGGTTGTGGGCCCGGACAAGGAACCCAACTTATGACCGTAATATTAATTAATGCACTTTAACCACGACCTCGTTCGAGTTTCACCTCTAAGGATCACAAAGACACAAGTGTCCTAGTTTTCCCCAACGGAGTCGCCAAATTGTGGACATGGGTCACATGCACGCCAAGCCAATCTGTGGACGTACATCGGTCTCTTTGAAAGCCACGCTCGGCGGTGAAAATGCTTTCGACCAGATCGCTTTAGATCGGTCGGTTTCGTCTCGACAAAGGCCACGAAACGATGTTGAGATGTTCGGAGTCGCCGCCAAGCATTTGTGGGATGCTTGGAACCCGTTCGAATCCACTTTATCCTTAGGTCAAACAAGGCAAAAAGCGGTGCTTGCCATAGGTACTAAAGATAAGGACTCGTCCCCCTTTAGCATCCTATCGCTATAATCACTCTCGTACGCCCTGGATAAGGCCATTCTCTATCCAAAGGTTCTGAGTAAGGGGTGAGGGTACGTATTGGGAAGCCCATTAATCGGACACCCAATCCCACCCGCGTTAGCGGCCTCTACTGATCGATCGTGGTTGTTTAAGTGCAAAAGTTGATAAAACGGTTTAAATGCATGAATGCGATCCACGAGTTTAAACCTAACATGTGATAATTTCCTAAGTCGGTTTGTTTATCCAAATAGCAAGAAAATGACGTCGAGTTGGATTTAGATTGATTTGCATGTGAAAACGGTAATTAAACATCCATTTATCAAATTCGGGTTATGATACTTAGCACGATCCATTATTCGAAAAAAGGTGTCAAATGACAAAGTGTAAAAACGTAAGCTTGTCAATCTGATCCGTCACGTATTCGGATTATCCGTAATTGGGATCGTCCTAGACAAATGCTAAAATGAAACAGAACAGTGCCAGCCAGCCCCATTGGGGCGCGAGCCTATTGGCGAGGGAAAGGGCGCTGCCCGGGTTTTAAAATATGAAAACAGACGGCCTCTTGGGGCGCGAGTTAGACGACGGCCCAAGGGGCGTCTTCTGGTTGTTAAAAAGGTTGTTTAAACCCGTTTTTTGCGATTAATGATTTGCAAGTATGATTTGCATGACTCGGAATGATTACTATTATGTTAGTAATATTCGTTGTCGGATTTGCAGGTTTGAAAAGCATAGTAAAATGTGTAAAAGGAAAATGTTTGATTTTACCTAATTATGTTAAGTTCAATTATTTGTAATTTAGTCAAGTTTGTCATCGTAGTCGGATTAAATCGACATGGTATAAAGAACCAAGGATGATTATGAATTATGACTAATACGTTTGCAAATGTAAATAAATTAGAAAGATGCTAAATAAAATAGAAGGGGGTTAAAATACCCTTTAATTTGTAATTAACCAATAATATCATCGAGTCACGGAATAGACCGTCATGGTATAAATAACCAAGGATGATTTTTGTAATGGTCAAAATATGTTTATCCTAAAAATGAATTAAAATGGTAAGTAAAAGAAAAGAATTTCCTTTAAAATGTAATTAACCAATTAATATCACCGAGTCACGGATTAAACCGTCATGGTATATGGAACCAAGGGTGATTATAATTTATGGCTAAAAAGTTTGTCATAAAAATGATTTGAAACATTTGAAATGGTAAAAACCGATTGCAAATAAGAAATGAAATAAAGAGGAATGACGAGAACAAACACGGCTGGATTAAGGCCTGAGAGGGCATTGGGGCGCGAGCCATGCTGCTATACAACCAGCCCCTGTCTCAGGCCAAAATCCAGTTTTTGCTCGTCTAACCAATATTTGAATCGTGTTATGCATTGTTCATGCATATAAACTCATAAAAACATTAAAGACATGAAATAGATGAGATATTTACACCCTCAGACTTACGTGTATTGATGTTTGCGATGTAGACGACTTTAGAGACGGTTTTCTCGTAGCGACTACTCACGATCAAAGAAGTTTAAAAGAGTGCCTTAAAAAAGGATTTGTTTTGAAAATGAGTTGAAAATATGTTAATTAAAACATGTTGATTGATGAATTGAATTGGTCGAATGGGTCGGTCGAATGCATGGCGACGGTACCAAACAAAATGTGTAAGGCTTGTGCTTTCTATCGGTAGGTCGAAAACACGTGCCGATTTTGTGACTTATGAAGTCGGGTCTAGACGTTTAAGAGAGAGGTGAGGAGGCGGACGCTCGCGTGAATATTATGGTGTGTGATGGTGGGTAATAATAGAGAAATGTGGGATGGTAGATCGGTTGAGTTTGCTTAGAGGCTAAGAAGACACCCCATTGAGGCGCGAGGCACCTAGTGACTGAAAGGGGTGTACTGTCCCTTTCAGAAATTTGGATTTTCCATTTGTTCTAACCAATGTTTTGTTGGTTGTGATTTGTGGTCTTTGATGGTTGTTTAGCCGTCTAAGCTTGATCTTGGGTGTTATTTGGGGTAGGTATTTTGTGTTCTTGACTCGGGATTGACCCGTGTGAGTCGGGATTTGAATTTCGGGTCGGTTTTTGGCCCGGTGTCGGTTTTGACTCTAATTAGGGTCATTTTAATGGAAATTACATGATAAAGACAATCATGGCATTTTTTTCGACATTTGAGATTTGGTTTGATTCGGGTTGACTCAGATTAACTCGAGTAGCGGGTTTCTGAGTCGGTTTTGAGTCCGAAGACGGTTTTAACTCTAAATAATGTTATTTTAATGCAAATGAAGTTAGAAAACCATTTTTGAAATCATTTTTCATATTCGAGTAGTGCATTAAACCGTCTCATGTATAGCCAATCCACGCACGCATATTAAGAACACGTTATAGTCCGATCATCATCGGGTGATTTTTTGGAAGGTGCAGATACTGGGTATCTACATAAACATAAATATATGTGACTAATAACATGTTATATGTCACATATCCCACATGATACAATTGACAAAACACATTTTGTAAAATGGAAGTCCATTTTAAATGTAGGGGGCCGGTTTTTGTAGTAGTGGGAGGGTAATGATGTTTGTTCTTTTCTATACAAGAAACATAATCATTCTCCTACTAACCTACACCCTAGATATGCTCTTGAGAAGGCAAATAAAACAAGCAAGCTTCCCTCTTTTCTCCCACCCAAAACCGGCACCACCACTACTCATATAATAATGTGAGTTGTTCTTATTTCTTTTTTTTAGGTGAAATGTAAGAATTATATTAAAATCAAAAGAAATATACAAGGAGATGTACCAAGGTACAAATCAAGATAAAAAAAAAACATTACATCCAAGGTATCCCACAATTCCATTTTCTCAACCAAGCTCTATCCTTACTACAAATGATGCTGCCTCTTGCTCAGGATTCTCGTTTTAGCTTCAGCAATGATCTTTTCAGCCAGCTTAAGAGGAGGAGTAAGCACTGCATTTAACCTTGCGTTATTCCTTTCAAACCAAATATGGTAATGACAGGAGGTCTAAATCTGACAGTGCACTTGCTGTTTCAGACCTTTCATGTTGTTG
Source organism: Silene latifolia (assembly GCF_048544455.1). NCBI lineage: Eukaryota > Viridiplantae > Streptophyta > Magnoliopsida > Caryophyllales > Caryophyllaceae > Silene > Silene latifolia. The sequence goes on from NC_133531.1 coordinate 42,982,604, forward strand.
CCATTGAGCCCCAGTCCTGCCATTGTAACATCAACACGAAATCCACACCATTGTTTAATCTCCATCAAGACTCTCTTACTATACTCACACTGAAAAAAAATGCTCCTGAGTCTCAGTTGAGTTCTAACAGATACAGCAATGCTGCTCTTGACAGTAACCATAAGAGAACAATTTAGCTCTAGTATTAAGACCATTGTTCATGGATATCCACGTGATAAGGGAGTGTTTAGGGACATTCCATGAATTCCATATAGCATGTGCCCAATTCTGAGGAGCAGCTTTATGTCTTAGCCATTTATAGCAGCGCCTGATAGTGAAGCCAACACCATCAGGGGTCGATTGATCCTCAACATAAGCATCCTTGATCATGTCTTTAACCTTACAGACATTTTTCCAAGACCAAGCTACATCAGCAGGAAGTTGATAATCATGCCAGCTCCTACCCTTGATATGAACCTGATTGACCCACCTAATCCAAAGCCGATCAGCTTTACAGCATAGCCAGTCAACTAGCTTGGCCACAGATGCAATGTTCCATAAAGCAGTCCTTTTAATTCCTAACCCACCTTCTTCCTTTGGAAGAGTGACCTTGTCCCATCCCACAGAGGGGACTCTGTGATAATCAGCTAAACCATCCCAGAGGTAGTTCCTGCAAACTGCCTCAATGCGTTTAACAACACACTTTGGAATAAGGAAAATACCAGACCAGTAGTTATGAAGTGTGTTCAAGAGTGAATTAATCAATACAAGTCTGCCAGCATAAGACAGTTTTTTAGCTCCCAAGCTACGGATTCTATTAACCATTTTCTCCACCAAAATATTGCACTCAATCTTGGTTAATCTGGTAGCTTGTACAGGCACCCATAGGTATCTAAAAGGCATGGAGTCTTCAGTAAACCATGTGACCTGCTGAATGCCATCTTTAATAGCTTGAGCTACTCCATTGTAATACACCTCAGATTTGGAACTATTCATGGACATGCCAGAGGCTTTAGAAAAAAGAAGAAAATGCTCTCATCATCAGCATTATGGACTGAATATTACCTTTACAAAACATTAACAAATCATCAGCAAACATTAAGTGATTCAATTTGAGATTCTTGCAAAGAGGATGATACTGGAACGACCATTTATCAGTAGCAAAGTGCAACATCCTGGATAAGTAATCCATACACAAGGCAAAGATAAGAGGTGAGATAGGATCCCCTTGTCTAAGACCCCTCTTACCTCTGAAGAAACCAAAGCAACTTCCATTTAAGTTCACACAATAGGAGGCGGTTTGAATACAGCTCATGACTTTTTGGGAGAATTATGTGGGAAAACCCATACCATCAAGCAGTTGTTCCACAAAACTCCACTCAACTGTATCATAAGCTTTTTGCAAATCAATTTTGAATAAGCATCTTGGAAATACAGCTTGCTTATTATACATCTTGACAATATCTTGGCAGATTAGTACATTCTCAATAATGGACCTGCCTTTGATAAAAGCTCCTTGATTCTCACTAATAAGATCAGGCAGAACCATAGATAATCTATTACAAAGCAATTTAAAAATGACCTTGTAAATCAGATTACAACAAGCAATAGGTCTAAACTGCTTAACAGATGATGGTCTCTCACATTTAGGAATGAGAATGATAGTGGTAGCATTTATTTGCTTAAGCAGCTTACCAGTAGAGAAAAAATCTTGAATAGTAGAGAAAACTTCACTCCCCACAACATCCCAGCTATCCTTGAAAAATTCACTGGTGTAGCCATCAGGCCTAGGTGATTTGTCAATAGGCACCTTAAACAAAGCCTCTTTAATCTCCTCAATAGTGACTGGCTTATTCAGGATCTCCTTATAAGCTTCAGTGCAGCATTTACCAGTGTCAATCACCTGCTGTGTAACACCCCGTAAATTTGAAGACCTTTATTATATTTTAAAAGTAATATTTTAATCTATTTTAATTTAATATTAATTTATTTGAAATAAAATTTATTTAATAAAATGTAATCTTATTTTATTTTGAAGAAATGTAATTATTTTTGATAGTTTAGAAATGTTTAAAAGTGATTTAAACTATATTTAAACCTTTTCCTTTGGTAAAATAGATTTCGGATAAAAGTCGTAAAATTGGGATTTTCCCATTTCTTACGGTCGTTGGGTAAACGAGTTTGGATATTGGGCATATGAGTACTTAATCTTTTAGTAAAATCGTGTTTAAGAACTTTAATATTCTCGGAAATCGCGTTCGACGAATATTTCTAATTACCGTCGAAGCAAACCCCAAAACGTAAACAAATGACCCATCTCCCCATGCCTTTTGGCTGGCCACCTACCCTCCATTGTCCCCTCTTTCAATTCTCATTTCCTCCATAATTCACTCTCTCTCTTCCTTTCATCAAACACCAAATTTATCTCAAAAATTCTCCTTACAATCCCTAACTCCACCATAAATCCTTTATTTCTCCACCAAATCTCATAAAAATTATATATTTGAAATCCTCTCTTCAATCCTCATCTACTAGTAAGCTTTATTTTCATTTCCCCCAATTTTGTTTTAAGGCTCATCTTTTAGGGTTTTCGAAATTAAGCCTAATAATTGTGTTTTTGTTGTTCTTATAGGTGAAGAATTTGAAGATGAGTTAGGTGACTCATATATTGTAGAAGATGGTGAGTGATTTCGGCTTCTAGGGCTCTTTCTCAAGTGTTATTGTTCTCTTTTTCTAGCTTAAGGTAACTATTCCGAGTCACTCGACGAATTAATGTCACATTAGTAGTTGTATTTGTTGTTTGTTGTTGTTTGTTGTCGTTTGTTGTTGTTTTTTGTTGTTTGTTGTTGTTTGAGACGATCTTGTTGATAAATGAATGAATGGAGTAAGATGAGTATGCTTATGTTTAATTTATGTTACACATTTGTATATTGTTGTTTGGAACAAATTTAGATGAGGAATTATGTGTTGTGACAAGTCCGTGTTTTGGCTGGAACGCGTCAGTACTGGACCGAGACAGTTTCCAATGTTTCCAAAAATATGACAGATTGAACGGCATCGAAAAATTAGGTGGTTTAGCCACTTGACTCACTCAATTCGGAGTCCGTACGAGTAAATGGCGTCGTTTTATCGATTAAAAATTTATAGAAAAGTTTACCCTTGTGTGAGACGGTTATTTATGCTATTTTATTATGCGAGAATTTTGTGGAATTAGTTATTTTGTAAGTTGGAATATTTTCTTTACGTTGATAGTGTTCACATGATAGAAATTGGAATATTGCATGAGAATGATATTGTAATGAATGTTGTGATTTGGGCCAAAATGGGCCAAGACTCTGAGCTGGGCCAGTTTGACCGAATGAGTTTGGTCAAACTAGGTTTAAACCGGTCAGCCTCGATTTGACCAATGACCCGTCGCGGGACTCGGGTCGAGGGTTTGTCTTTGAGGTGAGATTGGTTGTTATTGGATGTTACATGTTATGCCTTGATATTTGTAATAATCATTTCACATGTTGTTTTTTGGATGCTTTGGATGCCTTATACTTGAGTCTTGTTGCTTCTTTGCCATTTTAGCTTGTTCTCATGGATTATGGTACTGTTGGTTAGCTAGAATTTGGATTATTATTGATATTGGAGATATTGTTGGATTGTCAGCTGAATATGCTCTTGCGTAGCCTTTCATATGCTAGGGTGTGTATGATCATTTTCGTGTGCAAGTTTGGACTCTTTGCCCCTTTTATGGTTAATTGGGTGTCCTACTTGTCTTGTGTGGTGTGGGCTAAAGTATTCAAGCTGGAACTAGGTCCTAGGTGAGTATTTCGGCCTTCATCATAGATAGGCCATTATAGTCTTTGACGAGTGTATGTTCACAGCTTAATAGCCTTTGTGTCTTAGCTTGGCGGGTTTATATCCAAGTTAGGGCATGACCTCCTGACGTACTCGTAGTAGTATGTGGTCAGCTTAAGTACTAGCCAACCCTTTGGTGGACTCCTTTGGGGTACTCATGTGTTGTTATCATGGGTCTTGGATGCGGTAGTTTTCCGCATGTCGCTAGGTCTGCGCAGGTTTAGGACTAGGGTGTTTACCTTACCTCGTGGTATAGACTCAAATTACAGAGTGACTATTGACTGCACTAGGAACTTATGCCTGTCTCTAGATATATTGTCCTTTCTTGTTTGATGATTCTATGAATCATAGAAGGTGAGATGCAAGCCGTCTATGGTTGATAGAGTTTGGATTCCTGGATGTTATGTGATTCACATGATAGTGTAGTATGAGTCGGTCTAGTATTCACATGCTAGGACTATGTGTTGTTATATTGTTGTTCACATGATAAGCACGATTGTCTAGCATCTATATGCTAAGGCTATATGTGTTATTCATATTCATATTCTTATGTTTACATGTTATATTAATTATGACATTTCGTGGCTGGGAGAACTCGGAGTTACTCCCCACTGACTGTGGCTTTCGTATTTGTATAAAATGCGATTGACAGGTAGGTGATGCATATATAGGATACATGGACGAGCTAGCGAGCAAAGTAACCTTGGGACCTAGATTGACTTTATTTTATTGTAATCCTTAAACACTTTTTATGTCATGTACTTTTTAGGGACATATGTCTCCCTTTTTCATATTTGGGTTGTATAATTTTGTTTCGCGACTTTAGCGATGTTTTATTTATGAGATTTATTTTAGACCTTGCATGTTTGACACCTTCCCATTTGGATATTTTTATAAGAGGTTCAGGTTTTAAAAATTACAGGTTTTTACCCAAATGAACCTATTACAAACATATCCATGCAGTTTTATTCTAGAATTACGTGTTTATTTTTCCGCAATGAATGAGGGTGTCACATGCTGCCTCACCATTTCAGTAGGTTTAGACGTTCCCAGCAGCTTTTGATAATAAGTAAGGAATGCATCCTGGATGCTCTGACTGGTAGAGCACATATGGCCATTATGATCTTCAATCTGAGTCACTTTATTCACAAAACATCTCTTCTTAATGGCCCCATGAAAATAGGCAGTGTTAGCATCTCCATCTTCCAACCACTGAGTCTTAGCTTTCTGTTTAAGATAGCATTGCCTTGCATCACTGAGTTCCTTAAAAGACTTCAGAGCTTTAATTTCCTTCTGGATCAATTCAACATTAAGAGGATCTTGCATCAGTTTGCCCTATATATTCATCACCTCCTTTTCAGCAAGAATTGCAGAGTTCTCTACATCAGAATAACATTCCTTATTCAACTCCTTAAGCCTCCTCTTTAGAGCTTTCAATTTCCTAGTAACACAATACATAGGATATCCAAAATAACTCTTTTGCCATTCCTCTTGGACAGTAGTAAGGAAAGAAGGGGCCTTACTCCACATGTTAAAGTATTTGAAATTGGTTTTCCTAATAGTATCCAGCTGATTATCCCTCACTACACAAGGGAAATGATCAAAATAACCAAAAGAAAAGAAGTGTGCAGTCATATTAGGGAACTGTTGAGACCAGTCCTGATTAACCAAGAACCTGTCCAGTCTACTGTATACCCTTGTTTGAGCTTCCTGCTTATTAGTCCAGGTATAAAAAGCACCAGTAGTTTGAATGTCAGTCAATTCACATTTAGCAATGCAATCTATAAATTCATCCATATCACTTTGTTTAGTGTTACCCCCAAGCCTTTCTAAAGGGTTAATAACAGTGTTAAAGTCCCCAGTAACTACCCAAGGCCCAGTAGAAGTACTATGAATCAATTCCAATTTCCTCCACAAATCCCTCCTCTCAGAGCCATCATTAAACGCATAAACAAGAGTGATGTAGAAAAGAGACAGGGAACCCCTTTCAGGAACTAGAGCATGCACAAACTGAGCATCATATGTTAGGACTTGAACATCATACAAATTAGCTTTCCATAAAAGCCACACTCTGCCTCCTTTGTGATAAGAAGCATTAGTAGTAACACTCCATCCATCAAGCCAACCCCTTTATTATGCAAAAACCACTTAACATTATTCTTTTTATTTACACTATTTAACCCCCGCACATTCCAAAATCCTATGTTATGAATTATTTTTGGGAGATTCAAGGGTACCTATTTGTCCAATGCCCACCTTTGGTGTAATTGAACCATCTGTAGCTTCTTTATAAGACTTCTCAGGAGTAACTAAGGCAGAATCAAGCCTCTGGCCATTAGCAGCATGCTTCCTAGCCAGGGAGCTGTTATTACTCTTCTCAGTATTGCTAATAATTCCTGAAGTCTTAACAGGTCTCCAAACCTGCACTGTATACACAGGTTTCTTCTGTGGTTTCAGATCTTTTTGACATGTAGTAGTCTCATGCCCTATCCCTTTGCATTTGTCACAAAGAGAAGGCTTCCACTCATACTCCACAGGTAGAGACACAATGCTACCAGCCTCATCTTTAAATCTGACTTTAGAAGGGAATTTGTTGCCCACAGTCAGTTCCACCATCACTCTTGCATAACCCAATCGCGTTTTATCCATTGTAGCCTGATCAGACTTCTGGTATGTACCCACCAATCCTGCAATGGCAGGTAAACACTTACCCCAAAAACGCAGAGGCAAGTCATGAATACGTATCCATGCAGGTACATTCTTTATATTCTCCTTTGATAGTTCAACCTCAACATCCCATGCCCTAACAATCAATGGCTTGTTATCAAACATGAAATACCCTGCATTCAACACCTCCTCTTTATCCTTACACTCTTTAAACCGAACCAAAACTATCCCATTTGGCATAAATGACACTTTATCAATATTATGCTTGGACCATATACGTCTAAGAAAACCATTTAAGATCTCCCAAGGAGGATTAGCACCTAAAACAAAACAGTATATGGCATTACTCCAATATTCAATCTCATCCTGTGTGTCCTCCTTGGAGAATTGAAGAAGTCTTTCATCAGACTCCTCTTCGTCCTCTTGTATTACTTTTTTATTTCCACTTTGGGTAACCCACAGAGAATTCTCCACTTCTGCCACTTCTGCAACTTCTACCACTGACAGGGCTGTCGTATACCTATCAAAAATAACAAACTAAACTAACTATATAGCTAGGGAAGTCAGGTCGATCTCCTCAGGGAGGCAAGATATCTGTAAAAGTCCGTCTATTTGGTCACAAATGGGGGGTGTTTATAATTGATTTCCTAAACTAAAAGCTTTAAAAGAAAGAGAAGCAAGGAAAGAGCAGTAAAGGCAGAAAAAGGGTGATAAACTATCAATAAAGAGGGGACATGTCAGGATTTTGGTTCACTACGGTAGTCCAGTGACTCAACTGTAAACAACTTAGATAAATTACTGCGAGACGGATATGGAAAGGTCCTTCCGGTCCACTTTCTATCCTAAATTACCACTAACTTAACTTCCGTCCTCGTCAGAGTAGTCTACTGTTCATAGGAGGTCTATTTAGTCCAATCTTCCGATCCAGGATTAAATTTAACCAGATTAAAAAGGTGACTCAGAAGCGTGCACTCAACTAAGTCGGTAAATACAGTTATATTGCCATGGGGACAGAATCTCACAATTAATTCATCTAACCTATTTACTACATCGTCAGATTTCTACCATAGATCCCCTAATCCTAACATGAAACAGATTAGCTACTCATGCTATTAATGTTGTCAAAACTAATAACGATGAATGAACTAACAATAAACATAATGAAACGATAATTAAATTGCATAAAAGTAATTAGGGTAGAAAGTAAAAGGAACAAAACAAACAATTAAAATAAATGAAAGAGATATTATTATTATTAAGAAAGGAGAAAGAGATTATAATCGCGAGAATCCGGCGTAAAGAACAAACAAATCCGAGCTAAGTAACACCGAAATCAAAAGTTACAGTAGAGAAGAAAAGAGTAACGCAGTCTTTATTGTCAAAGATGAATAATAGATAAAACTTCGATAATGAATAGAATAGATAACTAATGACCTAGTAACGTGTCTTTAAATAGAAAAACTTCTAAGTCCAAAATCTAAAACAAGTTCACAGGCTAATTAAAGCCCACGCCAGCCAAAACCACTCGATCGAGTAGTCTGAAACCACTCGATCGGGCATTTCTCCAGATAATCTACTCGATCGAGTAGGATTATTACTCGATCGAGTAACCTCAGTTTCCAGTACTTCTTAATCGAGTATAAAACTACTCGACCGACCAACTCCAGCTATAGAAACCACTCGATAGAGTAACCTCAGTTTCCAGAACTTCTTGATCGAGTATAAAACCACTCGATCGACCAACTCCAGCTATAGAAACCACTCGATCGAGTGATAAAACAGCTCGATCGAGTATTCTTCCTTCAAATCAGCTCAAACACGTGACCGACTGCCTCGTAAACCGTTCCTTCACGCATCCCAATTCAAGGTCTCACTCTAGTAAATCCCGTCTCCTCAAAATGCATGCAAAAAGGACGAAAATGGTACGATTCCACTACTTTCGCGTTCATTTCTACAAAACGGACAAAACGAACCAAAGTAGCCAATTCGGGGGAAAATGCAATATAAACAGTACGAAAGTACATAGAAATACGTGCTAAAATAGGCTAAAAAGACTATACAAAATGCATGTATCAAATCTCCCCAAACCGAACCTTTACTCGTCCTCGAGTAAACTAAAATGCAACTAATGGAACGGAAATGAAAACTCAGAGCTAGCTTAACTTGTCTACTTGAACCAATTTAATGCAACAAAAATTAACAGTCATAGCTAAGCAGTCAATACGTAAACAAGTTATAAGCTGTTCAGAAATATAGCCAACCTATCGACCTTGCAAGACCAACAAAATCGGTCTCTCACGTGGTCACTCTTCTCTCATGAAGCAAAGGGTGAATAAAATATGTGAAAGAGGGAAAGAGAAACAGTCACTCACCTAACTGCGACCTACATAGCATGCATGCAACAAAAATGAAAGACAATTCAAGTACTAATGCACACACTCCAACCATTAATGTCCGTCACAGCCGAGGGCTTACAAATAATATGGGAATAGTGAGGTTCAGGTGAGAAAAGGCAAAACAAGTTATGGTCAAGTGGAGGTAAAAGCGTCAAGCTAGTTCCTAAACAGGACCATGTAAGACCGTCTGAATCTCAACTGACTGAAAAATAGAGTACAAGTGCCCTTCATTCGGCACACAGCTCACTAATCACATACACAATCTCCTCAAAAATATGGAATAAGAATGGAGGAGCTAGACGGTCACAAACTTTCCTTTTTTAACACCGTCTAAATGAATCAACTAAAACATATCAGATATTTTTTCAACTCTTTTTTTTCTTTCTATTTCACGTGAATCACACTTTTTTCATTTTTTTTTCTTTTTCTTTATTTTTTTTTTTTCTTCTTTTCACCTTTTTTCTCTTCTTGTTTTTTCTTTTTCTCCTTCCTCTATTTTCACCAACTCCAATCATATACACACGGGCCAAACTGCAGACGGAAAATCATACCACAAAAGGACATACTAAACTAGCTTGACTAGGCAGGCTCAGTTTGGGATGTAGCTAATGGGTCAAAAAGGCAAGTTTTGGCTTAAGTGGAGCTAAATGGGTGAAAAATATAAGAAAAGGGGAAAATTTGCAAGCACCTCTCTGCATGTGACACCGATCACAAACCCGAATGTGTGCATTTGACAAGAAATCGAATGTCATAAAAGTGAAAAAATGATGTGCATGCTATGCAAGGAGTACTACTCTCAATTCCTAATAAACTGGTCATGAATGTCACCAGTTATGGGCTCTAAACCTCAGACATTGTAAAGTAGATTTCCAATTTATCAGGTCAAGTCTAAACAGTCAGCTATATTTGAACAAAACCTCGTAGACTATGCGTATGACAAAGCTAATAACCATCAATAGAAGTGCAAGGCTCAAGTAAAATGACAAGTTATAGTGCAATATCATCACGGAAATCAACCGTTCCGACACAACCTATATGCAAAAATAAACGTGAATATTTTTTGAATTTTTTGAAATTTTCTAATTTTTTGAATTTTTTGGATATTCAATGAAATAAATAAACAATGCAAGCTGAAATAAATAAACGTGAATGCAAAACAAATGCAAATGTAGACTCAAAAGGATGCAATACCCTCCCCAAACCAAAACGGACAACGCCCTCGTTGTCCTCCAGCATACATCAGCAGATATATACAGGGGAACGGGAATATACAACCAATAAAGAATGAAAAACAATAAAATAAAATAAAAAGGAGACAAAAATAAAAGAGTGAGATGGACATACAAAACACGAACTTTCCCAAACCAGCCAGAAAACTGGGGAAGTGAGTAGACCAGCAGCTACTCGTTAGCCTCCTCGTCACTGTCACGCACGTCCTCCACCGTCACCGTGAAGTCCGGGTCCACCTCCCTCTCTCTCCTCCTCCTCTGCTCAGCTCGAGCACTCTCCGTCGCCACCGTCGGGTCCTCGTCCTCCTCCTCCTCACTAGCAGACTCCGGGTACCCCTCAACTGGGTACCGGTAAAAGGAAGGGTGTGGCCAACCCTCTGGGATCGGACGGTGTCGCCGCATGTGATACTCGTATAGAGGGAACAAAGTCAAAGCCATGTCCCGCTCCATACGAGCATGTCTCTCTGCAATCACAACTAACAAACCGTCACGACGCCCTTGGTCCATGACCGAGGACGCCTCAAAGGGTGGTGGAGGTACAAAATTAGCCGGTAAGACCGGCTGTGTCTGTGTCTGGTCGGCGGGTGCGGGAGTAGGAGTAGGAGTAGGATTAGGGATCGAGGTAGGTGTGGCAGTGGAAGTCTGGCCACCCGTGGAAGGTGCAGATCCCTCTCCGGTCTCAAGTCTACGCCGTTTCTTAGCGGCGGGTAAACTAGTAGGTGGGCGGACCTGGAGGTGGTAATCAGGTAGAGGTGGAAGTCGGGCGCCCCGTGCAACAGTAGGCAAAGGGGCTAGACGGGGGAGAGTGGTGCAAGGTAGGTCCACGGACAAGGAACCGTCTATCTTCCAAGTCCGGTAGTCAGAAGTCAGCCAGGTCTGAGAGTGCATAGATGCTAGGCTCAGGTACCTATCTCCCTCTAGGTACGGTAAGTCACGAGGCCAGGCAGGGAAGAGGGAACGGGCAAGAATGGTGGCTATGCCACCGCAGACAATAGATCCCGTGACCTTCTCCCCCTCGGCCTGGAAGTACTGGGCGGTCAAATAGGCAATGTTGAGGGTAAAAGGACCCTCGTTGTCAATGTTCAGGTAACCGCCTAAGATGGAGAGCTCGTTGTTGTTGATGTTGTTTGGCTCCCTTCGGCCAAAAATGGTGCTCCCCATCAGTTTAAGAAAGTAACGGGCAGGGGGAAGGTGGACCTGAGCGAGCTTTCGCTCGGGAAAGGTGGTCTGGGCCAAGGTCTGCCAAAGCTGACGAATGACCTTCCTAGGGGTAACAGTGGCGCCCATAAAGGAAAGGCCGAGTCTGGTACCAAACTCCTCCAATGTCATCGAAAAAGCCCGGTTGAACAACTGGAAAGACACAGAAAGACTAGTGGGGACAGCGTCGTATGCCCCGGAGGAGAAGGTGAAGGAGCTGAAGAACTCGAGACTCAACTCCAGAAAGGTGTGGCCACTTATAGTGATGAGTCCGGCCATCCCCGTGCCCCGTAAAAGCTCACAAACTGGCTCGTAGAAACCGAGCCTCTCAAGTGACGTACGACAAAGAAAACGCGTAGGGAAAAACTCGCGGCCAACTAAGTTATAAAATCTCTCCCGATGTACACCATTAACGAAAATTACCTGCGGGTACTCAGGGTGGAAGTCGAGGGAGTCATCCCCTCGGATGGTAACCGTGCCACCAGAGACGCTAGGAGCAGGTGTAGCACGACCACGACCACGACCCCGGCCTCGGCCTCTAGAACCTGAGGTAGAAGACCGTCCAGTGACGATACGAGGAACTAGGGCCGCCCGTAAAGCAGCTGCGACTGTAGGTGAGTCCGCCATAGGTGTGCTCACCGTGGCTAAAGTAGAAGCTGTGGCTGCAGCTGTGACCGCCACTAAGGAAGAAAGGCTAGCAGCAGTGCTAGCGGTAGTAGTGGTTGTGACTGAGGTGGTAGCTGAAACAGGGCTAGCAGCAGTGCTAGAAGCAGTAAACACAGTACCGGCAGCAAAAACCAGAAAAACAGAGGTACTAGCAGGTGCGGAGACGGTATTAACAGCAGGGACTACCGTCTCAGACAGAGACAAGGATGGACTAGAAGCAGAGCTCGTAGAAGGCATAGAGCTAGAATCCATCCTAAACAAATAGGGCATGGGAATTTGATAAGAGACATCAGTTAAACAGCGTGAAAATTCCCTAAGAAGTCGAAAAATTCGACCTGCAGCCCAGAAATTCCCAAAGTTTCCTCAAAAATTCGAATGGTAACAAGTAAACAGCGACAGGGGAAGGGTGGCAGCAGATGAAGCAGCAATTAAGGTGAATTAAGCATATGGCAGCAGCAAAACCCAGTTTACAGTCGAAAATTTCGACTGTAATTAGCCCTAATCGCAAATTTTCCATAAATTCGAATTAATCATGTAAAAATCAATGAGGCGAGGGAATTAAGCATCAAGTAAGCTAAATTAAGTATTGAATCAAAATTCTAGTCGAAAATTTCGACCCAAAATGGAAAATCGAAACCCTAAGTCATAATTCACTTCATAAAAAGCAAAATTAATGAAATTAGACTGCAAAGAAGTGTAGGAATTACTTACTTGATGATTAGGAACCTATAAATAGAAATCAATCGGCAAGAAACAAGCGACAAAGGCGATTTTATGATCGAAAAATCGCAAACCCTAATTCTATTAATAGACCATGTAAAGCAGCACGAATCAAGGGGAAAGTAGAGGGTTATGCACGATTAATTAACAACGAATAAAATATAGGTGGCGGATTCGGTAAATGGGCAAGAAAAATGGAGGTTTTGGGGTTTCTTTTGATCGCAAATAAGGAAGATAGTCGAAATAAGGGGGACGAAATAAATTAGAAGTAAAAAAGAAGAAAGTTAAGGAGACTCCATGTACGGCCTTTGCAAAATCACTCGATCGAGTGGTTTAAAACTGCTCGATCGAGAACTTCAAGCATGAATCCACTCGATCGAGTAAAAAGTTACTCGATCGAGAACTCCCCTTTTCTGCTTTAGTCGATCGAGTAGAATGGAATCATTCGATCGAACAGAATTCACTCGATCGAGTACAAAAAGTAATCGATCGAGCTCTTCTCCTCGTGTAAGCTCTTGAATTTGCGTATAATTCCCCAAACCTGCATAAAAACACTCGCAAAAATTTCCCAAAGTACCAAATACGAAAAGTAACAGTCTATAGTCTCTAATCTACGCTAAAAATTGTCTAAATTCTAATTGTCCTAATTAAGAGCAATAAATAAAGTTCAACGGAGAATTTAAAAATTGTTTATACAATTTGATACACGGGGCATTTCCCCGCTCATTTCTCAAAGCAATTTAGTAGCCCCTCGGAGGGCTCCTGACTGGAGGACGTCATCTCAGCAACATTAATCGTCCTCTTCAATTTCCACAAGCTTGCATTTGTATCATTGGGAGGAGAATAGTTGACGTCCACGTACGCGCGAACTTTTCTCATCCTTACTCCTTTCTCACCGGCTTTAACATCGTTACTCCCACTTTGACTGACATTAATTGCACAATGCCCTTTGACAGCTCCTGCATTATTTTCATCTGTACCTGCAGCAAGGAAAACAGACGAACTTTCCTCCTTTTTGCTCTCAACCTGAGGCGGAGGGGTCACAATAGCAGCACAATATTCCAAATCCTCGTTTGGAGTGTCAATAGGAGGGTCAATAGAAGAGAGGGCATTACAAGGCTGAGCTTGCATGGGAGCCCTTCGGAACTTAGACTGATGGAATATCAATTCCTCGTCCCCAACCTGAAAAGTCAATGTCTTGCCTCCGACGTCTATTACTGCACGGGCAGTGAATAAAAATGGTCTCCCTAAAATAATAGGGGTATGGGCATCTTCGGGGATTCAAGTACAATGAAGTCAACGGAAATAAAGAATCTCCCGATCTTAATAGGTATGTCTTCTATGACACCTAGTGGCCATGATATGCTACGGTCGGCCATCTGAACAGTCATATTTTTGCAATTAAACTTGGTCAAACCAAGTCTCTTAGCCAGAGACAGCGGTAAGACACTCACGCTAGCGCCAAGATCGCATAACGCGTTATCAATCAAATGGGTACCAATATGACACGGAATCGAAAAACTACCCGGGTCTAACTGTTTGGGAGGTAACTTATTTTGAACTAGGGCCGTCCCTACCTCGGTCAAAGCTACCGTCTCATGGTTGTTAATGTGCCTCTTACGCGATAAAATTTCTTTCATAAATTTAAGGTAAGAGGGTACCTGTGTCAGCAGTTCGGCGAATGGCACAGTGACTTGCAAGCTTTTCAGGAGTTCGGCAAATTTGTCGAATTGTTGATTAGCTTTAGTACTTTGCAAACGCCTCGGGAAGGGCACCGTGATGGGTATCTCGAGTCCCTTGTTCCTCTCTTCCAACGTGTCAGCCGGATCAAGCTCCAAATCCTTCGAACGCTTCTTTCCTCTCGAACGAGGTCTTTCAGGCAATTTTTCACTCGATCGAGCACGAGCAGGCTCTCGATCGAGCTGTTCTTTATCTACACTACTTGATCGAACAGAAATACCATTCGATCGAGCTGTTTCTTCAACAAAATCACTCGATCGACTAAAAAATTCATTCGATCGAGTAGAATCTTTTTCCTGATCTCTCGATCGAGTAGAAATTTTACTCGATCGAGTCCTTTCTTCTGCACTTTCACTCGATCGACCCCCAGTAATCAGTCGATCGAGTACTTTCTTTGTCGTCACCTCCTTTTCTTCGACAGAACACTGTTTATCAGCAGTAATTACCTTCCTCGGGCCTGATTTCAACATTTCCGGTCCCTCATATGAACGACCGCTCCTCAAATTAATTAAATTTACCGTCTCATGTGGATTCTTATCAGCTTGTGATGGTAAATGGCCTGGTTTCCTTGTGGACTGGTTCGTGGCTAACTGGGCAACTTGAGTTTCAAGTGCCTTGATAGATGTATCTTTTTGTTGATCACTCAGCTGCCACTGCTTTGTCAAAGACTGCAACATCGTCTTCAACTCACCTAGCTTACTTACTCCACCAGAAGATGATGCACCTTGATTAGGTGTAGGAAAGGAAGGAGGCTTCTGAAAGCCTTGTTGAGCCTTATGAGGAGGGACATATGGCTGTTGTTGCTGTAGAGGATGGGTAGGATTGAGCATATTTTGACTTGTCCACCTCAAATTGGGATGGACTGCCCCTTGGTTGTTATAGTAGGAACCCCCTCCTTGCCTGTATTGTTGAAAAGCAAGGACTTGTTCCTTCTCCGTAAGACAGCCAACAGGAGTGTGACCGTCGTTGCTCCTATACCTCTCACATGTGACAGTCTCCCCTCTAGTAAGCAAATGGACCGTCTGAGGCTCCCTAGCAGAATGCAGCTCCAACTTATCAAATCTAGCATTCATGGCTTCCATCTGAGCCACAACTTGTTTATCGACTGCATGAACTGTCCTAATACCATCCCTCGGGTTTCCATACTCAACATAGTGGTTTGCCATCTCTTCAATAAGGGCTCATCCCCTATCATCGTCAGTGTTCTCTTGGAATCTTCCGTTAGATGATGCATCTAGTATGGCTCTGTGGTCATCGTACATCCCATTTTAGAACTGGTTGGACAGAAACCACGGATCAAAACCATGGTGAGGAAGAGAGCTCACCAACTTCTTGAAACGGGACCATGCTTCATAGAAAGTCTCATCAGGTGCCTGCTTTAAACTTGTGATCTTTGCCCTCAGCTGATTGGTGCGCTGTGGAGGGAAATATCTCTTATAAAAAGCAAGAGCAAGGGTCTCCCAGTCTCTGACCTCCGCGGCCGTACGGTCCAAATCAGTCAGCCACTCCCTGGCTGAGTCGTCAAACAAAAAAGGAAATAGAACCTCCTTAATCTTGTCTTGAGTTACCCCCTTTGTGGCGGGGATAGTAGAACAGTAGTCCGTAAAGACCTCCATATGCTTCCTCGGGTCTTCACCTGCCACACCTCTAAAGAGATTTCTCTCCACCAGATTGATATAGGAAGGTCGGATGTCAAATGTATTCCCATCCTCAGTCTGGAGATTAAAACCCTTTGGAATTGATGATGCTTTAGGCTCCGAATGACTAGCAATGTTTGGCATCTTTACTGGTTGGCTTACAGAACTGGAAGTATCTTCTTCAAAAGATGGATTTTCTGTAAAAAGGAAATGTTAAAGCTCTGGTTCGAAAGTACTCAAGTCTTCCTTTCGTGATTCTCTTTGCAGACGGAGTCTATGCCTGAACAGTCTCTCTGGCTCAGAATCAGCTGAAACTAACTCAAACCTGTGTGACCTGGGCATACACAACACTGAAAGAAAATAAATAAGAACTTCCTCAAGGAATAAAAATTCCTTGAGATGGATAAAATAAACGAAACAAACACAGATAGGGCAATTGCCTCCCCGGCAACGGCGCCAAAATTTGACAGGGATGTCGTATACCTATCAAAAATAACTAACTAAACTAACTATATAGCTAGGGAAGTCAGGTCGATCTCCTCAGGGAGGCAAGATATCTGTAAAAGTCCGTCTATTTGGTCACAAATGGAGGGGTGTTTATAATTGATTTCCTAAACTAAAAGCTTTAAAAAAAAGAGAAGCAAGGAAAGAGCAGTAAAGGCAGAAAAAGGGTGATAAACTATCAATAAAGAGGGGACATGTCAGGATTTCGGTTCACTACGGTAGTCCAGTGACTCAACTGTAAAAAAACATAGATAAATTACTGCGAGACAGATATGGAAAGGTCCTTCCGGTCCATTTTCTATCCTAAATTACCACTAACTTAACTTCCGTCCTCGTCAGGGTAGTCTACTGTTCATAGCAGGTCTATTTAGTCCAATCTTCCGATCCAGGATTAAATTTAACCAGATTAAAAAGGTGACTCAGAAGCGTGCACGCAACTAAGTCGGTAAATACAGTTATATTGCCATGGGGACAGAATCTCACAATTAATTCATCTAACCTATTTACTACATCATCACATTTCTACCGTAGATCCCCTAATCCTAACATAGTGAAACAATAATCAAATTGCATAAAAGTAATTAGGGCAGAAAGTAAAAGGAATAAAACAAACAATTAAAATAAATGAAAGAGATATTAATATTAAGAAAGGAGAAAGAGATAACAATCGCGAGAATCCGGCGTAAAGAACAAACAAATCCGAGCTAAGTAACCCCGAAAGCAAAAGTTACAGTAGAGAAGAAAAGAGTAACGCAGTCTTTATTGTCAAAGATGAATAATAGATAAAACTTCGATAATGAATAGAATAGATAGCTAATGACCTAGTAACGTGTGTTTAAATAGAAAAACTTCTAAGTCCAAAAACTAAAACAAGTTCACGGGCTAATTAAAGCCCACGCCAGCCAAAACCACTCGATCGAGTAGTCTGAAACCACTCGATCGAGCATTTCTCTAGATAATCTACTCGATCGAGTAGGATTGTTACTCGATCGAGTAACCTCAGTTTCCAGCACTTCTTGATCGAGTATAAAACTACTCGATCGACCAACTCCAGCTATAGAAACCACTCGATCGAGTAACCTTATTTTCCAGCACTTCTTGATCGAGTATAAAACTACTCGATCGACGAACTCCAGCTATAGAAACCACTCGATCGAGTGATAAAACAACTTGATCGAGTATTCTTCCTTCAAATCAGCTCAAACTCGTGACCGACTGCCTCGTAAACCGTTCCTTCACGCATCCCAATGCAAGGTCTCACTCTGGAAAATCCCGTCTCCTCAAAATGCATGCAAAAAGAACGAAAATGGTACGATTCCACTACTTTCGCGTTCATTTCTACAAAACGGACAAAAAGAACCAAAGTAGCCAATTCGGGGGAAAATGCAATATAAACAGTACGAAAGTACATAGAAATACGTGCTAAAATAGGCTAAAAAGACTACACAAAATTCACGTATCAACCACTTCTGTCGCCTCTAAGTCATCGTCAAAATTAAGGCCAGGGACACCATTCACTTCCTGAGAACTCTTTATTTTAATAACCTCATCTTCATTAGGACCACGCTGTTTTGTTGGAGCTTGTGTCCTCCACAGTTAGTGTGATAACATATATAAATCTCTTATAGGTTCACAAGGGTATACTTAGTATTTTATCAGTTGATTAACGTTTAGTTAATAACGGTTGGCTTGCTAGAAGTTTGACGTTATTATAATACTGATGGCGGTGATCAACTGTGCCCTAAAAGTCATACCTAAAGGATGTGTTTGAGAGATGTGATTGTATGAAAATATAATCACATTGATGCCTTATATGACTAAAAGGTTCGTTCATGTATTTGACTAAACAGTTAGTCAATGTGATGATGAGACGATTATTTAATTCAATTAAATAATATTAGCTGAGACGAATTAACTGTTAATTCGTAAATTGAATATAAACTGTTATATTTAATTATTGTATATAATGTTAGCTTAAACGAATTAAGATGTTAATTCGTAATTAAACATAAACTGTTATATTTAATAAGCAAATTATAAATATGCGATATTTATAGTTAATGTATATATTATACAATATTGTCATAATAAATGTTGACAAACTGGTATTGATAAATCGACTGCAAACTGTTATAAGTGGAATTATTAATACATGTCGATATATATGACAATTGATAAATAATACACATAATATACAATTAGACAACAACCAAAAATAAGAAGATTATATCGTTATTTGTTTTGGTGTTTCACTCGGTCAAAAGAAGAAAAGGGAAGAAAAATATCTTCCCTCAATCTCTCCTATTTCGGTTATATAGGTGAGTAGGGAGATCATTTTTCTAACCGAATTTTTAACCTAATTTTCTCTCATCAAAAAAACACAAAACCCTAAAAATAATTATCAATTTTTAGGGATCTCTTTCTAGCAAATTGTGGGGCATTTCTCATAGTATCTTGGGTGCAACAATTAGGAGAATATCAATTCGATATTTGTTCTTAGGCCATATTTGCTAGGACTAAAGGTTAATTCTAAATCTCTAGTTTTTGTTTATGCAATTTCATTTATGACTCGTATTTTCATAATTATAATTTCGTTATAATTCGAAAATTTCTAGAGGAGGTATACCGATATTTTCCACAAGTGGTATCAGAGCATAGGCCACGAAATTATTTTATATGATTTTCATAAATGAATTTAAACAAAAAACTATTCGGCCGAATCAATTTTTTTTGCCGAATAAAAATTTTTTTTCCAGCCGAGAGTTTTTTGTTTTTTTTTTATGTTTTGTTTCCATTTGATTTATTCATATTGTTGTTTTAATATGTTAAGATGATAATATGATAAATTTGTAGATGTTTTGATTTAATAAAAATTAAATTGAAATGTAAATGGAAATTGTTTTTGATTAATGATGATTATTTGTTTTTGCTATATAATTTTTGGCACACATGATGTTAAATTGTAGTTTAAGGATCATGTTTCATTAATTTAAATGTTGATGATTATGCCAATCTTGTTCTAGTAGCAACATTAAACAAATTTGTTCATTATCAAAGGTTATTTTTTTTTTTGGGCATGAATGCCGAGAGAAAGAAAAAAAAACTGTTTTTGTTGATTTTGGGGGCATGTATGCCGTTAGCAAAAAAAGAAAAAAAAAAGGTCTGTTTTTTTCATTTTTTGGAAATGCCGAGAGAAAAAGAAAAAAAAATTTCTGTTTTTTTCGGTTTTGTGGAAATGCCGAGAGATATGAAAACAAAAATTCTGTTTTTTTTTCGTTTTTGTGCAAATGCCGAGAGCATTGGAAATTTTTTTTTTGTTTTGGCCATTATTAATTATACATTAAATTTATAATGTATGATTATTTATTGTGAAAAAGTTCACAAATTAAATATACCTAATTATTTTAAAGAGGTTTAAAATAATGTTGGATTAATTCATATTATAAGTTAATATGTATTAAGATTGAAATTATTGTGACTAATTGAGGAATTGTCACATAATTTGATCATTTAAATAGGTGGTTTGGATAAACTACTCTACATAATTAAGGAATTATGTCTTGAATGATTAATTTATAGTTGATGCATTTTTTATTTAGTTGAATGTTTTGTTGAATGGTTTATTTACGTATTTTTGCAATCGGTTGTAATTTGTAATACCTAGTGTGGCCTTAGGTAATTATGTTTTCGTAATGATGGAAACATAATTTTAATGTAATTTTGAGATCTCGTATCTCCTTTTGGTTTTCTTTAAGTATTATGGTTTTGAAATTAGAATGTAAATAGGTTTATTTTGTAATTTATTAATTGTAATTTAGAGAAGACTAAAGATGGAGATTGGATTCCTCACTCCCGCTACATGGACCAAGATGGAACATCAAGACAAGCTTCTCGGGTTCAAGGATGGATTCCAAAGTTGTATTAATGTTCATTTTGGTAGATAGGCCACACTAGGACTTTATTTTTGTTTTACGTTTTTCCATTCTTATTGCTTTTCATTGCATGATAGTTAGTGCATCATTTTCCGCCTAAACCAAACCACCTACTAAAATGCATGAAAATTGACTCATATAGTTTGGATGTTAGTTTTCATAGACATACAGATGTCACACTTTTTTAAGCCATCACCTTAGTTTATTCATTCTCGCATGCTAGATATTAGTTCACTTAAAATGAATTAAAATAAAGTTGATGGGATCTTCCTCTATAACTGAAATTGAGACTAGTCTTTATAAGGGCAAACATCTATGAATCCCTTCTTTGTCGGTAGGTATATAGGACCTTACTCTCCATATGACCCATTCTACGTTGGGTAAATAGTTTATGTTGACTTAGTTTACCTCAACATTATAATCCGAAGAGTTTCTCGTGATTATGATGGACTATAGATAGAATTTACATAAATTTATCGACCAAGAATTCTAAAAGTAGAATTAGCCAAGAGGTTGGCTTATCAATTTACAGATAATTGAGTCTTGGGATCATTTATATAATTCTTGAGGGAGGTCAATTGTATAAATGCTTGAGTCTTCGCGTTATAACAGTATTGCATTAGACTTAAATCATAACGATGAGTATGCTTATTATATTTTTCCATTTTTTTTCGCAGTGTAGAATTCGTTTTATATTGATAATACTGCTTACAACAAATGGCTGGAAATAATGATATCCCTATGCCAAGTGCCACACTTGGACGCGAGTCCTGGCTAAAAGCTTTCATGGACCACATGAATCAGTTCACACGACTGAAGAATGATGGGTCCAACTTTGCGGACTGGGAGGCATCATTACGGAATGCTGCCATTGCTGACGGTAAGCTCAAGTACTTAACTGAGCCAATACCGCCAAACCCAGGCCCCAATGCAAGAGCTAACGAGTCAATTGCTTATAGTGACTTCGTTATGGAAGTTGGTACGATAAAGAACGTACTCATTTTTGCAATGGAAACCAATTTGCAAAGACGCTTCATTGCCCATGGTGCAAACAAGAATTTCACCACGCTCACTAATGAGTTCTCAAAAGCACCGAGAATCGTTACTTATGAGCATACCTGTCGCTTCTTTGATGCGAAACTCCAGAAGGGCCAACCGGTTAGCCCACACATTCTTAACATGATTGAGAATGTCGAGAAATTGGAGGCACTTGATTGCAAAATCAGTGAGAGCATAGTCATTGACCGTATGCTTCATTCATTTCATGATTGTTTTGCCCTTTTCAGGGCAAATTACTACATGAATGACATGAAGAAAAGTCCTCATGAGCTACACTCACTTCTCGTACAGACCGAGAAGGATATGAAATTGAGTGGGAGTATGAAGCAAGATGTTCTCATGATTTCCAACAAAAATAAGGGTAAGGGCAAAGCTCCCGGCGACCTAACTGTAGGAAAGCCAAAGTTCAAGAAGCCAGGAAACGGTAAGAGTGGGCCTGGTGAGACTAGTGGCTCACAAGGCAAGGCAAAGAGCAAGGGCGGTGACATTGAGTGCCACCATTGTCACAAGACTGGACATTGGAGGAGGAACTGTCCCGTGTACCGTGAGGACATAAAAGCAGGCCGCGTCACTCCTGTTGGTATGTCATCTTATATTCATATGATTGAGATTAACCATGCAAGTTTCGAAACTTGGGTACTTGATACTGGTTGTGGTTCTCATCTGTGTAATCATTTGAAGGGCCTAAAAAACATCACACCTCTCGCAAAAGGTGATGTGGACCTGTGAGTCGGGAATGGAGCACGAGTTGCTGCAGTCTCAATGGGAACATATGTAATCCAGCTCCCTAGTGGTTTTGAGTTATATTTATATAACTGTTACTATGTACCCAGTTTATCTAAGAACATTATTTCTGTTTCCGTACTTGATAAAGACGGTTTTTCATTTTCAATAAAGGATAATAGCTGTATTTTCTCTTTCAATGAAATGGTTTATGGCAAAGCAGTTTCCATGAATGGAATTTATATCTTAGATCAAACCACAAATATATTACATGTGAATAATAAGAAATTAAAGGTTGGTGACAAAGATCAAACTTATCTATGGCATTGTCGAATGGGACACATAAATGAAAAACGTGTAAAGAAACTCGTCGAGAATGGGACCATTCCCACATTCGATTTTTCTTCATTTGGCACGTGTGAATCATGTCTTATCGGCAAAATGACTCGAATTTCCTTCAAAGGTGTTGGAATGCGTGCTAGTGACCTATTAGGACTCATACATACTGATGTATGTGGACCTATGTCAATCACCGCAAGAGATGGCTATAGATATTTTATCACTTTCACGGACGATTTGAGTAGATACGGATATGTCTACTTAATGAATCATAAAAATGAGTCCTTTAAAAAATTCAAGGAATACCAGAATAAAGTTGAGAACCAACTGGGAAGAAAGGTTAAAGCACTCCGTTCAGATCGGGGTGGCGAATATCTTTCAAATGAGTTTGATCAACACCTTAAAGACTGTGGAATAGTTTTACAGTTAACTCCACCTGGAACACCTCAATTAAATGGTGTGTCCGAACGGAGAAATCGAACACTACTTGATATGGTTCGATCTATGATGAGTCACACGGTAGTGCTTGATTCATTATGGGGCTTTGCTCTTTTGTCAGCTGCTCTTATACTTAACCGAAGTTCGTCTAAAGCTGTCGACAAGACTCCATATGAAATGTGGAAGGGAACGGTCCCTAACTTGTCCTTTATTCGGGTTTGGGGCTGCGAGGCTTATGTCAAGTGGAGACACGAGGATAAGATCGGCCCGCGATCGGTCAAGACATACTTTATTGGTTATCCAAAAGGAATGTTTGGTCATTACTTATATTCGCCTACCGAACATCGATTTTTTGTTGCGGCTAGTGCAAAGTTCTTAGAGAAAGAATTTCTCGAGAACAAGTCAAGTAATAGAACCTTCGAGCTGTCGGAGATTTAAAAACCAACAACTGAGGAACAGATGGAGGAAGTTGTTCCTTCAACTGATGATACGGTTAATATTCCTCAGGAACCTAGGAGGTAGGGTAGAGTCTCTAATCCTCCAGACAGATACATTGGTATGGTCGAAGAAAATGACGTTTTACTCCTAGAGAGTAATGAACCCGCTACCTATAAAGGTGCCATGGCCTGTTCCGACTCTAAGCTATGGCTTGAAGCCATGCAATCTGAGATGGACTCCATGTATGAGAATGACGTATGGGATCTTGTTGATTTACCTAACAAGGTACGACCTCTACAGTGCAAATGGCTTTACAAAATAAAGCATTCTGTAGACGGGCAACCAGATACCTATAAGGAACGACTAGTGGCAAAAGGTTTCACTCAAGTGCACGGATTGCATTATGATGAAATTTTTAGACCCGTAGTAATGCTGTGTTCCATTCGGATAATCTTAGCGATTGATGCTTTTCATGAATATGAAATTTGGCAGATGGATGTGAAAACCGCCTTCTTAAACGGTTATTTGGAGGAGGAGTTGTATATGGTGAAACCCGAAGGTTTCATAGATCCTGAAAATCCTAAGAAAGTGTACAAGCTTAAGCGTTCCATTTATGGACTTAAGCAAGCTTCTCGGAGTTGGAATCATTGTTTCGACCAGGTGATAAAAGAGTATGGTTTCACTCGATCGGTCGAGGAACCATGCTTATATATTAATTCGAGTGGGAGCAAGATTGTTTTCTTGATATTGTATGTCGATGACATACTTTTGATTGGGAATGACATTCCTCTCTTATCTTCGGTAAAAGGATGGTTGAAGAACCATTTCCAGATGAAAGATCTGGGTGAGGCACAACGCATATTGGGAATCCGTATCTATCGAGATAGATCACGACGAATGTTATCACTGAGTCAGGAGTCTTATTTGGATAAGATTCATGAAAGGTTCAGCATGACCAACTCCAAGAAGGGAAACCTTCCAATGACGTCTGGGATGCATTTGAGCAAGTCTCAGTCACCCACGACACCTGAAGGGGTTGAACGCATGAGTCGTGTTCCTTATGCATCAGCAATAGGATCAATCATGTATGCCATGATATGCACACGTCCAGACGTGGCATATGCATTGAGTATGACGAGTCGGTACCAAAACAATCCAGGTGAAACACACTGGATAGCTGTTAAAAACATCCTCAAGTACCTACGGAGGACTAAGGATTGGGTATTGACTTATGGAGGAGATACTAAGCTATGTCCAATCGGTTACGCAGATGCTAGCTTCCAAACAGATCGAGATGATTCGAAATCTTAGTCTGGATTCGTCTTCACTCTTAATGGTGCTGCGGTCAGCTGGAAGAGTTCCAAACAGGAAGTTGTAGCATATTCTACTACTGAATCCGAGTACTATGCCGCTTCAGAAGCAGCAAAGGAAGCTATATGGATGCGTCAATTCTTACAAGGACTAACCATAGTTCCTAGTTCAAATGACCCGATCACCATCTATTGTGACAATAGAGGTTCCATCTTCCAGGCTAAGGAGCCTAAGTCTAGCAACAAGTCTTGACATGTACATCGGAAGGTTCACCTGATCAGTGATTACGTGGAGCAAGAGGAGATAGTGATTGACAAGATTGCTTCGGATGACAACATCGCGGACCCTCTCACTAAACCATTGTCATATGATAAGCATGAAGGGCACGTTATTTCCATGGGAATAAACGTGTTCCTGAGTTGTACTAGTTGATTATGGATTCGATACATTATCCTTTTCATATGCTATTTATAACTTCATCGTTTTATTTCATATTTTGTTTTTCATGTGGATTGTACGACAACATTGAACGCCACAAAGTGAACTGAATTACATTATATTTGTTTTGGTCCGTAATCGCCTACATGAGCTGATAACTCTGGCTATTATTTTGTGAAGTTGATTGATGGTGGGTTCAACGAGCCATAAGTCAAACGGTTGGCTGATCGATCACAGATGCGAGTTATAACGATACCTCGTAGGACAATTGTGACAACGTAATGGAGTGCTAAATGTTTAAAAACATTCGGTGCTAGGTTGTGGATTGGACGTCCATTGTGTTCCTAGAGTCGATTCTTTTGACTATCGACTGTCTCTTGAGATTAAGGCAGTTTTTTGGTGACTTTGGTTTCTTTCTCATGGTCGACCGTAACAGGAGGCTAAGCGAGTTTTTTCCGGGTCATTTCATACTCGTGCTTATATCTCAGGATTCGAGTTGAAGAAAATATCCAACCTTTATCGTGTTTAGTTATTTCTCGGGGCCACTCGAGGAGTTGTAATCAAAATGCATGGCCATGCTCGAATGATGATTCGTTTATCAGTTAAGTTACTCTCTAGTCGGGAAAACCACTCTTGATATTGATCACTTGTAAAATACGACCTTTGTGAATACGAATTTTGCAAATTGTTTTACATTGAGTGGGAGAAATTTTAGGATATGAGAATCGGTTATCGCACATACACTTGTGAGGACAAGTGGGAGTTTGTTGGAGCTTGTGTCCTCCACAGTTAGTGTGATAACATATATAAATCCCTTATAGGTTCACAAGGATATACTTAGTATTTTATCAGTTGATTAACGTTTACTTAATAACGGTTGGCTTTCTAGAAGTTTGACGTTATTATCATACTGATGGCGGTGATCAACTGGTCCCTAAAAGTCACACCTAAAGGATGTGTTTGAGAGATGTGATTGTATGAAAATATAATCACATTGATGTCTTATATGACTAAAAGGTTAGTTCATGTATTTGACTAAACAGTTAGTTAATGTGATGATGAGACGATTATTTAAATCAATTAAATAATATTAGCTGAGACGAATTAACTGTTAATTCGTAAATTGAATATAAACTGTTATATTTAATTATTGTATATAATGTTAGCTTAAACGAATTAAGATGTTAATTCGTAATTAAACATAAACGGTTATATTTAATAAGAAAATTATAAATATGCGATATTTATAGTTAATGTATATATTATACAATATTGTCATAATAAATGTTGACAGACTGGTATTGATAAATCGACTGCAAACTGTTATAAGTGAAATTATTAATACATGTCGATATATATGACAATTGATAAATAATACACATAATATACAATTAGACAACAAGCAAAAATAAGAAGATTATATCCTTATTTGTTTTGGTGTTTCACTCGGTCAAAACAAGAAAAAGGAACAAAAATATCTTCCCTCAATCTCTCCTATTTCGGTTATATAGGTGAGTAGGGAGATCATTTTTCTAACCGAATTTTTGACCTAATTTTCTCTCATCAAAAAAACACAAAACCCTAAAAATAATTATCAATTTTTAGGGATCTCTTTCTAGCAAATTGAGGGGCATTTCTCATAGCATCTTGGGTGCAACAATTAGGAGAATGTCAATTCGATATTTGTTCTTAGGCCATATTTGCTAGGACTAAAGGTTAATTCTAAATCTCTAGTTTTTGTTCATGCAATTTCATTTATGACTCGTATTTTCATAATTATAATTTCGTTATAATCCGAAAATTTCTAGAGGAGGTATACCGATATTTCCCACATGTTTAACATTCTTTTGTTGTTTCAATTGCTTTCCACCAGATTTCGAAGGAATTCTCCTTGCATGCTTTGATTTAGTTTTACTCGATGAATTACGTGCCATTATGTTGAAAATCAAGCGAAAATTGATGCCCTAGAGGAAGAAAAGTATGTCTGCGTAGGGTTCATCCTCCTTCTCTTTCTATCTCTACGGTTTATTCCGCTTCTGAGTTGTTCTTATTTCACTTATGCAATCTCATTTTTATTCACAAATCATAAAAATGAGTTTTATGCATTATTCAAAGATCTAAAAAAAAAATATCTCCATTACTAGAGTAGTAATAGTAATATTATTAGATCACTATTTTAAGGTTACTAGTACTTAAAATACCTAGTTAGTATTTGTACTAGTGGTTAGGGTAAGTCTTGGGTGTAACAAAATGAGGTTTTATACATTTGAAAACTTGGTTTTTGGAGGATCATCCTTTTACTATTAAGCTCAAGAACAAGTCAAGGAAGATGTCCTTACTTGTGCCCTATTTCGAACCATTTCCGCAATGTAACGAAATCGATTTTCTTCCTTTTTTTATTTTATTTAGTTATGCATGCACTAAATCTTAATGAACTTAAGTTAAAATGTTAATTAGTTCACTATAAGAAATGTCTTATAAGAGGTATATGAACCTAACAATTGGTATCAGAGCATAGGATTTTGTATGCATAATCGATTTATAGTTTTTTCGAGTTATTAGTAACTTAATTAAAACTAAAAATTTGTGATTTATTAGATAAAGCCATGAAATATTGATGCATGTTGTATATTCTGGTCCTAAAATGTTTTTAGGTCATTTTTATGATTTATGGTATTTTATTGCTCATTTTAATGATTTTTAGCTATTTTATTACATTTTAATGACTAAAATGGTATTTAAAATGCTAAAAATAGTTATACTTAGTTTCTAACCTTGAAATTTTTATATGACCTCACATGCATATTTTACTTATTGTATGTAAAACTTCGTATAAATTTGATTTATTTTGCATGATTTATGATTTCTATGAGATAAAAATGGATTAAAAGGAGGTAAAATGGTTAAAAATAGTTAAACTTCGAAATAGGCCATTAAATTTTAATATGTTGTCACATGCATATTTTACTCACTGTGTGTAAAATTTAAAATGAACTTGATTCATTTTGCATGATTTATGAATTTTTAGAGTAAAAATAACATAAATAGTGACTATTTTAGCAAAATTAGCTAAAACAAATTACATGGCATGAGAAAATTATTTTAGGTTTCATTTATATCCTAATTAGAAGATCTAAAGTTATAAAATTGATTAGATTAATTTTTGTATACTTTAGATGTTTTATTTGATAAAACCGATAAATCGCAATTAAGTTTTTTCTCGAGATAAATTCGAAAATTTTAACCATGTTTTTTGACATTATGAGTGTCATGGATATATTCCAGAATGTTCAAAAATTTAAAATTCAAATTTTGATATTATTGTAATTTAATTTGGATTTATTTCATAAATGTTATGAGTTTAGGGTCAAAATGAGTATGAAATTATGTCAAGTTGAATTATTGTCAAAAAATTGAGTAATGACTAATTTTTGAGACCTAAGAGTGTTAGATAATTAACTTGGACTAAAATTAGATTTTAGTATTAATTTATGATTTTAATAAGTTAAAAATCGTGCATTTCCAAAAAACCGGGTTATATAATCAATATAAGTTAAATAGGGCGATTTGGCACATATTTTGGCATGATAGAAACATATTATAATGCTGCATATTTCATTGTTGAATGTCATATTTTATTTATGTAATTTTGAATTATGTAATTTTATCTTAGTATGGCCTTAGTTTTTTAATCGATATTACCCGTAACGTAAGGGGATATTGATTCGGTTCTAATTTAATGTGATCTCGTATCACTTTTATCTTTACTAGTTTTTCATATTACAAATGTATAATAGGAATAGCTATGTATTTTATTATTATTTAATTCCGAAGTTCCTTCAAGACAGTGCCATTCGGAAAGGCGTTCCAACGAAGACGGTGTTCTAGGGAGGCGTGCCACTTGAAGATTCAAGGGATCAAAGGAGTTGGTTCCCAAATTTTTAATAGATTATTTGATTTTCTATTTTAGATGGCCATACTAGGAATTTATTATTTGCTTTGCATTTCTTTTAATATGTTGCATGCATTGCCAAATCGCCATAACAACACATGCATGTCATATCGAGTTTTCGACCGTGTCAATTAAAATTATCGATAATTCGACCTTTTAGCTCACTTAAAATTGATAGATAATAAATTGACATGACCTCTCACTGATTTTAAAATTGAGATTAGCCTTACCAAATAGTAGGAGCCATGAATCCCCGTGACATTTGGGGTAGGTTCGGTTTTCCCAAGGTGCCTTCATTTATCATTGGGTAAGTGGGGTAATAAAACGTTATTACGCGCGAAATTTGGTTGGTCTCAACGGGATATTATGACTAGTCTTATGTTCCGAGGCTAGAGATGTGTTTTATGAAAAACATCGACCGAGAGTTCTAAAGTAGAATCAATTAAAGAGTTAATTCACCAAATTTTTATAAGTATGGGATATATCGGTTTCCCCGTGCCCATATTTGTATAAAGATGGATCTCGGAATCATTTATTATAGATGGGTAGAGGTCACTATATAAATGCTATACTTGTATTTACAAGTATTATAACGATAAATGTTAATTGTTTCCTTCATCTCCATTTTTGTAGTTATTTATCCGCAATGGATTCATCTAATACTCTTACACCAATCACTATTAATTCATGGCTCCAATCATTCAATGAAAAATGCTCCTTGTATGACAATGACACGACTAGAGAACTACGCTTTGGCATTGGAGAGGATGGAAATATTTGCTCCCTTACCACTTCCACACCTCCCACCCCCATATTCATGCCGACCTCTTTGGTAAGAGCTTCTTGTGAGGGGAATCTCACAAATTCCATGTCATCCTTGTTTGTAGAAGCAAGAAGAAATATTATATTGAGTGGGAGTTCTAGCAAGAATGTCCTTGCAACTGAAAGGAGTAATGGTATTATTAAAGGAAAGGAAAAGAAGGGTAAGAAACCCAAACCCGATAATGGATTGGAAGTGGATAGTGAGACTACCACAACCAAAACCAAGAAGGGTGCCCAATCCTACGATAAATGTCATTATTGTAATGTCATGGGCCATTGGAAGCGAAATTTCCCCAAATATTTGGCAAATATCAAAGCTGGAATTATCACTCCAGTCGGGGTTAAGTAATGTGGAAGCACTTAGCAAGGGTGACGTGGATCTCCGATTAGCAAAATGGATCTAGAGTAGCCGCCATTTCAAAGGGAACCTATGTGATCGCCTTAGCTAAAGTGATTTTAAGTTGCATATACATAATTGTTATTATGTACCCACTTTGTCTAAAAACATTATTTCCATTTCTATGTTAGACATGGAAGGATTTTTCTTTTGCCATCAAAAACAATCATTGTATTTTGTTGAAAATGTCTTGACCGTGAGCCAAGCCACTTCTATAAATGGTATTTATGTTTTAGACACTTTCAACTGAACTAAATATGTCTATAACATACAATCCAAAAGACTCATAACAAGTGATCCAAATGCTTCGTACATTTGGCTTTTTCGATTAGGTCACATAAATGAGAAACGCATTAAAAGGCTAGTGTCGACTGGATTTATTGGACCATTTGATTTTTAATCATATGGAACATGCGAATCTTGTCTCCTTCGCAAAATGATTCGTACTCCCTTTAGTGGTAAAGGGACATTTGAGAAATTTAAAGAATTTCTAAATGACATAGAGAACCAATTGAACAAAAGTATTAAAGCATTACGATCCGATCGTGGTTGCAAATATCTAAGTAATGAATTTGATTTATTATATATGGATTATGACCTTGTGTCACTACCCATAAGATCAAACTAATATGAGTCGGGTTGAGTTGTCGAACTCACTTTTGGGGATTTGCAATCCAAAACAGACACATTATTTTAAATGAAGGGTCAACCTGGAGATACCTAAAATAGCAAGTCTATTTAACAAATGACATGGATCAGACTCCTATATTACATGAATCAAGCTGCCATAATAGAGATGGTCTATTTATGAGCTAACACGTCAATCTAGATGAACTTGTATTACTTCACCATATATGTTTGTGGCTCACAAGCTATCTCTTAAGAAGATAGAAGTATTTCTAAGAGATAGAGTGGGAGTAGATCGTCATAAACATGTCTTATAGTTAATGTGTTACTTTTTGAAAGTAATGGAACTATAATCTATTGAGATAGAGTGGGAGTAAATTATACATGTCTTATTGTTAATGTGTTACTTTTCGAAAGTAATGGAATTATGACCTATTGAATGATCAATTGCGAGTAGCCCCAAATCGACTTTGTTGCATAAAAGCCATAGCATTACAATTCAAAAAAAAAAATTACTCAAGAGTATATTTACTTTAAGGCGATGGTCTCTTTAAAGTAAATAGAGCTTTAGAGTACCTAAAAGCATAGATTGACATGAAGATGTTAATCAAGATAAATCATGTTAGGAATTGGCACATTTCATTTTGATAAAGAATGGAAAATGATATAAAAAATTCGCTTTTCTAGAATGGGAATTTATAGAAGGATGTGTACGGAACACAAAACCTTAGATAAAAGATCTAAGAATCCTAACATATTATGCAAAGCTTACTTAAGCGATCCTAGAATGGTCTTAAGCAAGCTTCAAGGGATTGTAATAATCGTACTTTTCGTTCATGTGATAATTAAGAATGGTTTCATTCACATTGTTGAAGGATCATGTTTATACATGAAGTTAAGTAGGAGCCAGAATTATTTTTTCCCATGTCTTATATGTTGATAACATATTACTCATTGAGAATAAAGTACCAATGCTCTCCCTTGTGAAAGAGTGATTGGGAGACTAGGAAAAGGTGCAATGTATTCTGGATTTTCGAATCTATGTGTTAAATTTGAGAGAATATTGGCACTTAGATAAGTATCCTATATTAATAAGATTCTTTTAACATCAACAAGGTTGAGTAGGTTATTCATATTGATGAAAGTGGAATACTATGATAGAGTCATAGTCATTCATTGAACCTAAATAAGTTGTTGATCACATGAAATAAATTGCTAATGTTTCCGCCATTAGAACGATCATGTATACAATTATATGCACATGCCGTGATGAATCATATGCTTGGAGCATAAAAAGTCAATAACAAGTTAATTCAAATGAAGGTCTTTTGAAAGCCTTGAAGAACATCCTTTAAGATTCTTCAAGAGAATTGGGGATTCGTTCTTATGTTTGGATGATATACTAAGTTGTGTGTTGAAGGGTTGCACAAACTTTAGTTTCCAAACCTATAAGGATTTATCGAAATCCTAGGCTGATTTTATTGACTTAGGAGTAAGTGACTAGAAAATTGTTTTAGCTTCAACCATTGCAAGTTCTACAAACAGAATCTAAGTACAATGTGATAAGATGGTCAACGTAGGGAATGCCAGTAGATTACTCTACCAAAGACTTTATCACAAGTTATATGATAACAATGGGAGCATCCTCCAAGTAGAAGAACCCAAGTCTAGTAATAAGACTAGACATTTACTTAGATAAATTCATGTCATTAGAAATAACATTGAATATAAGGAAAT
This sequence comes from Silene latifolia, assembly GCF_048544455.1. Classification (NCBI taxonomy): domain Eukaryota; kingdom Viridiplantae; phylum Streptophyta; class Magnoliopsida; order Caryophyllales; family Caryophyllaceae; genus Silene; species Silene latifolia. Next base: position 43,015,398 of record NC_133531.1, read on the forward strand.
AACAATCCATAAAGTTGGAATGTATGGATACATGGTATATCCACTTACCAAGCTTTTATTATATTTTAACTAGTGTAAAAGGTACACCATAGATTATAAGATATGAAGTAGTAATAGGGTATTGACTATTCATATATGATAATCGCATTTATCGTTTGAGTTTCTTTAAACTTATCCATTACTATGTTATATCCAAATGGGTTGTTGAGACAATATTGAACCCCATTGAAGTGAACTGGATAGACATAGTATGCGCCCCTGGTTACTTATAGGAGGTGACGTCTCTAAGTGACTAGAATGTGATTCGATTGATGGCAAGTTCAAGTGCCATAGGTGATACCGTCGCTTAGTACCAAAAATAAATACCTAAAACAACTAACAGAAGCTAGCGGAAGTAGGGTCGATCTCCACAGGGAGATGGGAAAATGCCTGCTAAACTAAGTCCGTCTGAGTAACTATTTCTTGGGGGTTTTAATGGTTGTTCTAATCTAAGGAGATCAAAAGAGAGAAATAAAGTAAGAGAAATAAAGAAGAGAGTTCGATGAGAGCCAAGTAAGAGAAACAGCTAAGACAGTCGGTTCACCATGATTCTTAAGAAATGTAGTCTAGGGTCTTAGGTCAATGCAAATTCGATCTACAGGGTAGTGAAAAGGTCCTTCCGGTCCGCTATTCGCCCTAAAACAATTCTAACTTAGCTTCCGCCCTCATTAGAATGCCCTAATGTTCGCTACAGGTCTTACCTATTCCAATCTTCCGATCCAAGTCAAGGTGAACCGAGATTAATTATCTGATTGCGTCGACTCAAGTAGACAAGAACAATTATAAGCAGCGATTAACAACATAGATCTAATTCACATCAAGTTCTAATCCCCTATTCATAATTCCCTTAAAATCATGGCTCCCCTATGTCTTAGCAAAGGAGATTAGCTATGCATGACTATTGAATGAACAATAACAACACATAAACTAGAAGAAATTAACATAGTAAAAGTTCAAGAAGAGAGTAACAAGAATAAAGATTCAAAGAATGAAAGCAATAAAAAAAAGTAATTAATTAAAGATTAAGAGTGTAGAGTACCGATTACAGAGAGGGAGATAATCAATAATTAGGGTTCCAAGCATAAAGTTCTAAGAGAAAAATAGAAAGAGTAGTCGAAGAAGAGAGGAAAAGGATAGAGAGAGAGGTGTTATGACTGCCGTCATAATTATTTATCCTAATTACAAAAAGGGCAGTCTCGAGAATAACTCAAGATCCGCATAAAAGACCAAAGCTCCCGATCGAGTAGAATTAAACTACTCGATCGAGGACAAAACTTGACAAAATAGTTCGATCGAGTAAACATGGCTCTCGATCGAAGACTCCATAGAATAGCTATCTCGATCGAGTAAAGGCAGAGCTCGATCGAGTGATTTCTGAAGGATAAAGCATTCGATCGACCATCATGAGTAGCAAAATGGATCGATCGAGCTATATAAGCACGGGTGGACTCCTTAACACCTTCCGAAGCCATTCCACGCATCCCTAAATGACAGATTCTGAGTTCTGATTCCTTGTTCTCCAAAATGCATGAGATTAGGACAAGTTCCGGCTTGATTTCGCTCCTTTCTGGTTCGAACCTGCAATTTATACAAGACAAACCAAAGTAGACAATTCGGGGGCTTTTGTAGCCAGATGCCACGTAAATAACAAGGAAATGCGTGTAAAAATGTGGGAAAAACCTTATATAAAATACACGCATCAATAGGGTCATATTGGATGACTAGTCGATTACATAGACAGACTGTATGAGACACTCTGTCGGGCAGTGACCGCTTATAGAGTTCTGGAAATTCATAAAGCCTGGTCATGGCAAGAGCTACTATAGTATTCTTATGAGTCAATTATTTTGACTAGAGACTATTCGCCCAAGTTGGCACAAGTTTCTAATTGGCTTTCATTTATACTCTACGACTGTCGTAACTGAAGTCAAATGAGTGTATTTTGGGTCATGATGATCTGTGGCTAAACGAAGGGAATAGTGCGATAGGAATTGTCCACCCCGTTGTCAGGTTTGTTTGAAATCTCAGGGCCACTCGAGGAGTAGTGAACTGAAAATGCGTGGCCACGCTCGAAAGGTATCTACGGTAGATAATTTCGGTCAGACAGTTACTCTGCAGATTGAGGAAACCACTCAAGATATGATCAAATGCAAGTACGACCTGTAAGACACCTTGAATTAAGTGGGAGATTGTAATAGGATATGAGAATTGGTGACGCACACTTGTCTCGGACAAGTGGGAGATTGTTGGAGTATGTGTCCTCAACAATAGTGCGATCACATGTTTAAATCTCAAATTAAGAATACATAAGGGATGATTCATTATATAGTCAACTGATCAACATTAATAGGTAATGATTAGCTAACTAGAGTTTAACATTACCGTCGTTTGACGGTGGTGATCATTTTAATCCCTTTAGGTCACACCTATAGGACGATTCCCAAACCGTAAAGTTAATCAATTGTATGACGATACAGATTAATTAATTCCTTAAAATTGAACAAGTTTAATTTATAAGTGAGAGTAATGCATCTTATTGTAATGTGATTAAATAAGATTCAATTTAGTAATTATGATGTTATATTACTAAAATTGATCGATGTTTACAAAACATATGAAATAAGAACTATTAGTTAGTTATAATTACAATATGTTGTAGATTATGTTAACTAATCATAAAATGACCCATTTTACATACTTGTAATTGAGAATTGCCAGTCAAATTGTTAAATGTGAATTATTTATAATGAAATAATGTTTAATTTGTTAAACATACATATATGTGACTAATAACAAGTTACATGTCACATATCCCACATGATACAATTGACAAAACACATTTTGTAAAATGGAAGTCCATTTTAAATGGAGGGGGCCGGTTTTGGTAGTAGTGGGAGGGTAATGATGTCTGTTCTTTTCTATACAAGAAACATAATCATTCCCCTACTAACCTACACCCTAGCTATGCTCTTGAGAAGGCAAATAAAGCAAGCATGCTTCCCTCTTTTCTCCCACCCAAAACCACCACCACCACTACTCATATAATAATGTGAGTTGTTCTTATTTCACTTATGCAATCTCATTTTTATTCGCACATCATAAAAATTAGTTTTATGCATTGTTCAAAGATCTAAAAATAAAATCTCTCCATTACTAGAGTAGTAATAGAAATATTATTACATCACTATTTTAAGGTTACTAGTACTTAAAATACCTAGTTAGTATTTGTACTAGTGGTTAGGGTAAGTCTTGGATGCAACAAAAGGAGGTTTTCTACATTTGAAAACTTGGTTTTTGGAGGATCATCCTTTTACTATTAAGCTCAAGAACAAGTCAAGGAACGTGTCCTTACTTGTGCCCTATTTCAAACCATTTCCGCAATGTAAGGAAATCGATTTTCTTCCTTTCTTATTTTATTTAGCTATGCATGCACTAGATCTTAATGAACTTAAGTAAAAATGTTAATTAGTTCACTATAAGAAATGTCTTATAAGAGGTATATGAACCTAACACATACAAATATAGGGCACTCTCCCTTACCTTGTCCCACCACTCTCCCGCAGCATCTCTCAAGTAGAACGTAGCTTGTTCCACTTTGAAGTCCTCGGGACAGTGAACCACAATTAAGATGTTCTCCATCTCCCTATGCCAATTGTCGAGCAAAATTGGCGCACCGGTACCCATATATTCTTTTGGGTTGAAGTGGGCTATCATAGTGCTCATCTTGGCAAAGTCTACCCCAACTTCTTTTTCTTTCCCAAACTTCTTTAGGGCATCGGTTAGCGTATCATGATGCTCAAGCATCTTAACTATCTCATCTACACTTATCTCTTACGCCCTAGTGTACAAAGCAGATCTCTTTGGCGGCATCTTTAAGCTATAAGAGGAGAGACAAAGGTAAACACATAGTCCACGGCTCAAAGCATAAACGACCAATACAGCTTAAACTCGATCGAGTAACTTCACCCACTCGATCGAGTAGAGGTCACTCGATTGAGTTGCCCACTTACTCAATCGAGTGCCTCGACTCTAGAACCTGACCAGAACGTACCACAAAACACACTCGATCGAGCCCCTCACACACTCGATCGAGTACTCCTCTTACTCGATCGAGTTCCCCAAAAAACAGCTACTGCCTAAAGATCGTCATATAACCCACTCGACCGAGCTCAGCCAACTCGATCGAGTATCCCCCACTCGATCGAGTCATGATGACTTTCTAGCTACCCGCATGCTTGAAATTAACAACCCTTTTTTTTTCGGAACGGCATATATATATATATATACATATACATATATATATATATATATATATATATATATATATATATATATATATATATATATATATATATATATAGGGTCGGGGTCGGTGCGAACTAAAGTACGGTGCGAACCGTATTTAACTAAATCTTAACCGTTAAATCTAATTCGATTAGCACTGCTACTATTAAAACCAAATATATCCTCACAATCACACGTCACTTTCTCACTCCAAACTCAACCCCAGACCTCCCTTCATACTTCGTAGTTATCTACCATCGTCATCCCGTCGCTGCCTCCGACGACGCAAACATCAACCACCCTGCGACCACCGGTAAAGTCGTCATCCTCACTATCCCCAATTCATCACATGCCTCTCCCATTTTTTTTCTTTTTTAGCAAATTTATCACAACATTGAATTAAGTATACTAGATCTATTCATTTATAGCCAAAATTTGAAAAAACTAATTCCATTTGATGCTTCTGCTGATTATTCGGAGTCGAAAATGTACATCGTGAGTCCATAAAGTCGCCAGTGACAAGAAAGCGAAGGCCACCGAAATTCAAAAGAGTGCAATGGCGAATGTCCATGGTGATTGGTGTTGTCGGCGTCGCTGTGATGGGGTGCGTAATGGTCGAGTTTCTAGTAGGCTTGGGTATGATGGATCTAGGATTATCTTGGCTGGAAGCTTGTGCAGTGTTGTCGTTGTCGCTGGTCGAGTTTCGAGTTACCGACGCTGGTTTGGTTGTCGCCGTCGACAATGGTGGTTATGGATAAAGGTGGGGTGAGTAATGGTAGTAGGGGCGACCTTGATGTGGTTACTTTGATGTGGTTGATGTGGAGGCAGTGGTGATACTGTAGTGTGTATAGTGTTAGTTGAGAATGGTGCGATGTTGGGAGTGGTCGGGTGGACACACAAATAATGATACAAGATACACCATTAATACTCTAGATATATCAATTTGTGCATCTGGAGAACCAATATATGTATCTAGAGTTTTTAATATGTGTATCATGGGGTTCTTTTTTGTTGGTTGTGGTGGATGTATGTACCACAGGAAAAGGCACATAGCTAGTTTTGCAAAGGAAAATATTTGTATATGCATATGCGTATGGATTATGCAAATGTAGTGTGTTAACTTATCATTGTTAATTGTTAGCTTAAATGAGTGTATATATAGTTAGCTAAAGATATTTAATTAGTAATTTAAAGGAGCGTATTTAGCAACTTAAAGAAATGTATCTAGTAATTTAAAGAAGTGTGTCTAGCAACTTAAAGAAATGTATCTAGCAATTTAAACGAGTGTATCTAGCAACTTAAAGAAGTGTAACTAGCAATTTAAAGGACTGTATTTAGCTAGCTAAAGGCATGTATCTAGAAACTTAAAGAATTGTATCTAACTAGCTAGAGATATGTATCTAGTAATTTTAACGAGTGTATCTAGCTAGCTTGAGGTATGTATCTAGCAACTTAGAGGAGTGCATCTAGCTAACTAACTGTATGTATATACAAATTTAAAGAAGCGTCTTTACTATTTAGCTAGCTAGATGTATCACTAATACAATCGCATACTGGCTGAAAATTGATTAATGGGAGTTTGGCTTACTCTACCATATTCCAATTTCCCATAAATAACCTCACTGTGTATGAGATACTGAACACCTTGTTTGTTACACTCAAGAGTAAGGTGAACATGGTTTGAGCTGTACTCCTCCCAGCCCGTCAATCCGGTTACAATATCACTTGGCTAGAAATCAACAACATCTGAAGCAAAGACTTTGGAAATACCAAGTACTTCAATTGACTTTCGAAATGCCAAGTCCTTTTCGACAGGAAATTGGAAAATCACAATTTTTTAGAAGTTTGAAATAAGTAACTCGCCGGAGAAAGGAGATGCGCCGGAATATCAGAATTAGATGGCGAGTAGGATGGAGTGAGACGCCGGAAAAGGGAAGTGGTGGCCGGAGGAATGAGAGTGTTATTGTCGGCGGTTGAAACAGATTCTAGTGAGAGGGAAAGACAGGTATGGTGAGTGAGCTGGTCGGCTGACGTCGCCGGAAATTGATGGTGTCGTCCTCGAGTCGGTACGCGCAGCTAGTAAGAGTGCAGTGAAACTCCGGTGGTGGAATCGATGTCGATCGTATAAATTGAGAGCAGTGTAGTTGTATCATTGTAGAAACTTGGTGGGTCGTGTGTGGATGGGCTGGAATTAGAGGTGTGCTGGCATTGTCGGTGTCGGAGATACGCCGGCGTGATGTCTGGTAGAGAAGAAGTAGTAGGTGAGTGGAAGTTGTGGGATTGTGTAATGCGTAGAAAAATTAAAAGGAAGTTTAATATGTGAGTAGGTGGGGACCTTTAATTTGGCTAAAGATACCTGATTAAGTTAGTTCGTAAGTTTGCACCGAACTTTAGGTTCGCACAGGATCCTATTTCTATATATATATATACATATATATATATATACATATATATATATATATATATACATATATATATATATATGTACATATATATATATATGTACATATATATATATATATGTACATATATATATATATATATATATATATATATATATATATATATATATACATATACGTAAACGCAACATCATATTCACATGTTTCTATAATGCCACATTATAAATCATCCATCATGCAACTTCATTATTCACAACAACATATCATCATATGAACTATTCACCTTTCCACCACATTCTCTATCCCTCCACAACATTTATCTAACAAGTCCATACAACACATCATCCATCATATATCATAGAACATTAGTAAGCACATAGAGATCCCATGACACCTCATAGTAACCGGTTTAATTAAAGTTGTAGGGCGAGTTCGCGACTTTAGGACGTCTCCCAAGACTGTGCATTAGCTCCTAACAACTGCTACCCGGGTTCATTTTATTTTGACTCCCTAGATTCATTAGGTTCATTAGCTACAGGTTCCAAAATTGTCGCTCTGATACCACTTTATAACACCCCCATACACCAAGGTGCCTTACCAAGACCATCTAATGCATAGAAGTACTACCATCTCGGTTACCCGAGGCATAGTAATCAAAAGTGACCATCAAGATACATAAATTAAGTAAATGAATTTAAGTGATTACATCAAAATCCCAAAACTGTCTAATGAAATACAAGTGTTCCAAAAATATCAAACCAACTAAAAGGAAACTAAGTTCAAGATGTTGGAATATGTGTCCTCCGACAATAATGCGATCACAACTGTCGATCATAATGATCACATGTTTAAGTCTCATTTTAAAGAATACAATTGGGAAGTAATATTTTACTGTCAACTGGTCCACACATATCGGTAATGATTGGCTGACTAGAGTTTGACATTACATCGTGCTCGACAAACTGGTGATCGATTGATCCCCTTAGGTCATACCTAAAGAGTAACACTCTTAATTGATTATTTAATTGATCGTATGACGATACGGGTTGATTAAATTACTTAAAATTGACGGACGATTTTGGAAGTAATATGTACGTATCTCATTATAATTTGATTAAATAAGATACGGTCTAAGTGATCGAATTGTTTTATTACTTAGATGAAATTATTGTTTAAGGAAACAATTGCATTTGAATGAATAATTTATTATAAATACAAGATGTTGTGATTTATAATTGGTAAAATATTTTGGTACAAGTAATTATGAATTACTAAGTCGATTTTGTATATGATGTATTTTTATTAATGCGTTGATTTTTAATATGTTAAAAATACATAACAATTTTACATGACATGTGACATGTGACAAATTGACAAATTGACAAAGATAAAATGAAATCCATTTTATCTCAATATGACCGAAATAATGGGGTGTTTTAGGAAATTATTATGTAAATTTACTAAGTGGTAAACATAATCATATTTGCCTAAAACTAGCCATGTAAACCTAGTGCCTCTTGTGAAGAGCACATTGCTCATGCATTGGCCCTCTAATCCCCTTCCCCTACCCGGTTTTGTGAGAAGAAATACCATGGGTTTTTTCTCTAATTTTTACCTTATACATTACATCAAATGAAAAAGAATTATTCATTCATTCAGCATCTAAAAATAAGAGTTTTTAGAGAGATAAATTCTTCCTCTTTCTCCCTTTCTCTTACCCGAAATATTAAGAGAACAAAATAATATTTTGGTCAATTTTATTCAAAATTAATATTGTTCTAGTAATAATAATATTAATTTTATTAAGTAGTTATCTTGGGTATTATTCCTTGGGAGGGATTCTCTACTTGAATCCGTGTTCTTCCATTTTAGGAGTGCTCAAGAACAAGTAAGAAGGAGATCTTACTTGTGCCCAATAATCCGAAATCTTCAATGTAAGATGATAATTTCTTTCTTATACTTTTATTGTTTGCATGCATAAGATCATCATTTAATTTTATGACTAAATTAAAATTAAAACATATATGAATATGTTAATAAATGAGATATAAATTTCTAACAAGCGGTATCAAGAGTCTTTGGTTGTTTGCATGCAAATCGGTTATAGTGTTTCCGAGTTATACGATTAACATATAAAACTAATAAATTTGTGTTATTATGATATATCACGAAATAAATTATGCATGTTAAAGTTTCTGATCCTAAAATGTATTTAGGATATTTTGGTTAATTTATGGATTTTTATTGTTCATCTTATATAATAATGGCATTAAAAATGTGATTTTATGATTAAAATGTCATTTTCGGACTAAAATTAGCTAAACTTCGAATTTTACAGTTGTTTTTGGATATGTTATCACATGTATTATTTTTAGATGACTTGTAGATTTTCAGATTTTTTGGAGTTTTTATGCTCGAAATATGAATTTTTCATGATAAAAATCGAATTTAAATGAAATATAGGTTAATATGAGAAATATTTCGAATCTCGTCATATAAATTTAGTATGTTTTCACATGCAATTTTAAAAGATGTGTGTAAAATAATAGGTTATTATGAAGTCTTTATGCATGATTTATGAATTTTTGATGAAAAATAGCATAAATAGTGACCTTAATTAGTGAATAATTGCTAAAACATACTTCATGACTAAGGAAAAACGTCACATGTTGTATTTTATTACCTATTTCAGATCTAAAATTGAAAAGTTGATAAATATAGTTTTTCTCATGTTTTTATGATTATATTTGATAAATCCGATAAACCGCAACATTGTTTTTCCCGATAAATTTCGAAATTTTTAACCTAAGTTTTTGAACATTATGAGTGTCATGGTATTTTTCCAGAATCTTCATGAGTTTAAAATTTCAAATTTTGTATTTATTTGAAATTTTTATGATTTATTTGGAGTTTATAGCATTTTATTGAAATTTTGGGTCCATTAATGAACAATTTTAAGAAATATAAGTTAATTATAGTCAAATATGTTAGTGGAGACTAATTTTGAGTCCTAAGTTGGTTAGGATAATTAAATTATGCATAACTATGATTTTATGTAATTTATTGTGATTTTAAAAGGTTGAATCACGCAAATTCGTAAAAACCGTTTAATATACGATATTGGCTCCTTAAAGGCGATTTAGCATAAAATTGGGCATGTTCATACATATTATAATGCTGCATTTTATTTATGATTGTCATAATTTTATTTTATGTATTTTTGAATTATGTAGTTTTTTTACTTAGTATGGCCTTAGTTTTTTTAATTGTTATTACCCGAAATGTATGGGAATATCCATCCGGTTGTAATTTATTGTGATCTCGTATCACCGTTTTGTAATTTAATAGATTTATTTTATTTTAATTACAAATGTATAATAGGAAATTATGTAATTTGTTATGTAATTTATTTATTCCGGAGTTTCTTGAAGACGGTGTCACTCAAGAAGGCGATACATAAAGACGGTGTTACCTCGAGATGCGTGCCAAAAACCGAAGTTCAAGGGACCAATGGATTTGGTTTCCGAATATGTAATAGTTAATTAGATTTTCTATTTTAGGAAGGCCATACTAGGATTTAATTTATGCTTTGCATTTTATTTATATGTTGCATGCATCGCTAAATCGCCATAACAAAAACATGCATTGTCATTCTAATCGAGTTTATCGACCGTGTCAATTAAAATTATCGTAGTTCACCGCTTTAGTTCACTTAAAACGTGATAGATAATAAATTGACATGACCTCTCGCTAAAATAATCAATTGAGACATAGCCTTATCAAATAGTAGAAACCATGAAAATCTATTTCGCGAGGGAGTGCACTCGACCACCCCGGGGTACAAACCTTGTTACGTAGGGGAAGTGGGTGATAAATGTCTATCCACCTAATTCATGTTGATGAGGATTTCATCGGCTACCCCGTGCCCAAGTTAATGTGAATTTGGATCATGGACACATTTATTCGAAATTTGGATTGACCTCAACGGAAGTATTCGTGACCATAGTCGCATGTGTTTCGGGCTTTAGATAAACATTAGAGTAATTTTATAGACCAAGAGTTCTAAAAGTAGAATCGATTAAAAAGTTAATCCACCGAGTTATATTGATAAGGGTTTCATCGGCTACCCCGTGCCTAAGTTGATATGAATTTGGGTCTTGGAATCATTTATCTAAGTTGGGTAGAGGTCACTAGATAAATGCAATAAAATTTATTTAAATTAATATTTTTACGAGTATTATTATTATTTTGAAAACGACATATGTTTTATTCCTTCTATATTTTATTTTGTAGACCGCTTCTATTTCTCATAAAAAATGGTCACTCCAAACCCAAATGCGACACCTCTCACTAATACTTCATGGCTCCGATCCTTCATGGATCGTTGTAAACTTGAAAAGAATGGGTCAAATTTCTCCGATTGGGATGCCCAACTCAAATTAGCCGCCCAAGGTGACGACAAGCTTCGTTACCTCACCGAGGCCTCTCCACCCGAACCTAATGCTAGGTCGAGTGCCGCTACTAGGGAAGCATATGAGGCTTACCACAAGGAGTCCGCCGCAATGAAAAATGTGTTGATCTTTGCAATGGAGATGGATCTCCAAAGGAGAGCCTTTAAGATGGGCACCGCTAATGAAATCTATTCCAAGCTTGTGACAATGTTTTCACAAACTCCGCGGATCGTCCAATATGAGGCGGCCGCGGCATTCTTTGACTTCGACTTCAAAGAGGGCCAAAAGGTTAGCCCTCACGTGCTCAAATTGATGGAGCTAGCCGAGACCTTGAAGATTCAAAAGGTTGAAATCCCCAAAGAACTCATTGTAGATAGGATTCTACACTCCTTATTCAAAGTCAAAGCGTATGTTCAATTCCGGGTGAATTTTAACATGCAAGACAAGGACGTGTCTCTTGAAGAGTTGCACAAGTTATTTGTGCAAGCCGAAAGAGACATGGGGTTAAATGTTAACCCACCTAAGGATGTGCTTAACATTAGCACCAAAAGCAAGGGGAAGTTCAAGAAGAATGGGAAGAAGGGTAAGAAGCAAGTTCCCACTTTCACCAAAGCTAAGACTTATGAAGCTAGCACTTCCAAGATCAAGAAGGGTCCTCTTGATAAATGCCATTATTGTAATGGTGTTGGACATTGGAAAAGAAATTGTTCCAAATATCTTGGTGACATTAAAGCTGGAAAGATCACTCCAGTAGGTAAATGACTATCCTTTCTTTTATGTTTCTAATTCAACTATGGTATTGTGATACAAAGTTGTGATAATGTATCCCCTTTTTATTGTAAATAGGGCCTCCACCAAGCAAGGAAAAGGGAAAAGAAAAGCAAGCTTGATAAACCATCAAGAAGCTAGGAGTAGCTTCCATGAAGCTTGGCTTTTTATTGTCTTATTTTAATTTATGTTTCGGATTTTAGAACCTTTTGATTTCCGTGTTCTACATGGAAATGTATTTTGGATAATGGTTATATTTTGGATAATGGTGGCTTGGTTTGCAACCCAAGTCACCCGTTTTATCGTATTTTATCCTTGTTCTAAAATTCGTCTTTATCCGCTTGCTCATAGAAACATATGATCATTCACTTAAAGTGATCTAATAGACAACTATAATGATGGGATTCATTATATGTCCACAAGTTTAAGGCTTGTGTATGATCAATTATAAAGTGATGATTGAGTTGATGAACTCTCCTAAAGGAATGTCAATCACCAAGTACACTTATCAAATTTAAAACAATTAGTTAACCTATGAGATAGTCCTCCTTATACTTCAAAATTATTATTTGTGTCTCATAAGCTATCTTTGAATCTCTAGTGTATTCATTCGAAAGATAGAGTGGGAGAAAATAAAGACACAAAGAACACCAAGCAAAATTTGTGTACTTGTGTAAATGAGATCTACGCAAGAAAGAATGATTTGTATACCTATACAGATAGTATACTCGAATAGATGAGATCTATGGTCTCGAATAGATGATATCTACATGAGAAAAGAGACCAAGTGAAGTAATCAAAAGAATATGTTCTCAAGATAACTACACGAGGAGACCAAAAGAAGGTTTTGGAATAAGAATGACTAATGTAACGTCTCAACAAGAGTTTTGACTAGTTTATGAACAACATTTGACCAATAGTTTCAATATTGGTATTTACACGTCCACAAGAGCTAAGATTAAAAGTTAACCATGCTAATGTCATTACTTAACCTCATTATGAAAATGAAATCATTAAACCTCCTTCTGAAAAGGGTATTTTGAAGGACGTGTATTAGATATAATTCACATTTAAATAATGACATTGCTACGCATCATCACAATATGAATGAGTTAGAGATTCGAATCTCTTTCCATAAAGGTTAAGACTGAAACCTTTTCAAAATAGGTATTTTGAAAGGATATGATGGGAACATTTATGGTTTTATCTTAATAACTTAGTAGAACAATATATATTTCAATTCTTGAAATGTTTCGATTGAGTAGTTAATTGCGAAACATGTGAAATTAAGTGGGAGTTGGAAATTATCATGTGAAGACATGGAGTTTAGTGGGAGCAATCATCTTGTAAAAGTTTATAACTCATTACTCATTGAGAATGACGAGCTAATACTTTCTTTCACAAAGAAATATTTGAGTTTTCAATTCTGGATGAAAATGGACTATGATGAATCCAATCACATCATAAGATGTTGGATAGGTATTGAGACATACACATCGAATCAACGAGAAACGTAGGTTATTCATTTCAATGAAAATGGAATTGCCATTAGCAGTCATGGTCGTTCATTGAACCTAAGAATGGTTGATCACATGATTATTAGTTACTAATGTTTCCTCCATTAGAATAATCACGCACATGTCCAATAATGAATCATATGCATAAGAGCATGATGATTCATTGGCGAGCCATAGAAGAATCGTCATGTATTCTCGAGGAGAACCGATGAGCGATTTCAGTGTTAGACAGAACACTCTGTTATGTGTCAAGAGGTTGCACATATTAAATTTCGAACACGCGTAAGGATTTATGAAAATCCTAAGCTTTTCACGCTAAAAGGAGAAATAAGAAGTTTGGAAAAGTACTTAGTTGAAGTAAGAAGTTACTCAAAACTAATATTTTCTAATATGCTAGGACTTATGAGAAGTGCTAGCTAATCATCTTGACAATTGTTGCAAGACTCTGCAAAACATTTACCTAGTACATTGTGAGTGGGTGGAGAACTTGATCAGTGCAAGTTATATCATTCACCACAAATTCATTGGTTATGTGATAATCGACAGAGAAGTTCTTTCAAGATAAAGAACTCAAACCGAGGTTGGGAACCTATATGTGTACTTGGTAAGGTTCATGTTATGAGAGATAAAGTGAATGTAAAGGAAAATGTGATAAAAGAAGTTTGAACACATGGACAAATGGTATGTCAAAACTTCTATCACAATCAACAAGTGTTAATACACTTACGATATGCATCACAAGGTTGTAATACGGTATTGACTACCCGAATGTGATGTCGACATTTGTCGTTTGAGTTATTATTAACTCACCTTATACTTTGTTACATCCAAACGGGTTGTAGAGACAATTGAACCCCGTTAAAGTGAACACGGATTAGCATTGTATTCGCCCATAGTTACTTATATGAGGTGACGTCTCGAAGTGACTAGAATGTGATGCAATTGATGGCAAGTTCAAGTTCCATGGAGTCATATGAGAATGACTAGTCGATCACATAGGCAGACGGTTAGGAACACTTTGTCGGGCCTTATGACCGCTTATAGAGTTCTGGCAAATTTATATAACCCGGTCGTGGCGAGAGCTACTATAGTATTCTAATGAGTCGATTCTTTTGACTAAAGACTATTCGCCTAAGATGGCACAGTTTCAGATTAACTTTGATTTGTGTTACTATGACCTTCGTAAATGGGGTCAAATGGGCATATTTTGGGTTATGATGGATGTGGCTAGTCGAAGGGAATGAGTGCGATAGGAATTGTCCACCCCTAGTCAGGGTTATAACAATATCTCAGGGCCACTCGAGGAGTAATGAACTGAAAATGCGTGGCCACGCTCGGAAGATATCTATGGTAGATAAATCCGGTCAATCAGTTATTCTCCAGATCGAGGAAACCACTCTCGATATGATCACTTGCAAGTACGACCTGAAAGACACCTTGCATTGAGTGGGAGATAGTAATAGGACAAGAGAATTGGTGTGCACACTTGTCGAGGACAAGTGGGAGATTGTTGGAATATGTGTCCTCCGACAATAATGCGATCACAACTGTCGATCATAATGATCACATGTTTAAGTCTCATTTTAAAGAATACAATTGGGGAGTAATATTTTACTCAAATCGGTCCACACATATCGGTAATGATTGGCTGACTAGAGTTTGACATTACTGTCGTTCGACAGTGGTGATCAGTTGATCCCCTTAGGTCATACCTAAAGGGTAACACTCTTAATTGATTATTTAATTGATCGTATGACGATACGGGTTGATTAAATTACTTAAAATTGACGGACGATTTTTGAAGTAATATTTACGTATCTCATTATAATTTGATTAAATAAGATACGGTCTAAGTGATCGAATTGTTTTATTACTTAGATGAAATTATTGTTTAAGGAAACAATTGCATTTGAATGAATAATTTATTATAAATACAAGATGTTGTGATTTATAATTGGTAAAATATTTTGGTACAAGCAATTATGAATTACTAAGTCGATTTTGTATATGACGTATTTTTATTAATACGTTGATTTTTAATATGTTAAAAATACATAACAATTTTACATGACATGTGACATGTGACAAATTGACAAATTGACAAAGATAAAATGGAATCCATTTTATCTCAATATGACCGAAATAATGGGGTGTTTTAGGAAATTATTATGTAAATTTACTAAGTGGTATACATAATCATATTTGCCTAAAACTAGCCATGCAAACCTAGTGCCTCTTGTGAAAAGCACCTTGCTCATGCATTGGCCCTCTAATCCCCTTCCCCTACCCGGTTTTGTGAGAGGAAATACCATGGGTTTTTTCTCTAATTTTTACCTTATACATTACATCAAATGAAAAAGAATTATTCATTCATTCAACATCTAAAAATAAGAGTTTTTAGAGAGATAAATTCTTCCTCTTTCTCCCTTTATCTTACCCGAAATATTAAGAGAACAAAATAATATTTTGGTCAATTTTATTCAAAATTAATATTTTTCTAGTAATAATAATATTAATTTTATTAAGTAGTTACCTTGGGTATTATTCCTTGGGAGGGATTCTCTACTTGAATCCTTGTTCTTCCATTTTAGGAGTGCTCAAGAACAAGTAAGAAGGAGATCTTACTTGTGCCCAATAATCCGATTTATTCAATGTAAGATGATGATTTCTTTCTTATACTTTTATTGTTTACATGCATAAGATCATCATTTAATTTTATGACTAAATTAAAATTAAAACATATATGAATATGTTAAGAAATGAGATATATATTTCTAACACAAGACACAGCGGAAGACTCTAGTGACACGTGATGACTCCATCCCAGCTATCCCTCGCGCAAGACATCTCATACCTGCTCAATAACTTCTCATCATCCCCGAATGGATCACCACAGTTTTCAAAACATTTAAACGGAGTCAGTTACTAATTACACAAACAAGATACAACACACAGATCACCCAACTCCGTCACATCTCTACATACCTGACTACACACTAAAGTGTGTAGTCCTGCCAAAATGCCCATCGCAATAGATATTCCACGCCGCCAGTGGAGGACCGCAGACGTACCCACCAAATCCCCGCTCATCTATTCCGAGCGAAAACCTAAGTTCCTTAATGTGCACATCCCCTCCTGTGGCGGGTTCCACAGAGGGCGAAATCAAGGGCGTGAAGCCACTCCCACAAGTGACTCCACTCAGCCAAGGACACGCCTCGCGAACCACAGACAAACACAACCAACCAAATTATACAACAACAATTACCCATACGATAAAGATCAACAACAGTAACAACCACAACAATCCACCATCAAAACCTTGTAATCAATAACCGAGTAGGGAAACCCTACCTGGAATAAGCAAATCACCAAGATCGTCACAAATCAGCTATTCAATACTGCTCCTCTACGAAACCACCTCCTATAATCACATAATCATAACATTACTATCTAACAATCATCAAACTCCCAAAATCCCCCAAAATATCCAATTAGGGTTTTAAACAAAATCAACGCAAAGACATAAAAACTGTACAAGGATCTTACCCACGATACGACGAACTCAACGGCGTAAATAACACAACGATCCGATAACTCTAGCCCTTTGGATTTGATAGAAATGCGAAGAAGAAAGCAACATAACTTTGTTTAAGCTTTGTGAGATTTTAGAAAAGGTAAAAATTGAAAAAGAAACTGACGAAAGTGTTTATATAACTTTCTCGCATTCGTAACAAAACCCGTCAAAATAACCCGTAAAACCGACTTACTCGATCGAGTGACCCATACTCGATCGAGTCCTGCACTTACTCGATCGAGTACCCCTCACACAGCGTATTGTTTCGTAACCAAAACTCACTTACTCGATAGAGTAAGCCTTACTCGATAGAGTACCCAACAATACAGAAAACCGTAGTATTACACTAATTTAGGTGTTACTTGGTCTCGTGGGAGGGGACATCCCTTACTTCTGAGTATACGTGGGTTCCCTCACGTGTCGCTGGGTCCTTTGTGGGTCCCACATTATCCGAGTATTACAGCAACTTCTTTCAAAACCAACCCTCTCTTTATCACCTCATGATCCACTTCAAATGACACGCCCTCAAATTCACATAAGCCAAGATCCTGAAAGTTCTCACTAAGAAGGCTATTTGGCTCATTCAACCACACATCATCAACCCCAAATTTCACTCTTTCTACCTCACAATCATATTTTAGGGACACAAGATTTGAAAAGTGGGATATATGTTGGAATAAGGGATGTGAAAGCTCTCTTGGAAGAGGGTGAGGTGGTTCACAAGAAGAATGAAAGATATGCACATCATTAACATCATTCATCATATAATCATCCATGGGGATTTGGGGAACATAAGAGTGGCATGCACCATAGTTATCTTTATAATCACCACAAGGTTCACAACTTGATGGAAAAGATTACATATGACATGTATTCATCCAGATAAGAGAATAATGACAAGCGGAAATATCATGCATATCATTATTAACATCATTTATCATATTCAAAGTCAATGGGGGTGGGGAATAAGCATATGAAGGGAAATCTTGAAAAGTGTGTCCTACACCACCACATGTACCACAAGTAGATGAAAATGCATGCATATCACACAAATTCTTAGGGAGGAGCGGAGCATGTTGAGATTGGACATTAGTTTCATTCGAGAGTTCGACCATCTCATTTAAAGGTGGACTTTGGTAGGCCATCTCCGCCTTAGAATTTCTAACCAAATATGTAAGAAGTTCCCATCTCTTATCATAAGACATAAAATTAAACATTCCATCACAATTTTGCTCAATCATGTCCCTGTTGGAATAAGTGTCCTCCGACAATAATGCGATCACAACTGTCGATCATGATGATCACATGTTTAAATCTCATTTTTAAGAATACATGTGGGATGTAATATTTTACAGTCAACTGGTCCACACATATCGGTAATGATTGGCTGACTAGAGTTTAACATTACTGTCGTGCGACGGTGGTGATCAGTTGATCCCCTTAGGTCATACCTATAGGGAAATACTCTTAATTGATTGTTTAATTAATCGTATGCCGATACGAGTTAATTAAATTGCTTAAAATTGACGGATGATTTTGTGAGTAAAGTTAACGTATCTTATTATAATTTGATTAAATGAGACACGGTCTAAGTAATCTAATTATTTTATTACATGGATAAAATTATTGTTTACGAAACAATTGATATTGAATTGAGATTGAATGAATGATTTATTATAAATACAAGACATTGTGATTTATAATTGATAAACCGTTTTGGTACAAGTAATTACGAATTACTAGTCGATTTTGTAAATGACATATTTTATGAGTATGTTGATTTTTAATATGTTAAAAATACATTTCAATTTCATAAGACGAGTAACATGTCACATATGTCACAATTGACAAATGACAAAATAAAATGGATCATCCATTTTATGTTAAAAGTGCCGAAATAGTGGAGGGAGTATTATGTTTAAATTGTGTTAAATATTTAAGTGGAAAACAATATGATTACACACCTACTTGTAGCCTTGCATGCCTATTTTTCTTGGGTAGAAAAACAAGCTCATGCATTGGGTTATACTCTCTCCTCCAACCGGTTTTTCCAAGAGAAAAACATAGAGTTTTCATCATTCATTCATTCACTTCTTCAACATATATTTTTTCTAGTATAAGAAAGATTATACTCTCTACAATTTGTGAAAATTCTAGAGAAATAAACAAACATAATCATTCCTTCTTGAATCGATTTTTCAAGAGAACAATATTAACTTTTGTGTCAATTTTATAGTAAAACTTATATTATTTCTAGTATAAAATAATATTAGTTATTAAGAGATTTCTTTGGGTATAAGCTTTTGGGAGAGATTCTATACTTGAATATTGTTCATCCATTATTGGAAAGCTCAAGAACTAACAAGAAGGAGATCTTGTTGGTGTCCATAAAACCGAAATCATATAGTAAGAACAATGATTTCTTCTCTACTTTTGTTCATGTTTGCATGCATAAGATCTAAATTAATTTTATGATTAAATTAAATTGTAACATATAAGAATATATTGAGTAGTATGATATATTGATTTCCAACAAGTGGTATCAGAGCCTTAGCTTGTTTGCATGCATATCGGTTATTGTTTTTCCGAGTTATATGATTAACATATAAAACTTATAAATTTGTGTTTATTATGATATATCACGAAATTTATTATGCATGTTAAAGTTTCTGGTCCTAAAATGTTTTAGGATATTTTGGTTTAATTTATGGATTTTATTGTTCATTTTATATAATAATGGCATTAAAATGTGATTTTTATGATAAAAATGTCATTTTTGGACTAAAATTAACTAAACTTCGATTTTTCCAGTGGTTTTTGGATATGTTTTCACATATATTATCTTTTGATGATCTGTAAATTTTCATAATTTTATGAGTTTTTATGCTCAAAATATGGATTTTTCATGATAAAATCGAATTTAAATGGAAAATAGGTTAATATGAGTAATATTTCGAATCTGGTTATAGAAATTTAGTATGTTGTCACATGCAATTTTACAAGATGTGTGTAAAATATTTGGCTATAATGAAGTCTTTATGCATGATTTATGAATTTTTGATGAAAAATAACATAAATAGTGACTTTAATTAGTATAAATTGCTAAAACATACTTCATGACTAAAGAAAAACGTCACATGTTGTATTTTATCATATATTTCATATATAAAATTGAAAAGTTGATAAATATATTTTTTCTCTTATTTTTATGGTTATAATTGATAAATCCGTTAAATCGCAACATTGTTTTTCTTGATAAATTTCAAAATTTTAACCTAAGTTTTTTGGAATATTATGAGTGTCATGGTATTTTTCCAGAATGTTCATGAGTTTAAATTTCAAATTTTGAAATTATTTGAAGTTTATGACATATTTTTGTATTTTAAGTCCATTTATGAAAAATATAAAGAAATATAGGTTAATTATTGTCAATATGTTAGTAGAGACTAATTTTGAGTCCTAAGATGGTTAGGGTAATTAACTTGTACATAAATATGAATTTATTTAATTATTGTGATTTTAAAAGGTTAAATCACGCAAATCCGTAAAAATCGATTAATATACGATATTGGCTCCTTTAAGGCGATTTAGCATAAACTTGGGCATGTTCATACATATTATAATGCTGCATTTTAGTTATGATCGTTGATGCGTGTCTTTTATATGATGTTTTACACCCTATTTTACACGCATTTCAGAGCTCATTTATGTAGTTTAAGCTACCATTTTCCCCATTTTCGTCTACTTTCGTATTTTCTTGTAATATTGCAGATTATTGCGAAATGAGTAGATATCGAGCTAAATCCATCCCCGAGTACTAGGCATTGCATTTGACGTGAAGTGTTCACTCAAGAAACGAACTTGGTGCGCGTATCGAGGCCCGAAAGATGAATTCACGAAGCTTTTGGAGCCAAGTACCAGTTACTTCAGTCGATCGACTGGTCTTCATGGTCGATCGACCAGATCACGAGTTACAGAAGCTACTGTTCAGCGCTTATCACTCGATCGACTGGCTTCCTTGGTCGATCGACCACAACGATAAATCTGACGCAAGTTAAAAGATCGAGAAGTTAGAAGCCCATTGTAATTAGGTTTAGGAATAAGAGTTGCGCAATATTTCTATATAACGTAACCTAGTTTTCAGAATAATCATCAAGCCTTCATCCAGTTTTATCATCAAGTTCCTAAGATACAATTCGATAGTCATTAGTTTTAGTTTGTTCTTTCATTAATAAAGTTTCTTTTTGCATTCGGTTTTGATCTTTCCTCTGCAATTCCTTTATACGGTATTCTTCTGTTCTAATATTCAGCTTTATTGCTTTCATTCGTAGTGTAGAATTGTTAGGTTAGAATTCCCAAAGCCGATTATCGTTTTATGTTAATTGTTCATTTAATTAATTTAGCCATGAATTATGTATCTTTATTCGTTAATCTTGTTGTTGTTTTTATCGCAAACATGAGTAGCTAAATACCCTATGT